>NC_132857.1:48465910-48773410 GCF_048164855.1 Canis lupus baileyi | reverse complement strand
GACTGTGGTAAGAAGGCATAATAAAAATTGTGCCATTTGCTACCAAGAGCAATGCCTATGTTCTTTCAAATCAAGAAGAAAGGGATGCCTGGGTGGCTTGGTGGTTGATTGTCTGCCTTTGGCTCAAGGTGTGATCCCAGGTCCTGGGATCAAGTCCATACATCGGGCCCTGCTTGGAGCCTGTTTCTCCCTTTTTCTGTGTCCTGCCTCTCTCTCTGTATCTCTCATGAATATATAAGTAAAATCTTAAAAAAAAAAAAAGCAGAAAATAGTAGAAATCATGGAATCATACACTTAATTTGCCTAGATGAAATAAGTGATTTTGTCATTGTATTAGAAATATCCTAATCCAAAAAGAGGAAAGGATGGAAAAATTCTAATTTAGTGACATGGTGTTTATGCCCTGATAAGTAGCTACCATAATTCTCAAGTTAGATAGCATTTGTACAAAGTACTGGACAGAAACTAACCTGTATATTTGGAAGTGTTGATGTCTCCAAGGATAAATGCTTATATTTTTGACAATTAGTCTTTATGGTTCTACCATTATAAACCAGAAACAAAGTGTATTTGCAGTCTTTTGTTTAACTTTGAAGAAAAGTAAAGATCATAGGAGACCACTGATATTAAGAGCTAAAAAATAAATAATTCTACTGAACAATATAAAAATCAAGATGGGTTGCCTACTAATAAATGAAAAGAAATGCAGTAAAGGAGTCTGAAGTAAATCTGTGATTTTACCATGCCTTGGCGGTTACCGTACCCTGAGAAGCAATCTTTTTTTCATTGTTAAAAGACAGTGTGGAATACAAAAAGACTTTCAAGGACAACAGGAAATAGCTGCAACACTCTGCTTTATATTTCCCAAAAAAGCAAAAAGAAAAAAAAAAAATCAGAACAACAACAAAAAATAACCCACCACAGTGACCTGATTGAGAAATGCTGGTCAGGGTTGGTAGCGTCTTTGACCCATTCATTTTCAATAGAAAAGAAGTGGTCTGAGCAGAAAGATCACAGACAGTAAGAACATTCTCTTAATCATTTTCAGAACATAGACTTTAGCTGAAAAGTAGGCAATGGATTTTTCTACGATAATTCATGAATAAAAGTAAAGGGCCTCATATAGGAAAACAATTCTGAGCATTTCCCTTCTCCTTAGATATAGGAGAAATGATCAACATGTTGAAGCACATCATTGAAAAGTTTGTAGTGAAACTGGTCATTGAGTAAGCACCATCAAGGAAAGAGAAATGGGAATCTAAGTATGATGCCATATCCAAATTTTATAGTAGGTTTTTCATGGTAGGCTGGGTGATAACTGGCTCATTTCACAGAAGAAAAATCAACAATTATGAATTTTTGTGCTTGTCAAGATTGACATATGGGCAGGATACTAAACGTGTATAGAAGTAAAACAATTAAATTAGAGTAGCTTCTCTAGGAAATGTTCACCAGAGCAGGATGACCTCTGAGATGAGTTTTGAAGTATAGATGAGAGTTTGTTAGATAAAGAAGAGGTGAAATCACCATGGAGATATGTAGTGAGTCTAGGGAACTACAAATTGGGGGCTTTGGATAGAACAAAGATAATCCAACAAAGATTAGAGAAGAGAATACAGGTTTGAAGATGATTCTCCATTATCCTTTCACATTTCTTCACATCTAAGTATTAACAGACAGACCATGTACTCAGATTTATCTACATTCTTGCATATTAAAGATGGAAAAGCTTTCCCTCCAAAGACATGGCCATATAGTAAAGATAAAAATGTCCCCCTTTCCTTCCTGGAGATCTGCTTACACACCTGGGTAATAGACAATATTGCTCTCAGAGAGAATGGTCAGATTTTGCTTGCAGCCTCCTTCTGAAATTACGGGTTTCCTGAACTCATTTCCTCAGTTGTGACATAGACACTGGGAATGCAACATCAATCAAGACTCATGTCCACAACCCATATGAGGTATAATGGGAAAGAAGACTTCAACAAAAAGCTATTGCAGCCTTCTGTTGTGATTAATAAATAGTTTATATTTATTTGAGCTCATGTCTCCTTAGCAGCCTAAGCTATGGAAGCATATATTGAGTCAAATTAAGTTACTATCATGATGCTGAATTAGAAACTGCGGGACCATTTAACAGTGGTAAGGATCGAGATACGGTAAGAAAGGCTAGATGAAGAGGGTGATATATGTTAAACCACATGCCAACAAGTCTCTTATACAAAAGCCAAATCAAAGTCCGTTCCTACCCACAAATAAATATAGTTAGTTATGTAGAATGCTAAATTTAGATATTGAGACTGATTTAGTTCAAAAGATTATTAGCAAAAAAAAAAATAAATAAGAATTTCATTTCATACTTTATGTTTAAGTAACCTATAGAATTACTCGGATTTGCCTGGAAAAGGACTAATATTATCAGATTCTTATTGGATAAATTTGAATTTTATTTTATTTCATTTCTTTTTTTATTTTAAAGACTTTATTTATTAATGAGAGACACAGAAAGAGGCAGAGACATAGGCAGAGGGAGAAGCCGGCTTCCTACAGGGAATCTGATGTGGGACTTGATCCCAGGTCTGCAGGATCACGCCCTGAGCTGAAGGCAGTTGCTAAACTGCTGAGCCACCCAGGCTGCCCTAAACTTGAATTTTAAAATGATATGACTTCACAAACAAGTTGAGCAAAGACTTTGGGAGTTTTTAAAAATAAATTCCCAGGAGCTAAGAAAAGACCAAGCTATTGCTCTGGTTTTATTATGTATTAATAGATCAATTCCACAGTTTTGAAATTTTACCACATAATATCCCTATTCTGAAAGCTGATGTTGAATTCCTTGAATTGCTTTAAGTTATAGTCAAGGAAGACTATAAATTTTTCATATGAAACACATATAGAATGCATTGACAACCTCCCATTGATGAATAAGAGTTGTTGTAGTTTGAGGTTATGATTGTCAGACTTTTGCTTTTGTGTTGTTCTATGGTGACTGATTTTTATGCCAAACTAAAAGGTGTATAAACTCTATGTCCAATTTACACTAAAAAAAGATAAATAAATTTGGACACATAGCTTTGTTGACAGGTTTGATTTTATCATCAGTATGAAGGCATATTGGTTATTTATAATGCTATTTGTACAATTTTGGTGAAATCATTATTTAATTTTCAAATATTCTATGGAAGTTTTGATAACAGAATAATGCAAAATGCCAGCAGTTAGCAGTTCATGATACTCATTTTGCTCACTATCTGAAATATAAGACACTCTCACTTAGATTTCGTATCTGCAATAGTCAGTCTGGGGGAAAATATTCAATATAATGCAGGTGTGGCACTATATCAAAATAAATGCACTGAGTATATAATACATATATACAAATCCAAAACCTTGTCTTTTTTTCCATTTAACATATTTTGTCAGTATAGGAGCTGACTCAGTAGGATGTCTTCCTATCTAATAAAACACTTTGTATCTTAGACAAGCAAGAACTCTCAGAATTACCATATATGTTGATATTTGATCCTTCTAAATCTAGATTTATAATACCTCATTTATCTGGAGCTCAGACTTCTGGTATCCTCATCTTAAGCCTCAAACTGAATATATATGGAAATTTTATAACTACTGCAAAACCACCAGTTGTAAAGATTATATTCATATGGCATAGTTATTAAGAGTTGAAGGAGATTTCAGAGACTATTAACATGACCATTTTCTATTGCTGATAAGGAAGCTGGAATTCAAAAAAAGGTAATCATTTGAAGGTCATCAGCTTATTAGTAACTGAGACAGCAGAAGAATCCCAGCCTTCCAGAGGTCAACTCACTGCTTTTTTTTTTTTTTTTTTTTTTTTGGTCTAAAAATGCACTCATGATCACTCCCTACCTCCTCAGATGCTTCAAATTAGATTACCTCATGCTAAAATCTCCACTTGAATCACAAGGATTTGCCTGAGCCCCGTGTTCACAATTTAATGGTTAGAGGCAAAGGATTAATATCTTGCCCTTCCATTTACTCTCTGTACGCTGTAAGGTCATTGAAGAGAACAACTCACAGAACAGTAACTAGATAAGATATGAAGACAACTTTATTATTAGCTTTACTACCCTGATGTAGATCTGTCTTAGAAATCAGAGTAGAAGACCTAAACTTTAGTTTTCAGTGGAATCTGCCACTGCTCCTGAAATAAAATTCTGGATGTGCTGCATATTACTACAAGAACCTAAAAGCAAAACTATACCTAAGTGATCCTATGGAGGGGTGGAGTATTGCAGGAGGAAGGAAAAGAGAACACAAAGTAGTTAGTAGTTCTTGTGTAATTTAATAGATGATAATCGTAGTTCTGAGCGGTTTTTATGGATATACTTTCATTTAATAATTGCAACCCATTAAAATAAGTGCTGTTATTTTCTATTTTGCAGATGATAAAAGTGAGGTTGAAAAGATTAGGTATTCTGTCAAAGATCACACGGCTGAGAAAGATCACAGAGCCAGTGTTCTTAACCACTACATTCAATTGCCATATGTGTGTTGTGTGTATACATTTGTGTATATAAATATATATAAATACATATACATTATACCCCTATACTGAGAGATAGGGAGGGAGGGTCGATGAGTAGGAGGAGTGGAGGGGAAGAAAGGAAAAGATGATGATGATGATGATGATGATGATGATGATGATTGGAAACAAGCTGGATTAGCATGCCTCCAAAGTACATCATAAGAAATTTATCCATCTAAAAAAAATAATAAGAAGAAATTTATCCATCTAGCTATGTGAAAGAGAAGAAAACATATTTAAAATATTCATTGACCATGGCCACTAGTAAACACGATCTAATCAATGTTGTGAACTCTGATCAATTATCTCATCTATCTTCTTAGAAACCAGCAAAGGGATAGATATTGATATCTATCTATCTATCATCTATCTATCTATCATCTATCATCTATCTATCTTTCTATCTATCTATCTATCTATCTATCTATCTATCTATCTAACTATATATCATTGTGCAGTAAGATAAAATTTGTTTTCTGAGGAATATAGATGGGGGTTTGAAACTACTCCTGCAACTTTTGAAATTTATTAAAGTTTGCTGAGCCGCAGTTTACTTACCTATACAAAGTACAATTTTAAAAAGTTAGTTCTAAAAAAAAAAAAAAAGGTTAGTTCTAATTTACTCCTATTTACTCCTCGGTGCCCTACAGTTAACAACCCCAACCCATCCACTACTGTAGCCATCACCAATAGCGCTACTACACTGAGAATGTTCTTGCGATTTCCTGACAATAAATAAATAAATAAAGCAAGCTTTTTGCAGGAAGAAAAAAAAAAAAAAAAGAAGCGATTTCCTGACTGCATTTAGCAGTTTCTTGCATTTTACTTTGCTCAAATTCATGTATCCAACTACATGCTGGTCAACTCCATATGTCTCTCAGGTATCTCAGTTTAAGGAGCCTAAAACTAGACTCATTATCTTTGTTCTCCAATACTGCTTTCTTTTCTTTGTTGCCTGTTTGTATAGCATTACTTTTATTCCAGTTACTCAATGTGGAAATTTGAGAACATACCACATTCTTTACTTTCATAGCTATGCATAGTATTCTCTCATTGTTAGCTCCTTTCTTTTTTCTCCCATTGCTGCCACCATTATTTTTATATTGTATTGATGTGTTAGGTTAAATACAGGTCATCCTACTCTGATATTTACCCTGACTTTTATGATCTAGCTCTAACAATTCCCAGAATGATGCATGTACATGGAAATCGTATGATATTGCAGGGCCTGAAATTCTTCAATGACTTATTGGAGCTTTCCAGATAAAGCTCCAACTTTTTGGTTTAGGATTTCTCAACCTTGGCACTGTTGACATTTTGGGCCAGATAATTTTGAGAGGGGGGGTATTAAGATAGTCTTGTACACTATAAGAAGTTTAGCAGCATTTCTAGTCTTCATTAGATGCATTTGCACATCCTGCCCATGGTGACAACTAAAATATGTGTCCTGGCATTGCCAAATGTTTCCTGGGGACATAATCTTCAGTGGTTGAAAACCTCTGATATACCTGCTCTGGATTTCCACTTCCCTGCAAAAATACATACCATATTTTATAACTTTTTCTCACACAAACTCTTCATCCCAGCCATCCCAACTACTTCCATTTTTCTAAGTATCTCCTGCTTTTCAATTCCCCCAAGCTTTCCTATGACTCTGCTCGTAGTGATCTTTTAGCTTAAAATGTCTTTTCCTTCATCTAGGTAACTCCTACCTATCAACTTAAAAACTCAGCACAGGCATTCCTTTGTATTTGGAGATCTTTCCTCTTATTGATCAAAATGAATTCTGAAAATACCTTTGTCAAAGTATTTAAAGTATTAGGACTAAAACAAACAAACAAAACACTAGTTTGTGTCATACTGGATATTCTTGACAATAAACATCATATCTTATTTGGTTTATATTCCCAATGCTTTACCAGAGATGACAACCTGATTGATGTTTGTTTTTGTGAATGAATATACTCCTCATAGGAATAAAGGAAAGCACTTGTGTAAAGCATCATGTTCAGTGCCCTACACATAGGAATCATGAGGTTAACGTTGATTGTTTTTTTTATGCATTTCACCTGGTAATAGGATTATTTATACTAGGTTACTAAGAAAAAAATAAGTCTTGGTTTTAGAGTTTTCAGATTTTGAAATTTTAAATAAGGTGCTATAGAATTATAGCTCACTTTTTAGCCACATACACTGTCAATCCAGTAAGACTGTTTTTTTTTTTCCTAGTCATCTGTTCAACCTTGCTGCTTTCTCACACCAGCCTTTCATATTCTCTTCTACATAGCCCTCTGACCTTTCCACCTTTATGGATGCCCAGAGGCCAACTCATCCCAAGAACTTCTATGAAGCCTTCTCTTGACATTCTAGTTTATGTCACTTTTTTTTCTATTATAAGAAAACTATGCCTTTTTGGCTTTTAATCACAAAATTCTAAACAAGTTTAGTTCATTTCCTTTTTTACCTAAATTAGTGGGAAAATACTATGAAGAAGACAAAGACCCCTTAAAGTCAATCAACCAGAAAATACAGGTAATAAAAAAGAAAAATCTGGACAGCAAACATAGAAGTATGCTGTTCAGTAAAGTCTGCAACTATCTGCAGTGACTATTTCTCAAGAGATAAATGTTGAATAATTGCACTATTTGGGACATCATGGAAGTATATAGTAAATTGTAAAAGGTTTCCAACAAAACTGGTTAAAATCAGATTTAACCCTTGAAGGGACACTTAATAAAAATAATGCTGCTTTTTTGCAGCTCTTTATTATCCTAGGACGCAAGAAAAGATAGATAACCTGTGAATGTTGGTTTGTTTTCCAAAGAGTGTCTGCATAAAGCCAGCATCTGTTAAGTCTTCTAATTGTGTAGAATTTGGAAACCTATCTCATCAAATTGTAGTATTAACCCTGAAACTGCAATAATGGCATTGCCTCTATAACCTCATTTGCAAAAGAAAGAGACCTTTAATATTCAATCTGTGAATTTAATGGTGTGATTGGTATTTTTAAACCATTTTCTATGGAGCTGCAAGGTTGCAAATATTCTATTTGTAGGAAGAGTTCTTTATTATTCAGTTTTCTATTCCCCCGGTTGAATGGAAGTCTTTGTCTTTACAATAGATTGCTCACTAGGGAAGGGAGAAGCAACACCATGCTGAATAAAAGATTTACTCTGGAAATATATGTGTGAAATTTTCAAATGAAAGGAAACTTACTGTGCTATTTTATATCTGCCATGGCTTTGGATTATCAATAAACAGTCAGTAATTTCTTTCTATATAAAGAAACCAGTACCTGTGCTTTTGGTTATTGACATTATCTTTCTTTATTATTTAGACTCTCATGTATAAGACAAGTGGCCCCAAATGCAGGCTTCATGCTTTTGTTTTGAATCAGTAATTTAGTAGCATTTATTACAAAGATTGAACAATATCAAATGCATAGAGTGTTTATTGAATATTAAATGAAAAGCGCAAATAATACCCAAAGAAAACCTATTTCCCTCCCTAACATCTTAGTCTGAAGTAAATATATTTTCATTTTTAGATCTCTTGCTAAAAATTATTTTTTAAAAATTGAGATCTGTAAGGGAAATACAAAGAAGAAAGTTATTTGAGGAGTAAGAGTCTGAAACAATGTGAAAGAAGCAAAAAGTTTTTACCATAACCCCCCATGTGCACGTGCTCACACACACATACACACACATGTACATGCATGTAGGAAGAAGAGGAAGAGGAAGACAACCAATAGTTGTCTGCAAGGGCACATTGTGTACACTTTGAGAAGGGTTCTTTCTCTTTTTTTCTTTTCCTTATAATTCTTTATATAAAGGCAGAAACGTTTATTTTACAAATATATTTTATGATTAGTATTACTTGGTTGCTATTTCTGCTTATGCTATTTTTTGAGAGAGATTATGCTTGCTTGCTTGCTATTTATTTATTTATTTATTTATGCCATATGTTGCCATGGCATCTATTTTTCCCCTCTCATCTAGACTCTGGGTTTGTAGAACGGTTGGGAAGAAGTTAAGTAAGGCTCTACTGGACCATAAAATTAGTGATGAGTGAAAATCTAAGAGGTCTAGAGGTTCAGCCAAGTTGGGGTTAACATCTAGGAGTCTGGATGTTTATTGGGAGTGGCAAAAGACCTCTTGAGCCTACATAAATGACCTGTGAATTTTGTGATAGAAGGCATTTTGACAAGTCTTTCAGAATTTCTTGCATTCAGAGAGAACAGGAATCTTTGAGAAGATCTATCATGCCTTAGGTCAGAATACAAGAATTTAGGGAACATAAAAGTAAAAGGACAGAAAAAAACAAATCAAACTTCTTACATCAGAAGAGTTGGGGTTTAAATATAAAGATGTTTCCAGATTTCTCATTTTTTTATTTAAAAAAAACTGTTTATTTCTTTGGATCATTAAAAATAAAGATTTATTTCATACTTGGCTTTTAGATTTAAGAAATATACCAGAAGATTTATCCCAGAGTTTCTATTGCTATTTTTTTTTCCCTTGGAGGGGTGAGATTTAAGGCACTGTGGAACTACATCGAGTGTTAAGTTTTAAGGTGGAAAAAAGATAAGCAAGAGAACACGTCAGAGTTTTCATCTGTGTCAAGGGTTCATGTTTTGTCCTAGCTTGTTTGCCTATCTCAGGAAAAAATAGCTAAGCCAACAGGGATGTTAGTAGTAGTAATAACACAGCAGCAGCAATTATAACAATAATTTCAAACAAAATAATCTTTGTTATTGTTGTAGTTGTTACTGTAATCTCCAGAGTATCACACCCTGTGCTAAGCATTTTACACTATTATTTAATCTTCTTTATAATCCGAAGAAGATATTATTGTCTTTGTTTGACAAGGACAGAACCTACATGAAAATTTTCTCAGGCTAAAATAACAACTCATAATGCTGGGATTGTAATGCAGAGTGTTGAGACCCTACAATCCATGTTTTCCAGATATATTTTTTTTTAAATCAGTAACTTGGAAGGGGAGGTGCCATACCTTTCTATTATTTGAAATTAAATTCAAGATGTCTACAAATGTATATTTGTGACTCAAGGAATAACATCGTGAGAAGGGAATGATGTGATATTGTGGTATAGAGGAGAGATTTTAAATTAATTAACATATTTGGTGAAAATGGTTAGCATCTTTGATTTCTACATGTTCTCCTATGCTCCTTAACAAGATGATATTTAAGGCATTGGGAAATATGCCATCTTACAACTCAATCTCATACTAAGGAGGGATATTCTTAATAGTTTAAGGGATGGTCTATGTTGGTTCAAGAATCATCCTTTCCAGCTGCTTCTTCCCGGAATTCAAAAAGAAAGTGAGGGTAATGTCTTCTTTGCCCTCAGGTTATCCCCTATACAATTTGTATACCTAGTGAGGGCTTGGTGAAATCTGAGGCTCAGACTCTGATGTCTCTCTCTTTTCTTCTTCCCAAAATGTCCCTGTATCATTTACACAGGTATTCTCTTTTGCTTCTCTTTATTTAACATTTATTACATTGTAGGGAAGCACATCTCTAGCATGGTATTGCTGTCATATGCTATTTTTGAAAAGGTGTTTTGCCCACTCATAAAGCCTATTGTTTTGCTTAAAGAGAAACATGTCTGTCCTCTCTTGCCCTAGACTGATAAAATTCAGAGCTCAGGTTCAAAAGTAGACAGCTTCTAGGGAACAAGTTTTAAGGTATAAAAAAATGCATTGGTTTAATATTTTCCAATATTAATATTAATTTCAAAATTTCCAAGCTTCAGTAATCAATGCCACAGTTGACAAGGGGATCCCCACAGAAGGGGGTATTGCCTCCTATGGGCCCATGAAATGATACTATATTGAGAGGAGGAGAGACATTTCCCTTACAAGACTAGAAACCAGAAGAACATACTGCTAGGACTAGTTGTGTGGCTTATTCAAGTCATTACTCTTTATTTAAATTTTCTTCCTTATAAAATGTATTAGCTGTTTCCTACCATATGTCCAGATAATGGAGGTGAGATTGCTTTGTAAACTACACGTTTTAAGATATAAGTTTTAGAATTCATTTTCATATTCTCTGAGACATAAAAGATCAATGGGGAAAAAAGTTACTGTTCATTTATTTACGTCCTTTAGAGCTATAAAAAAGATTATTTTTATGTTTGTATTCCAGAACTCTTTCTTTTCATACTCCTTATGATAATTCAGAACTAACAGAAAAATCCCAGGTGTGAGCAGTAAGAAAGGTCTAAATAAAACACTTGCCAAGATAACCTTATAACCTGGAACAGATGCTTCATCATAGGTATTTTGAAAAAAAAAAAAAAAAGGTTATTTAGTGATTTATTAAGATGCTAAGATTATTATCTTCCAGATATATGAAGGCCCTTTCCATGAGCATATATATTGTCCTTATTATTGCAATGGTTGCAAAAAGGTTTACAGGGAAACAGAGACATAGAAACTAACACAAGCAAAAATTGTTCAATATATGGAGGAAATTTGTAAAAATATATATTATAGAAAAGTTATTTAAACCACAAGAGGTTATTTTATAGATTCACCCTAGTTCATATCTGTTATTTTTACCTCCTGAGTTCTATTCACCATTTTCTTGCTGAAAGAATCAGAATTTTTTACTAAACGATCACTTCCCTACATACTCTACATTACTTTCAGTCCTCCTGAAGCCAACACTAAGACGAGAATAAACATGCAAGAGATTTATGGGAGGAAGGTACAAAAGAATCAAAGAGAGCTTTCCAACTACCATAATTTCTGATACTCGTGAGAGTGAGCGAAGGAGAGAGAAATGGAATAGAAGTTTCATGTTGCAGCATCATTTGAAGAAAAGTTAAGCTAAGCCAGTAGGGTTCCTTGAATTAATAGCATCCATTGAAAGAGTCCCCTGTGTTCTGAGACTGGGGTCACATCAGTACTCTGCTCCTCCTGTGTGTCAGTACATATCTAGAATCAGCACTTGTTAAGCATGGCCAAGGCATAAATGCAGTGGTAGATGGATCCAAAGGGAGTATTTAGGGTCGTCAGCCAGTTATGATCTCCTCACTAAGAAGTCTGAGTGGTCTACTGTCATAGCAGTCACAACTCCCAATTCACCTACTTCTGGAGATATTACTTCATTTCTGGCTCCAAGGGATGGACACATGGATCAGTTCTGGTCAATCAGAACTGATGTATTTCCATTAGCCAGAGATGTTGGTTCAGAAATGGGCATATGTGGTGCGTATAGGCAATGAGAAACAATGAACTGTTTTTGGTATTGTCGGAAGAGGAGCTTATATTCTCCTTTAAGACAACCTAAACATTTAGCTGTTGCAAAACTATTTTATGGAGTGCCTTACCGCTAAATCAGTAAAGTCAGAGCTATGAAATAGAGAGGCTGAGCTCTGATGACATTTTTTTCACCCCTTGAATAAAGCTGTACCTGATTTCTTGACCTTTTAGTTTTATGACCAGTGAATTTATTCAATACTTTCTGATACAGTGAAGGACTGCTGAAATGATTTGGATGACTAGATTTGGACTGACCTCACCAAGGCTTCAACTAAGAATGTTGAGTAAGAATGTCGAGGTCCACAGCATCAGGACTGCCTTATATGTTATCCACAGATTCTAACACTGGCCTGCCACACAATATTTTTTTGTACCATATACTTTGCAGTTAATAAACATTTGTTTAATGCATTAACAGAGCTTTCATCAAAGGACAAAGTTTTAGGAAATGAAAGAGGGAACCCTATAACAAAAACATTTTCTTTGGTCTCAGAGGCCCTCAGGAAATGAAGATCTTCAGACAGTATTCTTAAACACAATTCTCAGTCTAAATTCTTAGAAAGATCATGCAAAGGGCCCTTGTTATTCCTTACCTATGTGAAACAAAGGTCTCATATATCATCCCATTGAATTATTTAATAATAAACAATGGAGGAGCAGCTGTAGGTAGAGGTGTGTATGTTCTCTTTAATTTTAGTTGAAACAGCAAGTCCTGTAAGTAGAATGTCAAGAGAATGAGGAAGTACATCATAACTTTTCAGTTGAAAGTAAAAACAATGACTGAACAGCCAGTTAGTTGGTGACATCTCTCCTTAAAGTATCTTAACAAACTGCCAACATACAACTGCCTGGGCAGATCCACACTGCAGGTTTCTGTAGGGTCAGAGGCACCACTGATCATTGCCTGCACTGGCTTCCAGGAATAAGAGAGCCTAAATGAGGAGAGAGTGTCAACTCACGGTAGGTGGCATCATTGATTTTAAATCACACTTTTATTTTTTTCTTTTCCTTTCCTATATCCCACAAGATTAAGGACAGATAATTTAAAGTTTTAATCAAAGACATTCTCCAATAGTATTTTTTGGTCATCTGTTAGAATTTATAATCCCATATGTTGTTATTTTGTTTTTCTATTCAGTCATGCAGAAAAGTGATTCTAGGAGAACTAAAAATCCACTTGTAAAGGTGATCACAATGAAGTCAAAAGGTTGGCATAACTATTACCAAATGAAATGAAAATGAATTGACAGGCACTATTATGGCAACTTAAGAGGACCTCACTTCTTTTACTGTGAAAATGATTATGAAGTTTCATGATGAATTAATTCACTGTAAAAAATTTGGCTGAAGAATCTGGCCATTCAGGTTATGGCCTATGATCTAGAAGCATTGGCATCATCTGAAAACATATTAGTAACACAGAAGTCCAGACCCCATTCCAGACCCATGGAATCACAATCTGTCTTTCCACAAAATCCCCAGGTAGTTTATATGCTCATTAAAGTTTGAAAAACACTGCTCTAGATCAGAATATCATAGGACCAGAAGATATTATTTCATATTAAAGTTAAAAAATCTAGTTACTTCGGATTTAGGTTTTCTAACCTATATTATTGAGCCGTTGCATTCCAATTCTTCTTCCCCTTTTCTTATAATCCAGCAAGACAGATTTGACTCATGTATTACATGCAGCTATATAAAATTGAAACAAGAAAAGCACTGCAGGTTCCAATTTGATACACAGTGACAGACTATGGATCAAGAAGACTACATTTGACAACTGTTTTATCTACCTGAATATGCATGCAACAATTTGGCTAATCCCCAAAGTCAATGTTGGTTACAGTTGATTGATAAAAATGTGCTTCCTTATTCAAGGTCAAATTAATTTGTAAGAGTTTTCTTTTGCTTACTGAGCAGCTTCCATGAGGAATCCCAGTCTGACATTATAGCTGTGCCGGCACTTTCTAAATGTATAAAACTGAATGTATAAGCCTAAATGTATAACAAACTTCCCCTCTGCTTCAGTGTATCTGATACATTATATGAAGACACACACACACACTTTTCTGGAAAATTTTAGTTTATTCAGATTTGCCTCTCATGACCTGAAATAATTTAAAATTACAAATGGTACTTGAAAATGTCCTGAGAGTACTTTTATACAAGAGTGGATAACAAAACTACTTTTTGGAGACTACATAAAGTGCCTGATTTGACAATGTTGGTAGTTGAAAAATAAAGGTATTTGGGTTCATGTAAAACAATGAAAAATAGGCTCTTAGTCCCAAGAATAACCATCTTTGTTTATTGTATTATAAAATCCTCAGTTTGCTCTACGAAAGTACACAATATGGCCCTTAGATAGTAGAATTAAGAGTGCTGTTGAAATATATGTCAGTATCATTTGATCTAGGGAAAAACATACCGCACGTTTTTGATTTTTTTTCAATATGAAGCCTTGTCTTGTTAAGACAGAGGAAAACTGAAGCAGTTTAGTTTTGCTGAACTATGTTGCATTATAAGAAAGCTATAGCAATACTGAAAAGCTGCTCTCCCCTTGGGGTTATAATGAATGTTAGTTTATTACAGTGATACAGGTTTTAAAGAAATAAAAATGCATGGGCACCTCTTCTAGTTATAGTTCATCAGATTTGAAAGAGGAAGCTTTTATCAGCTGATTTTTAAATAAAACATTTGTAAAAGCAATCATCTAATTTCAATGAATAGAAACGGATGAGATTTACCAGTTGATTTAGAATATTTTGACAAGTACAGAATTGGTCCCTCAGAGGAGCTCTGGATTACTTAAACCAACCTTGGAAATAGAATTCTTATTTCCGTACGCAAACTTCTCAGACATTTCCTATGCCTCTTCCAAGTCTTAATCATGACCTCCATTTCTTGGATGTTTGATGAGAGAGCCAATATCTGCACCTTTTGAAAGAGCCATGAGAGAGAGTAAAGGCTTCTGTTATGAATGCAAAGTGAGAAAACTTTTCAAAGAATTCTTCCTTCCTTTACTGGCCTCTCTCTACCACTTCCTATTTGTCAAAAAAATCATATTTAGAGTTATTTTAAATTTTATCTCTTTATGAAAACCAATCCTAAGTCATGTATATAAAAGTAATTCTTTACTTCATTCTAATAAGCCAATTCTTACCTCTAATCCTTAAAATTTCTTATTGCTTTGTGCATATTTCTGTTCATAGTACAGTTTTCTAACTTGATTGAGAACAAATGACTAATTTATGAATCTTTGTATTAATATAATTCCTAGGTCAGCTACAAACATTACTGATTTAATTAGTGTCTGTCAAATGTTTCAGTAATAAAATGGATGAATCCAGTTAATCAACATAAATCCAATTTAGAAAATCCAGGTTTAGCCTGGCAAATATCAGCAGTTAACTATTAGTGCTTTTTGACAGCCCGAGGTATTTACAGGGTAAAAAATCACTCAGATTGATTACTATGTTAAGTTCTAGCAGTTCAAGCATTCACAAGGAATACCACTTGGCTTTCAGGGTAGTGCCGAGACTTCACCACCTAAAAAATAAACATAAGAGAAAAAAAATTACAACTACTAAATACTGTGTTAGGTTATTTTTCATGGTTTATCTTCCTAAGTTTTTACAACATTAACCTGCTATGCAGTTATTAATATCTCCATTTTTAGAGAAGGGCTTAAGTTATCTTGTCTAGGGTCAAGCTAGAAAAATAAATGGCTAGCTAGAACTCGCACTCTCTTCTGACGTCCAAGTACATCCTCATTCCAATGTTCTATTCTGCTTTGAAGATCATCTTCAAAGGAGACTGTTAGGGACTAAATCGGGCCTCATCCTACCCCCTCTAGCTCTTATGTTAAAGCCCTAAGCCCCAATGAAACTGAATGTAGAGACAGCACTTTTTTTAAAAGATTTTATTTATTTATTCATGAGAGACACAGAAAGATGCAAAGACATAGGCAGAGAGAGACACAGGTTCCCTACGGGGAGCCCGATGTGGAACTCAATCCCAGGACCCCAAGATCACAATCTGAGCCAAAGGCAGATGCTCAACCACTGAGCCACCCAGGTGCCCCAAGACAGCACCTTTAAAGAGGTAACTAAGGTTAAATAAGATCATAAAGCAAGGCTGAAATCCAATAATGGCTGGTGTCATTATAAGAGAAAGAAAACACACCAAGGATGTGCATGCACATTGAAAAGGACACATGGGGGCACCATAAGTAAGAAGCCAAATGCAAGCAAGAAGGGAGCCTTAAGAGAAACAAACTCTGCCGATGCCTTGATCTTGACCTTCCAGCCTTCAGAACTGGGAGGGAATAAATTTCTGTTGTTTAAGCCACCCATCTCATGGTATTTTGTTATGGAAGCCTTAGTAGACTAGTAAGGAGATCCGAGTAAAAATGTAAATCATGCAATAAAGGAAGAATTCTTAGGTCTAGAGACTAGGAAATTATCTCGAGATGCAATGTCTTCATGCTTTGTGTGGCAGCCTCATGCAGTCATATCAAAACAAGAGGTAGTCATTGAATAGTTGCTTCGTCCCTACCACGTTATTGCCAAGTGCAGGCAGTAAGGTTTCTGAGGCTCTAGATTTGGCATCTCTTTTTAATCTCTACAATTCCCTTTTGTAGACGTACCTTTCTAGCTTATAGATTAATAAAACTTGGCATTGTTGCACTTGGCCAAATACAAACACTGCCAATTTCTAAAACCAAACTGCCTAGTACTTACTGTGAACTCTGTTTTCCTAGGACTATGATGAATTACAAATGAACAGTGTGGCAGATTCTGTTACTGAGGATATATTACAGTCTCCCAGTTACTCATTTCCCTCTTTTTCTCTGTATACCTCTTCTATGCCCAGAACATTTTTTTTTTTTTGAGGTTATGTATGTCACTTTGTCCCTCAACTCTGGGAGACTGGAAAGATATTTAATATGAATGACTGTTCAATCATTGTTTCTAAGATGTAGTTCCTTTCCTCATTTTTGCCCTTGACTCTTAATTTTTTTTCTGGGTGCTGCATTTTTAAATTATTTAATTTACATAGTATTTTTTCAAAGGTGTTGCTCTCTTTTAAAGTGATACGATAGAAATGAAAAGAATATTGAGAACTCTGAACTGAAAACGTGTTGCTTTCTTGTTTCAGTCTGAGCAGTGGGATAAAAAGTTTGTCATGGTAATAATTCTGTTAAATGACAAGGCAATCAAGCCCTCAAACTTCATTTTTCATTTGAAAAGACAAACTTACAACTAGTATTGTGGGAGGCATGACATCTGTAATCAAAGGAGCTTGACTTTAAAAGGAAAAGAATCTTATTAGGCTATCCAAGACAGAAGATTATTCTTGTCAAAATCATTAGCTCCCCATTAAGTTCAAATAGAATAAAGCTTTTGTTAAATTACTGGGAGATGATTCTCTTGTCAGAATCTGATCTCTTGTCCAAATTCCCTGGGAAGGAACAACAGTGATACAGTGGAGTTTGAAGTTTGTTACCATTAAGCATTAAGGGAGAAAGTCTTTTTTAAAAAAATGAATCTTGGTCACAATGGAAAAAAAAAACAATAATCAGAAAGTCTTGTAGATGCTAATGTAGAGATGTAAAAGGAAGGCAGGGTAGCAGCTGGAGGATTTTCTGCATTTTGCAACGGTATCTTCTATCTTGCAATTTCAGGTAATCCCAGGGGCAATTAAATTTAAAAATTCTGAAAGACCCTTCTCAGGGTAAGTGTCAGGCCAGTGAATTTCATCTCTGATCAAATTTGAAGGCCCATCATGATCATAGAGCTTTCTCTTAGTTTATTAGACTCTTTCCTTTTGGATGAAATAATTAGAAAAATATTCTAGGGATTGGCTTTATAGGGATTTGTATGTGATAATAATGTATGTATAAAATTTAATGATATACAGTAGTTCTATAACTGATAATAATCCTGAGAATCTCTCTTATGATCATTTTTTAAATTTGTGGAATTCATAAGGTTCTATTTCCCATCAAATAAGGATCAGAGATAGGCTAAATCTGTGTTCCTTTGATTCTAAATTCAGCATCCTTTGTGAGGGTACCATAACAGCTTCAACATGTTTATTTGGATATCATGACATAGCTAACAATCATTTTTCACCTCTTCTTTTTTCTTCTCCTTCTTCCCCCCACTTCTTTTTCTTCCCTTCTCCTACATTGATTGATTGATTGATTGCATTTTTTAAAAATTCCATATGTAAACTTTAAGTCTCAGGATATTGAAGATAGGTCTAAATTTCCTAAAGTTGTCTTATGGATCATTTTTTAAAGTCCTATTAAATCATAATTTAGTTGTTTTGCAAGGAAAAAAAAAAGGTTCCTGATTTTCTTTTAACTACACATCTGCTAGGGGACTTGGAATTTTTTTCCCACAAATTAAGCAAAATGTAGTTGATTTACAGTTAGATGAAAGAGTTGGTAACCATAAGATTGTATAGTTGCATGTATAAGGAAGAGAGAATTTACATCTCTAGAGAGCTTCAAAAAGAATGCCATATTCAAAACACAAAAGTCTTAGACCTCTCATTTGAAGACAGATATACCAAGTAGCCTCGGGAAGGTCTTTAAAACTCACTGTCCTTAAGAATATGGGTTTTGGGTTTTTTTGTTTGTTTTGTTTTTGCTTTTGTTTTTTTACAATCCATGATATAGAATGTAGGAATGATTATAGCCACTGTATAGCAGCTTTTATTTTTGATTAAAGCAGAAGTGAAAATATAAAAATGCTGAGAAAGATAGCAGTTTTGTTTTTTTAATGCTAACTCAGAAGGCAACAAGTAAAAAATTAATGAGAAATCTAATGAGTAGAGAAGTGTCCTAACAGAGTTAAAGGCAGAATTGTTTTGGAAATGATACATGAAGACTTGCAGAGAAATTAAGGTTGAGGGGGGTGGGAATTAGCAAAAAAACAATACTGATATTTGAAGGAAAAGAACTGGAGAGAAACCTGGGGAGGGGGGGAGACTGAGACTAGATAGAGGGAAAGGCAAAAGGAATGCAGGAAGCAGTTGCACATATATTGTTATCAAGAGCTCAGGTTTTTTTGGTTATTTTTTTACATGTTGCTGCTTCCAACATAACCACCTACTTCCAGTGACCACTAAATGTTCTTACTGAGACTGATTTTTCCCTGAAGTGCCACTTTTGGAATTTAAGCCGACAGTAATTGAGTTCTGATGTTTTCTTATTCCAAAAATATTCAGAATCTAGGAAAGAGTAAAAGAGGGGCAGGAAAAGAGTGCTTCTTGGCTCCTGGGTTTTGACCTAAATTCCCTCAGCTAAGTATACACTGCCTATTTTAAAAGAAACAAAACAGAGCATACTGTTCTTTGCTGATTCTGAAAATGTCTCCATTCTATTTTACATCCTCCCCATCTCTGAAAGCTTTCAGTGTTCCTGTAATTTAAAATTACTTTTCTTTCAAGTGTCTGTTCTTTTTATAAAATTGTGAGAAACTAAAAATTTCAAGGGAGCATCCACGTGGCAAAACTCTAGCATGTATAACATTTTATAATCAAAAGAATAACTTAATCAAGGGGGGAAAGAAAGTAGACCGGTAACGGATTCATTTATTGTTACTGCCCCAGGAAAATGGAAATACCTCTATGTTGGTTAATCATAAAGAACAAGGCAAGATAAATCTCTTGATTTTTTTAGGTAAAATTGACACAACATATTAGTTTCAGGTGTGCAACATAAAGAATTGATATATGTATACATTGCAAAATATAATAATAGATCACAGTAAGTCTAGTTAACATGCAGATATATAACATGCATATATATATATAAAATAATATATAAAATATTATAAAATGTATAAATTATATATATAAATTATAATATATATAATATATAATAAAATATATAAAATAACACACATTTTTTTTCTTGTGATGAGAATTTTTAAGATTCACTCTCTTAGCAACTTTGAAATATGCAATACAATGTTATTGAATATAGTTTCCTTGTACATCATGACTTCAGGATTATTTATTTTATAACTGGAAGTTTGTACCTTTTGATCACCTTCACCCATTTCTCTTACCCCATCTCCACCTTTCAAGCATCAATCAATTCTATCTATAACGTTTTTAAAATTATTTTGTTTTAGATTTCACATATAAGAGAGCTCATACAGTACCTGTCTTTCCCATTTTACTTAGCATAATACCTCAAGTTCCATCCATGTTGCCTCATATGTCAGGATTTCCTTGTTTTATAGCTGAGTAATATTCCATTGTATATATACTAATTTTTCTTTATCCATTTATTCATCTCTGAACACTTAGGTTGTTTCCATATCTCGGATATTAGAAATAATGTTCAATGAAAATGGGAGCGTGGATGAAATATCTTTATGAGTTAGTATTTTCAATCCCTTCAGATGAATATCCAGAGGTAGTAATGCAAGATCTTATGGAAGTAATATTTTTAAGTTTTTGAGAAATTCCTATTCTGTTTTCCATAATGGCTGCACCAATTTAATTTCCACCATTATAAGCTAGTTCTCTTTTCTCCATATTCTCAAACATATTTCTTATTTCTTGTGTTTTTGATACTAGCTATTCTGATAAATGTAAGAGAGTGGTTTTGATTTGTGGTTTTGATTTGCATTTGATTGTGCATTTGTGGTTTTGATTTGCATTGTGGTTTTGATTTGCATTTCCTTAATGATCAGTGAGGTTGAGAATCCTTTCATGTGTTTGTTAGCTTCAGGGAAAAAAAAAGTCTATTAAGACCCTCAATACAATTTTTAAATTTGATTTTTTTGCTATTGAGTTTTATGAGTTCTTTTATCTATTTTAGATATTAACCCCTAATCAGATATATGATTTGCAAACACTTTCTCCCATTCTGATTGCCTTTTCATTTTGTTGATGGTTTCCTTTGTTGTGCAGAAACTATTTAGTTTGATGTGTCCTACAATGTCACCAACTCAAAGAATTTGCTACTTCTAGGAGTTTTATGCTTTCATGTCTTACATTCAAGTCTTTAATCCATTTTCAGTTAGTTTTTATGTATGGTATAAGATAGTGGTCAAATTTCATTCTTTTGCATGTGGCTATCCGGTGTTCCTAACATTTATTGAAGAGGCTGTCTTTTCCCCATTGTGTATTCTTGGCTTTGTCTTAAGTTAATTGACCATGTATGCACGGGTTTATTTCTGGGCTTTCTATTTAGTCGCACTGATCTGTGTGTCTGTTTTCATGCCAATACCGTATAACTTGGTTATTATAGTATCGTAACATAGTTTGAAATAAGGAGGCATGGTGTCTCCAGCTTTCTTCTTTTTTCTCAAGATTGCTATTGCTATCAGCTCTTTTATAGTTCTATGTACACTTTAGGATTGTTTCTTTTTTTCTGTGGAAAATGCCATTGGGATTTTGGTAAGGATTGCATGGAATACATAGATTGCATTGGGTATTATGGACATTTTAACAATATTAATTCTTCTGATCCATAAGTACAGAATATCTTTCCACTTTATATCTTCTTCAGTTTCTTTCATTAATGTTTTATAGTTTTCAGAGTACAGGTCTTTCACCTCCTTAATTAAATTTATTCTAATAAATAAATTCTTCTGATCCATAAGTACAGAATATCTTTCCACTTTATATCTTCTTCAGTTTCTTTCATTAATGTTTTATAGTTTTCAGAGTACAGGTCTTTCACCTCCTTAATTAAATTTATTCTAAGGTGGGCATCCCAGGTGGCTCAGTGGTTTAGCACCGCCTGCAGCCCAGGGTATGATCCTGGAGTCCTGGGATCGAGTCCCACATCAGGCTCCCTGCATGGAGCCTGCTTCTCCCTCTGCCTGTGTCTCTGCCTCTGTGTGTGTGTGTGTCTCTATGAATAAGTAAATTAAAAAAATCTTTAAAAATTATTCTAAGGTATTTTATTCTTTTTGATACAATTGTAAAAATCATTTTTTAAAATTTCTCTTTTCTGATAGCTATTATTGACATATAGAAATTCAACTCCTTTTTTAAAATATTGATTTGTATCCTGTAATCTTACTGAATCCATTTATTAGTTCTACCAATTTTTTGGTGAAGTCTAAGATTTTGTCTATAATAACATGTCTTGTATATGTGGAGACAGTTTATTTGATCCTTTGTGATTTGAATGCTTTTTATTTCTTTTTTCTTGCTTAATTGCTCTGGCTAGAATGTCCAATACTGTGTTGAATTAAAATGGTGAGAGTGAGCATCTCTGTCTTGTTCCTGATCTTAGGGGAACAATTTTAAAATTTTCACATTGAGTGTGATGTTAGCTGTGGGTTTATCATAGATGACCTATATTATGTTGAGCTACCTTCCCTCTAAACCCAGTTTGATGAGAATTTTTTGTTATAAAGGAATGTTGAATTTTGTTAATTGCTTCTCCACCTATTGGGATGACTATATAATTTTTATCCTTCATTTTTTTTAAAAAAAGGTTTTATTTATTTATTTGAGAGAGAGTGAAAGAGCAAGGAAACAGAAGAGGGAGAGGGAGAAGCAGACTCCTCGCTGAGCAGGGAGCCCGATGGGAGACTTGATCTCACAATTCCAGGATCATGACCTGAGCTGAAGGCAAATGCTTAACCAACTGAGCCACCCAGGCACCCCTATCCTTCATTTTGTTAATGTGGTTATTGATTGGGCAACATCTCGTGGATGTTGAATCATGCTTGCATCTCTGGAAGAAATCCTATTCAGTCATTGGGTATGATTTTTTTTATTGCATTGTTGAATTCAGTTTGCTGATATTTTGTCTTTAACTGTCACATCTGTGTTCATCAGGGATATTGATCTTTTTAAAAATAGTATAATCTATTTTAGCACTTAAACTATGATCTATGTGTGTGCTTGCATGCACACACAAAGGGAAACATCTCTACATAGTTATCATTTACAGTAGAAATTTGTATAGAAAGCTATTTTATTTGAACTTATTTTTTTTTAAGATTTTATTTACTTATTCATGAGAGACACAGTGAGAGAGGCAGAGACACACAGGCAGAGGGAGAGGCAGCTGGCTCCCAAGGAGCCGGATGTGGGACTCCATCCGGGCTCAGGATCATGCCCTGAGCTGAAGGCAGATACACAACTGTTGAGCCACCCAGACATCCCTATTTGAACTTCTTTTTTTAATAATAGAATTAACAATAATCTTCACAACCCTGAAAAATAGATTACACCTCATAAAGGAATTACTCACGAATATAACTATTCAGCCTATACCTCAACTTTGAAAAACAAATTCAGTTCACTTTATAAAAAAACCATTAAGATACCCAGTCCACCCATCCTTATAAAGATTTTGAGAAAATTGTGAAATAATGTAAGGGGAAGGACAGTGGACTTCTGAAGAGATTTGGTCCAAGACCTAGAATTTAGTTTGATATTACTAATTTGCCCTCTCTAGTAAGTTAGACTAGAGAAAAGAGGTGATAAAAAAGAAAAGCAGTGTGTGTGTGTGTGTCTTGGTGTGCTACAGAGGAACCAGAAATGACAATAGAGACAAATTAGTCAACACCTTTTATTTCATATATGTAAACACTCTAGCTTACCTAGTAAGATAGATACATAAAGTGAGTAAAGCCTGGAATTTCTTCATGCAGTCAAATGCTTCTCAAAAGAGAAATGCTTGTAGGAAACAGGGGTTAGATACTGGAATAGCTTTAAGAAAAGGACTATGAATCAGAAAGAGGGTGAGAAGGTCTTGCCATGCTTCTTAATAGAGGTCATGTTTTCTGTTAAGAGGCCAAGATGTAGAGCAAGATTCTGTTTTCATCCCCAAAGAAGTGAAAATGAAAGAACGAGTAAAAGACTTGAGTGGCAATAAGATTTGACTTTTCCTTTCTTTTCTTTTTTCTTTTCTTTTCTTTCTTTTCTTTTCTTTTCTTTTCTTTTCTTTTCTTTTCTTTCTTTTCTTCTTTTCTTTTCTTTTCTTTTTTCTTTTCTTTCTTTTCTTTTCTTTTCTTTTCTTTTCTTTCTTTTCTTTTCTTTTTTTTCTTTTTTCTTTCTTTTCTTTTCTTTTCTTTTTTTTCTTTCTTTCACTTCCAAACATCAAACTTTTCAATGTCTTTTGTGTAGTCATAGGCGTCAATGTTTTTCATAAATCTTTCATTTTTCTTTTTCTAATTTATATGCATTTGTTTTGCCCAAGGCATATTAACAAAGCATAACAACTGTCTCTTGTCTTGAAGTTTAAAGTTCTGTTTTTAATTGTTCAATCATGTGTTTGTGTTCATATATTTATGTGAGAGACAGAGAGTTGTCTAGCAGTTTCTCATGTTCATTTTTAATTATTTATGTTATGATCTCCAAGTGTCACTTGCCAGAATTTTGACTCTGCAACCATTTTATAGAAGACTTAGTAGGGGTGCCTGGGTGGCTCCGTGGGTTAAACCTTTGGCTCAGGTCATGATCCCAGAGCGCTGGGATTGAGCCCCATATTGGGCTTCCTCCTCAGCAGAGAGCCTGCATCTCCCTATCTCTGCTTCTCTTCCTCCTCATGCTCTCTCTCTCTCTCACTCACTCATTCTCTCTCAAATAAATAAAATAAAATCTTTTAAAAAATACTTAGTAAATGGAGGGGAGAGCTCATTATATGCTACAAAACTAGGCTAAATGTTTTAAACAGATGATTGTGATTGATCTTTACAATAAGCCTATTAAGTATATTCTAATACTGTCTTTTTACAAGAGTCATAGAAAAGTCAAGTAATTTGTGTAAGATCCCAGTTTTCATAAAGCTACTCATATGAAAGACTGTCTTTCATGACAGAGCTCAGTTTCTTGGCTACTATAATTGTTAAGGTAAGAAATGAAAGTGCCATAAAATGCTTGGACTTTATGTCATGAGTCTCATTTCTTCTGTACAATCTTACATGCTGTTGTAAAGTGAGACTATATTGGCCATCTTGTCTACCCAGTACACCTAATTTCTTCATCAAATTTCCATTACCTCTTTTGAAAATGTGTTCCTTTTACCCACCACATCCAATTCTACCTCTTTCCCATCTTTGTTAAGAGAAGATAGTAAATGAATAAAATCAAGACAATCAGAATCTTTTTGTGGAATTTTTAAAAAATACTTTATTTATTTATTTGAGAGAAAGAGAGATAATGAGAGAGAGCATGAGCAGGGGCAGGTGAAAGGGAAAAGCAGGTTCCCCGCTGAGCAAGGAGCCCGATACAGGGCTAGATCCCAGGACTCAGAGATCATGACCTGAGCTGAAGGCAGATGCTTAACTTACTGAGACACCCAGGAACCCTGGAATTTTTAAAAGTAGAGCAGAGTAATTACTGATGTTCATATTTCCTGATATTTAGAGGAAGCTAATTTATAGTTGAAGATAAACAAGCTGGAGGCAACAGAAATGGGCAGAAAATAATGACAGTGTCTTACATGCGGTTCCAGCCAACATGCTAATATTTGACAGAAATAATATCATGTGGCAGAAAATAAATTCTCAGTTGAGAGTTGGATGATCTGGATTTGAATTTCAGTTCTTCCATCTTCTTAGTTTTGATCATCACTGTTTGATATCTTAAATGATAATAGGAATTATAAAATCTCATATCGTCTTTAGGGAAAGTTAAATTATACAACATGCTAAAGTTCCTAGCACATATTATATAATCAATAAAATTATTACCTTAGTTTCATATGAGTGAACATGAAAATTTGATAACACGTCGATGCACAGATCTACATGAAGGAAAGATATGCTGAGACGGTAATTTTTTGAAAAGCAACAATAATTTGATGTTTTCTATGTTGAATGTTTTAGAAGTTGTGCTGTACAGTTGAAGGATACTCAATAAATCAGAAATTTATCCACTTTTTTTGCCAAATATTTTTTCAAACTTGTATAATATCAACAAATATATTAAATGAATTAACTGGTTTTGGGATCAATGAAATATATTTTGATGTTCGTAATAAGAAGTCTTAGATGACCTGAACATATTAGCAAACACAAAATAGCTGTACCTGTTTTATATATATATATATATATATATATATATATATACATATCATGGCTATTGGCCCAGATAAAGGCCCAGGATGGCTGGTGTTTCCTGATAACTCCTGTTATCAGTTAGAAATGACTTGCTTGCAACAAAAACTTTTTTTAGCATAAAATAGTTTTTTTTTTTTTTTTTTTTTTTTTACTTATATCATAGGAATTTCAGAGATGTGTTTGGACTGAAAAGATGGCACCAAGGCCAAATTTATCACCAGAGTTTTCTACTGGATTGGCTTTATTCTCCTTTCTAGTAACCCACTATTCTTCTGGGGCTCAAGTCCTCATGCTGGGGCTTGCATTTGCATCTCATGGACTGCTAAGGTGATGTGCCCTTACAAAGCCAATCACCATGACCAGAGGCATATAATGCATTAATTAGGCCTAGGTCATTTTTGTACCTTGAACTAGTTCAGGAGACACACAGAAAGCACATGTTCCAGAAAGAGAAGGTTTCACTGTGTCCAAAATTACCACATGTCCACTACCTCATTTGTTCCAAGAAGTGTCAATATTTATTATCAAAAGCATGCAATATCACTTTTGAGTCATTCACTTTTAAAAAGATGTATCTGTAATTATCACACAGGAATTGAGATGAATATGGAACATGTCTAAGTTTGTTGGTCCTTAATAAACATGTGTTGGTAGAGTTTTGATTACCAATTAAAGACCATTTACTTCTTAACATTCATTATACGTCAATCTCTTCCTATTCATTCTTCAATTGAAAGCATACGGTAAAAAAATCAGTTATTGGATTACAATTATTTTTCCTTAATTAATAAACTAGCAGTTTGCCAGGTAGGAGTAAAGCCATTTTATCTGAAGTGTAAATCATCTATAACAGGGATCATCTAAGTAATACAATCCAATTAGATTTGACATTGAGGTATGTTACAGTTATTTAACTTTATAGTTTTGATTTAGTTATAAAGGTTTTGAACAAGAATAGGTATAAAATAAAACAAATGACGTTAAGTCAACATGAGATACTAAAAATGAAAAGAGACTGGTAACAATAGAGCTGTCTTTTGTTTTTAACATAATTAAGAACATTGTACGTGTTCTGTGACCAAAGTGAGCAGTTAGGAAAAGGAGAATTACCATTGTGGAAGAGATTAATTATATAATCTGAGAAAGGATAATATTGGGGTAGACTTAGGGAAATAAAATATTTTGAGTAACCTGATTTTGTACACCTTACCACAGGTTCTAATTGCATTCTTATTTGTGAATAAATTGTTTCCTTTTGAGTTAACATAGCTATTTTTTTTGCTCTGCTGTTATTTCTATGTATTTATTACATACCAAATATTTAAAAGGATGATAGAGCTGTAATTTTCTCTCCTACCTGTGAAAGAATGCTGGACTTAAATTTTTCTAAGAGTTGCTCACACCTTTATTTATCTTCAAGCTGTTCTGATTTTTTTTTCCAGAAATGTCCTAGTGCTTATTTTTGTTTTGTTGGTATGAATGATTTGGGGGGCTTGTTTTATCATTGTTGTAGCTATTTTTCCCCTTTTATAATCAGCCAAGAGAATTAGCACAAGCAGACTGACCCTTAAGAATATATCAGGTTTGAAGCAGTAAGAATTCTATTTTTTCCCCCTAGAAAGGGTCTGTTCTTTTAGGCCACTGATTTATTACTTTGCCAGAAGCCTAATGATTAGGCCACTGAGTTGTGTGGGAGGTCTATGAAAATGCTGCAAGCTATTCACATGTCTGCAAAATGTGAAGTACGTTGAAACAATCAAGCATCCATGTCAATATATGTATGTGATGGATAACCAGTGATATTCTCCTGAGGCAACAGCACTGTTCAAGAAGTGAACTAATATAGACCCAAATTGGCCACTTGTTTTCTGGAAGTGGCAAGTCATTCAATTTCTGTACGTCTCAGCTTTTCTATTTGGAAAATGAGAATAATAAAGTATGCCTCACAGAGACATTATGTGCCCTTGGAAACACACTGAGACACTCCATATACTATAGAATGGAATTAGATTTCAACTAGTTTTCCCTTATTGCAATGTTTTCCAGAGATATTCTGGAAAGTAGAGTTGGCTTCCCACCTGGGCCTTCAGAGAATAAAAAGAACCTTGACAGTACCTTAACAGCAACATGGCTGTGGGTGTAGTCTTCAAGTCCATAATAACATGAGTTTGATTCTGTTACTGTAACCATAACTTGTTAAAAGATCAACACATAAAACTGGAGGCCAGTTCATGATTCATTTAAAATATGTATGTTCAGTATTCTGAATACTCATGTATCTCTGGCATACCCTGACTAATGTTTGAGCTCTGGGAAGTCAAATAAGTGATAATAAAGCCACCCCAATGTGGAATAATAAGTAAGGAAGATAGAAAACTCTGAGGTATGATTTTTTTAGTCTATGTTAAAAAAAAAAAAAAAAACCTTTACACAATATCTGTCTCCCATTTACACCAATGACCCCAGAGTCTTCTTTCACTTGGAGAGTAATAAACAGGGAAAAATTCTTACTCTGGCACATTTTTGTTAAGGCATCCTTCCAGCAGAATAATCCTTTTTCAGGCATCATATAATACTATTGATTAGTTTCAATTTACTTACTTATAATCACATTTCATATAATGAGTGATTCCAGCGAAGCCCTTTCCTATATTCAGATCTGGCCCTTAGCCCAAATGTAACCTCGATTGACTAAAAGTCAAAGGAAAGATATTAAAATTTGTATGAATTTATTCAAATGACCTGGGGAGTCTTTCAGTCCTTGGTACTCTCTTAGTATGAGGAGCATACTCAAAGCCATGCTGCCCAATATAATTACCTGTTTTTAAAACTATTAGAATCTTGGGCCCATAGACTAAACATTTTGATTAATTCATGTAAGTATTAGTTTTACTAGTTTTACATTACTAAATAGGTACCACACAGGGATGCTAGATTGATGAATTATGGAATGATATTTTGGAGTTTTAGAATTTTGTTTCTCAGCTTTAAAAATAGGACTCATTCTGTTCTGAGATATTGTACATATAATCATTGCCAGGAGAGAGGAAGATGGATGGCATTTCAATGACCTATGATTCTGCAACTGTTTAATTGACTAAATTCATAATTAAATGGAAATTTTGCTCTGACCGCAGAAGGGGATATCTAAATTATAAAGCTATGTAAAAGTGAATATTATCATTAAATTTCAAGTACCAGTTCTTACAGAGGTCACACATTTAAAATAAATAGTAGTATGATATTTTCTATCATATGGTACCTAGGTATTCTGTAGTAAGAACAATGTATTCTGTTATTAGGGCGGGCGATCATATTAATCACTTCTTAATATGTATTCTTCAAATTAGCCTTATGAGGTCCTCTAATATTATTTTAAAATTATGGATAATGAAATTAAAATCTGAGAGGTTAAATGGCTTTGCCAGAGTTATGATGTGATTTGCCGGGTGGGGGCATAACACACCATAAAATGTAATGCAATCTGCTCTGCAAGAATTATTTAGCCTCCTATCCAGAGTTAGCCAAGCTGTGAAGATTGAGAGCAAAACTCTCCAGAAGATCACCCTTACATCTAACATTATGTATAAGTTGGGGGGGGGGTTCCCGATACCTACCTCCATTTTGATAATTTACAATAAGGATTCACAGAACCTACTGAAAACTATTATACCCAGAGTTACAGTGTTTTGTAGGGAGAGGCTTTAGATTAAAATCAGGCAGAGGAAGAGAACATAGAGTAGAATCCAGGAGGATTTCTATTGTCACACTTCTGTTGTCATCCTCTATAAGACTGACCCTTCTAGTATTAGTGTGCAACAATAGAATATTTTCAACCAGGGAAGCTCACCTGAGTTCCAGTGTTCAGAATTTGTATTGAGTCTTCATTATAAAATCTTAATGATTGCCCACATAGTTGAACTCAATCTCCAGGTCAGCTGATATCACAATACCCAAAACTCTACTCTCAATTACATAGTCTTCCTGGAGTGCCCAGCCCCTACCATAAACAGATGCTCCTATCAGGTATGACATAGATTTCCTCCCAGAAGACAAGGGCAAAGGCAAGACATTCTTTGAAGAAGGCCAGATTCTTTGATACCTCCCAATGCTCCATACAGTCATTTATTTCTGTTTATTTAATCAAAATTCAGTTAGTCACTACTCTGTGACAGACACATTGCTAGATGCTGAAAGTCAGTGAATAAAATAGAGATGGTTCTTGCCCCTGATAATATTTTGTTGAGTAAATATTAACATTGAATCACATAAATGATCATCTAATTAACATCACTGATAAAATAGATGAGAGAAAATATAGTATTTCATGACTGAAAAAGGTCAGGGTCTAATTTAGATGCAAGACTCAAGGAAGGCTTTATTGAGAAAAGAACATATAAAGTAATATTTAATAGCTGCATTAGCTGAATCAAAATCAGATTTAGTCATGTTGACCATAGACTATTTTCAGATTATATTTAATACTTGACCTTTATATTTTTCTTAAAATAATAATAATAATTGTTTCTGGTTCTCCCCTGAAACCAAGACTTATAGAGCACATCAACAGCTCATACTTAATATGCTATTTCACACATATCATGTCAATTTTGTAAGCAATCATATATTGGACAGCTACCATAATCACTATTCTAGGCAGTGAACAAAATAGAACAAAACCTTCTTCCTAAATAGTTCCATTCTAGCGATTTAAATAACAGTTTAAACTCTGCAGGTAGTTATGGAATAGTAGCTTAGAATGTTGGATCCCAGATTAGGCTGCCTATTTAAGACCACAAAGTATCTGTGCGATTTAAGTAAGCAATCAATCTCTCAATGCCTAAATTTCTTTACATGTAAGATATGAATAATGAAAATTCTTATATTTTACAGTGGTTGTAAAGACTATAATTTCACAACTTAGAAAGCAACTTTGAGTTGCACATAGAAAGCACCCAATAAATATTGGGTATTGTTATTGTTTGAGAAAAAGAATGCTTTATTAGAAAAGTTCTTGCAAAACAGGTGAAAGGACATGAGAGAGACAGGAGATCAGTTATGGAATGAATACGTCCTGGGAATAAAAAACAGCATAAAAAATAGTCAATGGTATTATGATAGTGTTGCATGGTGACAGATGGTAGCTACACTAGTGGTCAGGAAAATATGTGTTTAAACTTGTCAAGTCACTATGTTGTATACCTGAAACTAATGTAACATAGTGTGTCAACCACGTTCAAAAATTTTTCTTAAAGAATCTCTGCAAAAAAAAAAAGAAAAGAAAAGAAAAGAAAAGAAAAGAAAAGAAAAGAAAAGAAAAGCTAGAGTGTAAATCAGTCCACTATTATTTAAAGATAAAAGGCAGTGTGATGTAGCCTTTGTGTTTTACTAACTTACACAATGGCTATGGTGTACTTCACATTTCTTGCCCTCTGTTTCCTCGTTGAAGTAGGATAGGTTATCATTAAGTCATTTCAGTGTATATCCAATTTTACATCTTTAAAATATTCCATGATTTTTATGACAACAAGTAAGCTGCTAAAGGAAAGGTCATACTTATTTGCACTAAACTTTGAGGAAAACCTAGTGTGAAATAATGACTACCTTATACTTGCTTTCATTATGTGTATTGAAAACTTAAAATTATTACCTGGCCAAAATTTCTATGTCTATTATGATAGAATTAGCCTCTGTGTCTATGGTGGAAATCAACCAAGAGCATAGTCTCAGCTAATGAGTTCTCATGGAGAAAGGCAATTCATTAAGGTGCTACCAGAAAGCTGCACTTTGAAAAATGCCTTATGAAGTCAGCACAGAAGCGGATGTTAGTGGCCCCACAGATTTTTGTTGTTGCTTTTTTCCTTCCCTCATAGTAAAAGTTGTGGGGAGTTGGCTGGCAGTTCCCTCTTGACAGGAGATGAATAAAAAAAAAAAAAGACATCTAGAAATCGCTTTCCTATAAAGATAAAGTAAAAGCTAATTTACCACTGTCCTACTGAATGCCATGCCTCACTTCAACAGATCAAGGTAGAGTTAAGTGATCAGAGAAATCAAATGCTAAAGAGATGTCAGGAAGACAGGAAGCAATTGCCCTATTGACTGCTACTGATTCCAATAAAATCAGTTCAGACCACTAACTTTTTTTTTCCCTTTCCTAAATTGTGAGATGAGTTAAAATCCAAGCCATTATTATTAGATGTTTGTGCAATCTAAAGAAGACTGTGGTTTACAAGAAAAGTGATGAAATAAGTCATAAACAAAACAATAAACAAAACAACTTTCTTATTCTTCTGGAAGCAAAAAAATGTGAGCATTTTTAGAATTGCTCAAAATCTTAGAGGCATACTAGTTTGAAATGAGATGGAACAGGAATTACACCCATGATTACATCACCAAAGAAGGATGCTTGGAAAATGCATTTATAGAAATATATAATACACATTGACCATGAAGAATTGAGGACCCTAGGAAAGAAATATAATTTGATATTAGCACAGTGTCAAAGTGTAAAAATATTGAACAAAAATCCTTAAAGGCAGATGTGATACTAATGAGGAATATTAATTAGCCATTTTGAAAAAATATAAGATTGCTAAGCCAATAAAAACTGAGGAAAACATTTAAAAGGAATCTATTTTTAAAGATTTTTTTTACATAAATAAGAAGTAATAACAAATTTATTGGCCAAATTTATTTACAAATACACTTAATTTTAAAAATCATCTCACTAAGAACAAAAAATGATAAATAAAGATCTTATTTAATTATAAATTTTATTTCTGGGAAATATTGCAGTGAAACTTCATACTGGAAATCAAATTTTGTTCTAGATTTCATAGCAACTTAATTTGTTTTGTGATAACCTCTATTATAAAATTAAAACATTTTATTATGAGTTTCTTTAAAGCCTTTTGATTTTCCTTAAGGCAGACTATGTTAATACTAATTCAGAATAAAATTTTCATAACTCTTAAATGTTGGAATCAGAATTATATATTGTATTCTTTTCTGTATATTGTATATTCTCAAATCAATGATTAGTCACAGGTCAAGAAACTCCTTATTATGTGTGTTTTCTCCCTTTTACCCAAAAGCACTTTCTGGAGTTTAGGTGTATTTAAATAATATATAAATCTATATTAGAAAAAGTAAAATTTCATGTTAGAAAAAAAATCAGTTAATGATTGTTGGGTCAGTAATTTAAATTTATAAAGGCAATTGCCAGGTACCTTTTCATTTTCCTGAGCAGTACAGTTTCAATATATGCGTAGTAACTATTCACTGCACTCAGTTATCCAAAAGCTGTGCTGCATTCTACAGAAGATATCTGATTCTTTCAACAGTCCTTATAGACAGGCATTGTTACCCCTGTCTCAAACAAATAATCACAGGAATCAAGATCTCTGAGAGAACAAATGACTTGCCCAAAACCACATAATTATTGAGTGGTACAAAGAAATATTTTTGACCCCAAAGTGAAAAAAAAGAAAACTGCAAGATACCAGATGTACGTTGTGATGTATGAAATTTGAGTCATATTAGCCTACTTGCTATTTCTCTGAAAAGTCATTCTTTCTCGCTACTGTGAATTTACACATTCTTCTTTCTGGACATATTCTTCATACCAGAAAGTCTTACATACCAGAAGGCCCCTCTTCTCACCATTTAAAACTCTGCTTTAGAGATGCCTTTAAAAAATAGATTTTAATTTTTAGAACAGTGTGGTGAATAGTTACCAGTGCATACATTGACGTAACGATATATTCTTGTTAAAGTTCATGGTTCATTAAGATTATCCTAGTTTTTACCCGGTGTGCTCTATCTGTTCAGGATCCCACCCAGGATTCTGCACTGGACTTAATTGTCATGTCTACATAGGCACCTCTTGACTGTGGCAGTTTCTTGGCCTTTGATGACTTTGACAGTTTTAAGGAATATTGATCACATGTTTCTAGCATATCTTATTATTGGAATTTGCCTGATGATTTTCTCCTGATAATTCTGGAGTTCTAGGAAGACCACAGAGGGAAATGCAGTTTTTACCACATCATATCAAAGGTCCATTCTATCAACATGATTTATGAGTATTGATATGAATTTTGATCATCTGGCTCTGAAGTAAAGTTATCCTTTTGACTCCCTTTCCATCTTGCACTCATTGGAGTTAGCTCTTTATCCCCAAGAACATTTATTATCACTTAATGGGGAAGTAGGGCCTGATTTTCTTTTCTTATTATGCTGAAGACAGATTATCTCTATACTCAAAGCACTTATCACCCAGTACGTTGAATAAGAAATATCCAAGTAAATATTTGTTGAATAAAGAGATGCTTAATAATAATTCAAAATTTTTAATTTAAAATAAGTTTTAATTAGCCAATATAGCATAATGGGCAATATCTTGAAATAGATTTTTCCATAAAATTGAGATATAGTCTTTATGTGACTTCAGTTCCACATCTTTACAACATTAGAACGTTGAAAACAGACTGCTCATGTTTTTAAGCAGTAGGATGATTTACCAAAAAGAAAAACAAAACAAAAAATAAAACAAATAAAACAACAACAACAACAAATGTGAAAACTCAAGATACAAAACAGGAAAAATTGAGCAACTGTTCATGTCAAAGTGGAAGTACATTTTCATAAAGATTAAAAGTTACAGAGAAATTCTATAAAATTATTAATAAAAGCAAAATCTCTTAATATTGATTCATTCAACATGATTTCTTCTCAAAAAGTAGAATAACATCAGTGAAATGAGTTTGGCCTGTAGAAGTTTTCTCTAATATTGCTATCTGAGGCAAAGAATATCTCATCTAAATGTTGCGTATAATCCTTTTAGAAGAGTTTCTTGTTTCTTGCACTTCTATTTTGATTCTAAAATTACACTTGAAGATTTTTTTCCTCTCTCAAAAGTGAGAGTGGTAACATTGCCTTTGAGATAAGTGGTCTTAAAGAGAGAAATGGTTTGCCTTATCCTCATGAATTGAGATAAAGTTTCTCAGAGGTTTTTCTGTTTCACTTGGCTTGAAACATGGCATTTTGCATTTGTTAGAAGGAAGGCTCATCGTGAAGACAATATTTGAACTTATTCTGTTATGGGCTTTGAAATTAATCATCTGTTACATAGTAAAAACTCTCTAACATGAAGTCCTTTTCATTCCCAAAGTGAACATTAAAAATCTCCATGTGTCATAAGTCTGAAAAAAACTAGTTCTATTTTTCTTAGTTGTTATTTGTTTATTTGTTTGTATTGGTTCACTGAAACTGTTTAATATTTGCAGGTACAAATATTTCAAATTAAATCTTAGAGTATGGACTATACCCTAGCTGAAACCAAATGAAGAACTGTTATCCACATAAAACCACTTCCTCAGAATTGTACTTCTATTTTTCAAGGCTGTGGAATTTATTGTTATTCAATTGCCTCATACTCTATAATAAATATTAGCACTGAATAAAGGCAAAAAACAATAGCCATTGCATATTACTAAAGTTATATACTACATAAACAACACATTATTAAATTAATACTTGTCTCATATCCAAAATGTATATTTTTAATTAAAATATAAATAACACTAACATTTTCTGGTATTATTTTAGAACACTTGGTAGATAATATTTTAGTTTTAAAACACTTTCTATTATAATTATCTAATTTGTTAGATCCTCCATATTTGTTGAAATTTCCATCATGAAATAGAGCCATTACTTTCTAGATACAAAAGAAATTTCACCCAAGTTTATCTTTAGATATCCTTCCTATTCTGTTTTCCTTTTGTGAAGCAGGAGGTAGAACTGTATGTGCATGAGCAAAGACTGTGAAATCTTACAGAACTTGGCCTGAATTCTAACTCCTTCATTATGACCTTGGAGAAAGAGTGCAGATTACTTAAATTCTCTGAGCCTCAATTTCTCCCTCCATTAAATGGGAAAAAAATGAATTCCCCATATGGATTTGCTCTGAAGGTTAAATTCAAATATTCATTTAAGAAAACAGAATTTGACATATAGGTAGTGCTAGTAAATAGCAAATATATAAAAAGAGAGTAGGAAGAAATAAACAAACAACAAACAAAAACTCATATATTCACTTTCTACAGACTCTACAGAGAACCCATGATCCCATAATCATAAATACATTGTTCCTTTGGGGCTCCACTGTTCTATCTTTGCCCAGTGTAAGTCTTAGCCTTTTAGAATCTTTAAAACATAAGGAAAAAGTGAATACATTCTATCTATCCATTATATATATATACATATATATATATATGAGAAAGGGAGTATTAGAGATATTTTTCTTTCTTTTTAAAATAATATTTAAATTCCAGTTAGTTAATATATGGCATAATATTAGTTTCAGTAGTAGAATTTTGTGATTCATCACTTACATACAACCCCCAGTGCTTATCACTAGTGCCCTCCTTAATACCCTCCTTAATACTCATCACCCATTTAACTCATCCCTCCACCCACCACCCCTCCAGCAAACCCTCAGTTTGTTCTCTATAGTTGAGTCTGTTTTATGGTTTGTCTGTCTTTTTGTCCTCCCCATGTTCATCTGTTTCATTTCTTAAATTCCACATATGAGTAAATCATATGATATTTGTTTTTTCTGACCTAGCATAACACTTCATGTCAGTGCTAATGGCAAGATTTCATTCCTTTTGATGGCTAAGAAATATTCCACTGTATATTTATATCACAACTTCTTATGTGTTTCATAAGCTGGGCTCTTTTCCTTTGCTAGTATAATCAAATGTCTGAAACTCTGTGATGAATATATGTCGCAATATTAAAGATTAAATTCAAAAGTAAACTCTATTGGAGGGAGCAATAAATGTAAATAATGATGAAAGTAACACTATATATTCTAGTACTATTTTACAAATTATGTGATATTATTATGCATGCAGGTATTTTTATGCATTTGAATTTTTCAAAAGATCTACAAGTACTTATTTATCTTTTTTTTATATTGCTTCAAAGTAATAGTCTCAAAAGTTTTCAGACATAATTAATAAACAAAGCAAAACAAAACAGCAAAAAAATCCACTTAATTTCCAAATTACATGTGCAAATACATATTTGCAAGTGGTTTGGATCTCATGAAAATTGAAGGTCACTTTTTAGTGGTCCTAAGGCTTAAAACTGCAATCACATGGGTAACTAATCTGAGTCAAATATGGTGAGGACATATGAATAGAAGCCTTCCTCTGCGAGGCAGGCCGTAAAAGTGAAGCCTTTTGTTCTTCTGTTCCAATGAAGTGATTCTGCTGAGAGAAAGAAACATTTGTAGATTCGTGATACAGACATTTGAGAATTGTGAAGCATCTAGTTAGCTGAATATCTTAAGTAGGTAAAATTAGAAACATAAGTCAGAGACATATACTCAGATCACTGAATGTCAGTTTTAGACAACATAGAGAACTCACAGGATACAACCTGCTTGCTTATAGAACTTTTACTTAATCATTATGCCCCCAAAACACCTACCATAGTATCTTGATCTCCGACACATACACAGTAACTACAAATAAAAGTTTATTCAAAAGTCACTGAGGTAGTTTTTCTCTTGTATTTTCTTTCCTTACTCCACTCATTTGAAGTTCTGATATATGGAAATATATTTTCTCACCACTATGTGGAAAAAAAAAATGACTGCATTCTTAATCATGATTAAATGCTACCTTTTTTTCTGGTCTTGATATCTGAGTGCATTTAAATTTTTTTTGTTTGTTTATTTTCTTTTAATTTCTGAGAAATACATAAGACAGTTGAAAGCAAAAATTATAACATTGTCCTTTCAGATTTATCACATATGTAGATGTAAAACTCTGGCAAGTGTAGCATTAGATATAGGGAGGAAGAAGAGTAGATGGACCTATAGAGTTGCAAGAATTCTGCATTTTTTTCTGAATTAGTAAAATATTAACTCTAAGTAAACTGTGAAGACTTAGATATATACTGTGTCTATAGAGCCATTCTCTCTCTCTCTCTCTCTCACTGTCTCTCTCTCTCTCATCTCTCTCTCTCTCTCTCTCTGTCTCTCTCTCTCACACACACACACACACACACAAGCAAAATAGAGGTCTAGTTTAAAAATAAAGGTCTAGATTAAATGGAATTTTTAAAAAAATTCATCCAACCCAAAAGAAGGCAGAGGTTTTTTTTGTTTTGTTTTGTTTTTTAAGATTTTATTTATTGACGTGAGAGAGAAAAAAATGATTGGTAGACAGAAGGAGCAGGGGAGGTGGCAGAGGGAAAGGGAGAAGTAGGCTCCCCAGTAATCAGGTAGACAGGACCCAATCCTGGGACCCTGGAATCATGACCTGAGCCAGAGGCAGACGCTTAACTCACTGAGCTACCCAGATGCCCCTGGAAGGCAGATTTTGAGGAACATAGAAAGAACATATGAAGGAGACAAACAGAACCCAAATAATATGGTAGTAGACCTTAATGCAATTATATTCATAATAATATTAAATCTTAATGTATTAAATATTCCAATTAAAATTATTAAAAAGATAAAAATGCAATACCCAACTATGTGCTATCTGTAAATTATGCATTCTAAATACAAAGTCACAGAGAGATTGAAATTAAATTGATGGAAAAGACACACCAGAAAAAAAATATCACAAGAAGGCTGGCATGGCTAAATAAGTATCAGATAAATAGACTTCAGTAGAAGGAATATTACTACATTTAAAATAGAGCATTTCTTAATGATAAAGTTAATCATGAGGACATAGTTACAGATGTTTTATGCCTAATAACAAAGCTTCAAAACACATGGAACAAAACTAGCAAAATTAAAGGTAGAAATGGACAATTCCCCAATTTTAGATGAAGATTTTAATACTTGTTTCTCATGAGTGGATGAAAATTATTGGAGAAAAAAAATCACCTAGCTGTTGCATAATTTACATACACATAGATAGGCCATATACTGGTCCTTAAAAAAGTCATAATATGTTTAAAAAGACTAAATCATGCAGAGTATATTTTCTGACTACAACTGAAAGATATTAAAACCAATATCAAGATTATCTATGACTGCCCCCAATATTTGACAATTAAACCATGTTTCTAAATGAGCTAATGACCAAAGAAGAAATTAAAAGAGAAATTAGAAAATACTTTAAATGAAAAAAGAGAAAAAAAATCATCATTTGGACATAGGTAACGTGATACTGGGGAAAACTGAAAGCTTTAAATGCTTATATTACAAACAAGAGTCTAAAATTAAAGATCTAAATTCTCCCTTAAGACTCTAGTTAAAGGATAACAAAGTAAAATCAGAACAAGTAAAAGGGATGAATTTAGAAATATAAGAATAGAAATCAAGGAAATGAAAACAAGCAATAGAGATGATTATTTGTAAAGTTTGATAAAATTAAAAAACTCCAAACTAAACTAATGAAGACAAAAATAGAACATAAAATATCAGCATCAGGCAAGAAAGAGGTTATCAATAGAGGTTTATAAATCTTTGCTGTTCAACATGATTTGCTCTAACCATATGTAGCTACTTAAATTATAATTAATTAAAATTAAATAAAATAAAAATTTCAATTTTTCTGTGACTCTAACCTCATTTCAAGTCCTCACTAGTCACATATAGCCAGTGGCTACTATATTGGGCAATGCAAAAATAGAGCATTTTCATCACCACAGACAGTTTTAATGGACAACATCAACATTGCCCATTAAAAGGAAAATAAGAGAATGCTATAAAAAAGTTTATATCAACAAATTTGACAACTCAGGAAAAATGGACAATTCCTTGAATAACACAATTCACCAAAACTGACACAGGATGAAAGAAAATCTGAACTGTGGGGTGACGTGGGTGGCTCAGTTGGTTGAACGACCAATTCTTGATTTCAGCTCAGATCATGATTTCAGAGTTGTGAGATCGAGCCCCAAGTCAGACTCTGTGCTCAGCACAGTCTGCTTGTCCCTATCCCTGTGCACTTCCAGCCCACCCCTGTGCTATCTCTCATAAACAAACAGTTTTTAAAAGGAAAAAAAAAACCACAAAGCAAATCTGAATTGTGATATATCTATTAGAGATGTTAAATTTATTTCAAAACTTCTCACAAAACTCTTGGCCAAATTACTTGTTTAATTTTATCAAACGTTTAAGTAAGACGATACAACCTTACACAAGCTCTTTCAGAAATAGAAGGAAACATGTCCTAACTCATTTTATGATCCTAATACCAAAACCTGGCAGAGACATTGAGAGAAAAACTACAGGCAAATTGTCCTTATGAGCATAAATGTAAAAATCATTCAATATGTAACAAAGATAATACATTTTAATAACAAAGAGTTTATCCTAGAATAACAAGGTTGTTTTAATATGTGAAAAACCACACAGTACAGTTGCATCTATTAACGAGATTTTTAAAAATGAGTGTTTCAAAGGTCCAATAAAACAATTTGACAGAATTAAACCCATGATGATAAGTATCTCAGGAAACTAGAAATATAACTTTCTCTTCATATCACTAACATCACAACAGCTTTTCAAAACCACCTAACTAATCCCTGCACATCCTATATGTTCTTCCAGTCTCTTTGTCACATTACCAATGGACAAATCATTCTAAAGTATTTGTTTATTCAAGTTATTATAAAGGTTTTTAATGGTGCCTCTTTTCCTGCAGATCAGGTATTATTGTTCACTAAAATCCAGTGCCTAATCGAGTTTAGGGCTTCATTCATTCATTTATGCATTCAAAGAGTTGAGTCTCTAGGCCTTGATTAATCCATTTGTGTGCCAGTTTTTGCTTTTCTATTGCACTACTGGAGGAAAAAAAAATGAGGTTTACAATGTGAAATCATACAAGATGCAATCATACAATTAAGACCACTCTCTATTTTTATTTTCCAACCTCAAAGAACTACTTCAGTGTTTTCTGACTCAGCAATTATTTGTGTTTTCCAAAAAGGTTATTTCTAACCTCATTCTTTGTAAACCCCTGACTATGCCCCCTCCTCCTTAATTGTCAGCATATGACATTGCCTACTCCGTCCAAGAAAAAAAAAAAAAAAAAGAGGAGCCCAACAATGAAAGTTGATAACTTAGCATTATCTAAACCAATAAAAATGCCTGCAATTAAATCTGTATTATTCTCTTTTTTTCCTGTGAGAAGAGGTGTCATATATTTTTTTTAAGTGTCTTTCTTTGGCTCTGCTCTGTCATCTTTCTCATTTTCCCTTGACTTCTGATCTGTCATGTCACCCCCTAAATCCTGCAGCAATTCCTTAATACTTACAAGATAATTTTTAAACTCAAGCTTGTCTAGCTTTTTCTTTCTTCCTTCGTAATCTATTTTTGTCAACCCAAATTTCCCTCAGTTTCCTGATTATGCTGTGTTCTTTCTCACTTTTGCAACTTTTTCAATTCCTGTTTCTCTTTAGAGAGCACTCTTTTTCCTGACTCTGCCCATATATAATTTCTATATAGCATGGAGGTCTCAATTTAGATGTAATTTACTTCAGGAAATCTTCCAAAACACCACTGATATTTTTTTTCGTCACTGAATCCTGCATTTCCCTATCATAAAACATATCATTTGGTATTGTAATTACTTATTTACTTGTCTTTATCCCTTGAGTCTGAAAATGCCATTATTAGAGATATTTTGTGGATAAAGTGGAATAAATGAGCCCTGAATGGCTAAAGAAGCCATGCCCTATGCTTGGCACTTGGATAGGGAGATGAAAGGCAAAATCTCTGCTCTCAATGCCTTAACAGTCCAGTAAAGAAGACAGATAATCTAAATCAACAATGATGATATATTAAATACTATACAATGGTATTTGGCCCCAGTTTCCTCTCAATTATTATTTCTGAACACTTGGAAATAAACCTATCTTCTGCCTTTTTATCCCTATGTTTTGTTTATGACTTTGAATCTTTCCAGAAATTATGAATACTTCAACAATCATAAACAGAATTCACACAATTTTCTCAAGCTACTTTGGACCATAGTGTTGTCTCCTTCCCCTGAACTTCAATAGCACTTCTAGTACTACTATCCACTTGGTAATTATGTAGTGAGGCTTAGTTAATTATTTAGTTATATATAATTATATCTTCTTTCAGACTTAGAACTTTTAGAAGAGAGAGATATTATACAACTGTGTCTATACATAAAACCCTTGAAAGACCCATCAAGGAACAGAAAAATACCTTGTTTATTGAAGTTTCATTGTGATTGATTTTCTAAAAATTTATGAGCTCTGCTATCACTTCTCTTTTCATCTTATTGAAGCCTATGGATTCATTATCTTTTCTCCATATTTGCTTTTCATAATATACATCTCATTTGTCCTGAACAGTTGAAGACTAGTGTTTTATTTATAATATTGACTAGCTTTACATGTCTTAAGAATTGTGCAGGTGGTTTATACATGTTATGCCATTTAATCTTTCTAATAATCCCATGAGACAGGTTAAATGATATCGCTGTTCTTCCTCAGAAAAAAGAAATGGATCCAAATAGGTTCAACTACTTTTAAAGGATTATCCAACTAATAAGTAGGAATCCTAGGATAAATATCAACTCTAACTTCTTAACCACCACCATATTCTAGTCATTGATAGTGTGTGTGTGTAATATATATTGTATAATATAAATGGCAGTATATAGTATATATACACACACACATAGCTCTTCTGATCCTTGCACATCATGATGATGAGCAAGTATCACTAGATAATTCCATAGACTCAAGAAAATTGTACAAGTGCTATGATGTACCTTTTAAAAAGCCTACAAATGTAACAAGGTATAGTTTTCAGAAAAGTAAGTATTATTTACAAGAGGCAGAACATCCTTGGTACTTTACTAACCCTATATTATATTTTTCCTGCAAAACGTATTAGATTAATATTCCTATGATCACTTCACAGAAAAGAAACTTGAGAATTAGGTCACGAGAACTCCTCAGAGTAGCTCATATAGCTATTGAGTAGCATGCTGTGGATGTGAACCAATCTATTTGTCATCAAATATTATGCTTTTCCATACTATAAAACACTGCTTTGTTAACCCCTTATTTCTTTACTTCTCAATTTGTGTAATATCTCTTTATCATTGGAATAGGGTGCAAAAAATCAATGTGCACTGAGTTCTGTTTAAATTTCCTGGTTGTGTTCTAGAGAGCTGGTTTAACAGTATTCTGACTTTGTACTATTTATAAAAAGTGCCTGAGATACTATAATTTTATCATATTTTATATGGCATTTATACCAGATATGTAAATATATAAAATATCAACATATTGTAACTTTTTATTAAGTATACGTGGTCAAGTGTATGGCTTCCTGGTGTATCTATTTTATCTAGAATTAGTGAGTAGTCTGTTTACATTGAATTCCTTTTATATTTTTACCCATGTCTACATTGTGACTCTTGTCCAGAATTTGCAGATGCTTTTCCTGCAAAGTCTATATTCTATAATGTAGACAGAATTATGGACCCAGGTGGGACACCTAAAATCATTACATTTTTGTCACATTCTTTCTCATGTAATAGGTAAAACTAATAAAAGGCGGTACTAATGTAAGATAAAAACCAGCTGCATTATTTCAACCCAGCAATTGAATTCTATCAATCAAGGTACCCTTTGGTGTCAGAAAAGAAAGTTAGAAGGTTCTGTATGGATGAAAATAAAGCTTAGGGTAAAAGCTTGATCTATAAAAGAAATATACTTCTACAAATTTGGGAATAAGAATGAGGAAAGGCAAACACCATTTGATAAGGCCTGTCTAGACATTGGTATCTTGAATGTGAATATTGAATAATAAAATTGAAATGAATACCATTATGATACCATCACGGTAAATTCATGAAAATATAAATCAGCAAGAGAGAACAAAAACGCTATGGCACTATCATTTTAAGGACTGAATACAAATATGGGTGGGATCTTTATTTGGCAAACTCTCTAATCAGCTGAACATTTTATGATGCCTACAGTGAAAATCATTATTCCTTTTCAATTTAGTTTTGTTGTGAATTTTGAAAAACTACCTTCACCATTTTGTATTCTTAATAAAATTCACTTTAATATTTATTGCCATAAAATATACTCATTATAAAAATTTAGAAAATTTGGGAATATGCAAAGATATAATACATTTTACCAGGTTGCAGCTATTCTTAGTGAAGCGTTTTTAATATTTTGACTCTTAGGACTTTAAACAAGCAGATAACAAGCATTTTCTGTTCTAAATGAAATTATTATGAAAAATTATTCCTTTGTCTACATACTCATTGTTTCTAGAAAGCTTTTTGTTTATTTTTAACATTTTATATATATATATAATATACATATTCAGCTTATATTATATATATTCAACATAGTATATTATAGAGGGAAATATTAGTAACATAAAAAGGCCTACCTGTGCAAAAACCCACAAAATGTGAAAGAATACTAATTTTCATGCTGTTTGGTCTATGTCTTCCACACTTACATGAAACCAAGTCAATGGTCAAATTGAAGCTGGAAGGTTTGCACTCATTTCATCACAATCTGTCTTGCTAGGGCTATGTGGTCACTTTGAGGAAAGGCAAAGTAGCTCAGGGCTCATGCATGTATAGGTCTTTAATTCACAATTTGGAAAAGTGACATGAGGTGTTGAAAGTTAACACTGATTCCCCAGCTTTTTAATTCTAAAAATGATCGCATAGTTTTCTTTCATCTGAAAGGATTTACACATGCTTACTTGGGTTTTGCTGCTGAACTCTGGAGGAGCCCACATCTACTCCAGTGGAAGAAATAGAAACACAAGGTCTGTGAGCTTGCATCCGCAAAGGAAAAAAAAAACTAGTTTTCAGTTGGTATAGTGTCTGGCTTGCATTGAGAAATTAACTTTATCTTCAACTTTTTTTTTTTTTCCGGTAAAAAACAATGTATTCTATTATCCCTCTCCTCCCAAAATCAAAGCTACTTAAAGTGTGGTACATGAATTATCAGCAGGGGCCTCTCCTAGGAGAGAATGTCAGGCATCACCTCAGGTATTCTGAATCATAACCCACACTACATCTTAACAAGTTCCCAGGTCATTTGTTCTATATCAAATTTACCCTAATAAATCAGGTCTCAAGTTGTATAGCCTTCTTGAGGAAATCTTCAGGAATATCTCTGAATATGCCTAATGCCCTTATTAATTCTCATAGCATTGAGTCTCTCTCATCTGTAGTTCTTAGAGCACAATTTTATGTTTATCAATATATCATTTGATTTTTTCTCCAGTAGACTATTAGCTGAGGATGAAACTTGCTTTTGATTATCATGGGATACCTGGCATAGTGTGTCACCCATAGTATTTATATAATAATTAATTAGTTAAGCTTGATTGACAATAAAAAATGTCTGTACTACTAGCATGTATAGTTGATTCCAACTTAAAAAATAGCTTTCATTTTCAGTTGTTATCATTGCTATTATTATACATATCAACTCTTTTTGAATGGCTAATGTAAGAAAGCATTGTGCTGGAAGTTGAAGTTACACAAGAATATGATAAAATATCACCTTCGTGATTCAGGAGCTTACAAATCTTGTAGAGTTGTCAGAATTTTCACTTGGAAAGACAGATTATAATTCATCACTTGTATATATTAAGAGGCCAAGGGATGAACAGTATCTTACTGAGAGAACTGATTTTTCTAGGCTTTAAAACAAGCAATGAAATATTTTTAAAAATGTTTTAATTTTTTTTTTTAATTTGAGTATAGTTGACACACAATATTACATTACTTTCAGGTATACAACAGTGATTCAGCAACTCTACACATGCTGTGATCACAAGTGTACCTTCTATCTGCCACCTTACTGTGCTATTATAACATCATTAAGTATATTCCCTGTGCTGTGTCTTTTATTCTCATGACTTATTCATTTCATAACTGAACGTATCTCCCACAGCCTTTCACCCATTTTGCTCATCCTCTTATTCCCCTCCCCTCTGACAACCCTCAGTTTGTCTCTATTTATAGATCTGATTCTGCTTTTTGTTTATTTATTTGTTTTTTTGATTTCACATGAGTGAAATCATGTGATATTTGTCTTTCTCAGTCTGACTTATTTCACTTAACGTATACCCATTCATATTGCCCCAAAGGCAAGATCTCATCCTTTTATGGCTGTATAATATTCCACTTTGTTTACTTATTCATCCATCAAAAGGCATTTTGGTTGTTTCCAAGGTTTTGGCTACTACGAATAATGCTGCTATAAATGTTTGTGTACAAGTTTTTCGGTATTTTATCTTGGGCATACATATAGGAGTAGAATTTCTGGAATATATGGTAACTTGATGTACAGTTTTTTGAGGAACTAGCCAAAATTGTTTCCAAAATAGCTAAATCATTTATATTTCCACCAGGAAAATCATTCCAATTTCCCTACCTCCTCCCCAACAGTTGCTACTGTCTGTTTTTATGGTTATAACCACCCTTATAAGTATGAAGTCTTTTCATTGTGTTTTGATTTGTTTTGACCTGATGAATACAGATGAATATATATTCATGTGTTTATTTTTCATTTGTATAACTTCTTTGGAGAAATACAGATTCATATCCTTTCCCTATTTTTATATTGGGTTGTCTATTTATTATTGAATTATAAAAGTTATTTATTAGAATTATAAAAGTTGTGAGTTATTTGTCTCAATACAAATCTCTTACCAGGTATTATTTGCAATTATTTCTCCCATTCTATGAATCATCTTTGGACCTTCTTGATGGTGTTCTTTGATGCATGCATTTTTTTTAGTTATGATGAGTACAGTTTATCTGATTTTTCCTTTGTCACTTGTGCTTTTTTAAAATTTACCTTTTATTTTTTGTGTATTTTTTATTGGAGTTCGATTTTGCCAACATATAGTGTAACACCCCATGCTCATCCCATCAAGTGCCCCCCTCAGTGCCCATCACCCAGTCACCCCATCCCCCTGCCCACCTCCCCTTTCACTACCTCTTGTTCGTTTCCCAGAGTCACTTGTGCTTTTGATGCTATACCTAATAAGACTTTAAAGATTTACTCCTATATTTTTTATAGAGTTCTCTCATTTTAGCTCTTACACATATACCTGTAATCCATTTTAAGTTAATTTTTTTAAGTGATATAAGGCAGAAATCCAAATTCATTTTTTTCTTGATGCATGTGAATTTCCAGGTGGCTTAGATCCATTTACAGAAGAAAAACAAAACAAAACAAAAGCATGGAAAGAAAAAAAAAAAAAAAAACAACTGCACCTTCCCTATTGAATTTTTTGGAACCTCAATAAAAGTCTATTGAACACAGCTGTGAGAGTTTATTTCTGGACTCTCAATTCTGTTCCATGACCTACATGTCTTTCTTCATGCCAGTAACATGCTATCTTTATTATTACAACTTTGTAGTAAGTTTTGAAATGGAGAAGTGTGTGTTCTCCAGCTTTTTCTTTCATTTTGATATTTTTTCCTTGCTATTCTTGCTATTTTAGATCCTTTGCTTTTCCATATGAATTTTAGATCATCTTATCAATTTATGCAGGAAAAGGCAAGTTAGATTTCCCTAGGGATTTCTTGGAATCTGTAGAACAATTTGGTATGTATGGTCATCTTAACAATATTAAGTCTTCTAATCCACGAACATGGAATTCCTTTCCATTAAATATTCTTTAATTTATATCAATTATATATATATATATATATTTTTTTTTTTTTGCTGTGTAAGTCTTATACTTTCTTTTTTTTTTTTGTTAAATGCAGCCCTAAATATTTTATTCTATTTGGTACCATTTTTTTTCAAAAAAAAAATTTGGTTTTATTTATTTTTTCATGGGGGGCGGGGTACAGAAACACAGGCAGAGGGAGAAGCAGGCTCCCTGTAGGGAACCTGATGTGGGACTCCATTCTGGGTCTCCAGGATCACGCCCTGGTCTGAAGGCAGGTGCTAAACCTCTGAGTCACCCAGGGATCCCCCTATTTGGTACGATTTCAAATGAAATTTCACTTTTCACTTTCAGATAATTCATTGCTGGTGTATAGAAATAACACACACACACAAACATATATACACACTGAGCCATTCTTCTGATTGCATAATCTATTGTCATGTTAACCAACTGTTCTGTTGGCTCAAATGTATTATAGAGCCCTTGTAGCTATTTTTTTTTTTTTTTCATTTTGGCTGTTCTTATTTTCAAATCATCATTTTCCAGTTGATTCACTGTAATAAATTCTGACTTTCTGTTTATGTCTTTTTAATAAGGCACTGTCAGAGCTTCCTTTACTGTTTTTTTTTCCTGTGATAACATACACTTGACATCAAATTTACTATTTTAACCATATTTTAGTGTACAGTTCAGTGGATTAAGTACATTCACATTTTTATAGAACCATCACTACTATCCACCTCCCAAATTTTTCTACTTTCCAAACTTGAAATTTTAAACAAATTTAACAGTAAATCACCATCCCCTCCTTCAACTCCTGGCAATTACCATCCTACTTTGTCTCTGTGAATTTGACCACTTTTAGTAGCTTATATAATTAGAATCATACAATATTAATATTTTTGTGACTGGCTTATTTCACTTAGCATTATATCTTTGAGGTTTATCATTATTGGAACATGTTACAGAATTTCCTTCCTTTTTAAGGCTGAATTATATTCCATTTTATGTGTATGTCACATTTTCTTTATTCATCATCATGTAATGTTGATAGACATTTAGGTTGCTTTTATCTTCTGGTTATTTTGAAAGCTACCACCATACACATGAGTTTACAAATATTCAAATCCCTGCTTTCAATTTTTTGGGGTTTATACCCAGGAATAGAATTGCAGGATTGTATGGTAATTCTATGTTTAATGTTCTAAGGAACCACCATACTGTTTTCCATAGTGACTGCACCATTTTACATTCCTACCAGCAATATACAAGTGTTTTAATTTCTCAATATCCTTGCCAACACTTATTCTCTGCTAAGCTGGGAGAGGGGCAGAGGGAGAGGAAGAAGTAGGAATCCCCACTGAGCACAGAGCCTGATGCAGACCTGGATCCCAGGACCCTAAGATCATGACCTAAGCTGAAGTCAAACACTTAACCTACTAACCCACCCAGATTTCATTGTTAGCTTATTTTTTTTTTAAGAACAGCCATTCTAATGGGTGTGAAATATATCTCATTGTGGTTTTGATTTGCATTTCTCATTGATTAGTGATTTTGAACATCTTTTCATTTGACTATTGGCAATTATTATTATTTGTTTTTGTAGAAGTATCTATTCAAGTTCCTTACCCATTTTTTAATTGGGTTGTTTGATTTTTGTTGTTGAGTTATAGAAGTCTTTATAAATTATGGTTATTAATCCCTTATCAGGTATATAATTTTAAAAAATATTTATATGTACTTTTTTCTATTCCATAGATTGCCTTTTCACACTGATAGTTTCTTTTGATGTACAAAAGTTTTTAATTTTGATGAAGTCCAATTTTCCTTTTGACACCTGTGCTATTGCTATCATATTCTCTCCTTCTTTAAGCAATTTTTAAAAATATTTGAACATATTTTCAATAGTTGCTTTGAAATCTTTGTCTGCTTATTTTCACATCTAGGCCCTCTGAAAGGCAATTTCTTTTACCTATTTTTTTCCTCACTTGTGTACAGTCACAGGTTCCTGTTTCTTTGCATGCCTCATATTTTAGTTGAAGACTGGGAGTTTTAGATAATAAATTTTAAAAACTCTGGACACTATTCTTCTCTGTCCCTAATTGTAGTAATTGGTGGGTTTTGTCTCTTTGTCTTGAATGTTTAATTTTTTTATTACCTTGACTGACTATTTCCATGAAATTTAGTTCCCACACAGTGTGGGATCTCTGCTGTTGCCTCTCTATGCCCCTAAGGGTATAGCCCTGGTCATGTGCACAGTCACCTTGGGATAACAGTGGCTTTCTAAGGGTACTCTTTGATTGTCTGTTTACCTGATCTATTAAGTGTGTGCCACATTGGTATTGCACTCAGCAGTTAGTTAGCATACACCAATTTTATTGTTTTTCAAATAAAAAGGCATTTTGGCATAATTTCCTCCACAGTTTTACTCAATAAAATATTGTCCACTTTTCAGAAGTAGACTTTGTTACAACTCTAGAAAGTTCTTCTTAGCCATCTTTGTCCTCCAATTCTAGCTGACCTCTGTTTTAGTTTATTGCTCCCATGGAAGCATCATCTTTATCTTAATTAATTGCCATCAAAATCTCCACCTTTTAGGCTTGAACTTCCCCACACTCTGTTCCAAATAAAACCAGTTAATTCTCTTGGGGAAAATAACAGTTCTTTTTTCTTCAAGCCTGCCATTCATCCTGGGAAGAATCTCTGCATTGCCCTGGAGCTGAAGATGGGACAGTGCGCCACTTTCTTAGAGTTATAGCTCTGCTTTACTAGTGGCTTTCTAGGTGGGTGTGGTTGCCTTTGATTTTCTTGGTTTGGGACTTCTGCCTTGTGAGTGATCTGGATGAAAGCAATTGTAACCCAGAATTCTCCATCTATTCACCTTCTGTGTGTATTACTCCTGTTTTTAATGCTGTTCCTATAGTTCTCCGGAGAAGAATTGGTCTAATTCTGTCTCTTCAGAGAATAAACCTTCAGCTGCAAAGATGGGGAGATATGGAAGGTGTCACTTTTCCTTTCAACCGATTCACTTTTCCTTTCAACCGATTCCGTTTACATCCCTACCTGACCTTTATTCCCACTCCCACCCCTTTCAGAGATATGAGTTGTCTTTAGTTTTTGAGGCTTTCCAGGATTTTGGTGTTTTATACACTTGTGTTTGGGCTCTGTTCCGAGGGTTTCCATGTGGCACAGATGGAGTTCCATTCACATCAAAGTTTATTTTAGTAGTGCCCCCTACAGTTGTGCTGTGCACAATCTATGTGTTTAGAAGGCAGCAGCCTTGATCATCATCATCATCCCTCTCATTTCTTTCAATCCTTGGCTTAGAATATTTTACTCCTTTAGGACTATGAAGGGCTAAGTTAGTGAACACTCATTTTATTGCTTCTTTGCTTCTAAAGTTTTGCTGACATCTTTTGTCTGTTTTAGTCTTTTTTCTTTTTCTCTTGCTTCTTGTGGGTCTGTGCCTTTCCCATCCCTTTCATTTTATTGAAGACTGCAAAGCGCAGAGGTGAATAGGAGTGCTTAATTGCTGTGTTTAACATAGAGAGAACTTTTTGACCTGATATGTGCCAGGCACTGTGTTGCATTTTGCTTTTTTTGTTCTCATAGTGTTGAACTCGTTATTGTTGCCTCCTATGGCCTGGGACTAATATAATGATTTAAGAGGACAATGTTAAAAAAAAAAAAAAAAAAAAAGAGGAAAATATTTGTCCTTTAAAATGAAAAAAAAGTCTATCTTCACTTTCCAAATAGATTTAGTTACAAGTACTTCTTACCTACTTAATGTGCAGAAATTGCTAGAAGTTATGAATTTCCTGTACAAAGGATGTTTATTTATGCTGCCTCACCTCTTCTAACCCAATTGATACTTCTACCTCCATCTTATTATATTTGTCTTATATAGGTGTGTAATACCCTTATATAATTTATATGTATATTGTCCTTTCACTGTATATTCATTTTTTTACTCTTCTACCTCCAGACATGAAAAACCCCATTCTTAGGTATCTGCAGTTTCTACTTGTATTTTTCTCTGGGCCTTATGGTAAATTTGCTTATTTTTTTCCCTCAAGCATAGTTTTCCAAGGTTGAAATTAAATATATTAAACCAGACAAAGAATTGATATTGGTTAGTTTATTATTAATAAATCTAGTGTGCCATCCTTACTGTAAAATCAAATGCAAAACACTAAAACAAGATGTATAAGCCAAAAAACAGTTTGGCTTCACCAATCCAATACACCTAGAGTTATCAGCTTTCTCTCCTTTACCTCTCCCTATGCTGGTCCAAATTTCATCATTTACATGTTACTCTCCAATTTATAAAGCATGTTTACAGTTACTGTGTCTCTTAATATTCATAAAATCTTATCAAGACATTTTCTAGTTTGGAAACTAAGGCTCAGAAAGGTTAAGAATCCAGTCAATAGTTGTGGTATCTCTTCAGAGATACCACAAATAGATCTGTGTTTTCCACCATTAAAACTAAAGTACAATTCAAGATACCATGCATCTCTAATCTCTTCTTCCATATAATAAAAGATGGAAGTGAAAATTACTGGATTTTATTGGTGTAGATGTTTTTGATGATTATAGTGGCAATGATATAACTGCCAATGTATAATAGGTATTTACAATGTGTCAGACACTGAACACTTCTGTTGAATCACTGTCTTTAAACTTCACATCATCCCAATGAAGTTAGTAATGTCATTATCCTTATACTGTTCTAAGAAGAAAACCTTGCACAAGCATGTGTTGCTTTATCTTCTCATATCTTTTTATAGATAAAACTTAGGTAAACATTTTTGTTTTTGTTGTACAAACTCTGCAGATTATGCATTAATTAGTTAGCAAATTTTGTCAGTGGCTATTTAAGCCAAATCTGTCTTTTCATAACATAAATTAATCTCTTCTCATTTGATTGTACCTTGGTAACTAGATTTTAATTTTCTATATAATACAAACTTTAAAAGTTTTGCATATTGAATTTTAGAATGCTGAATGCCATCTATAGTGAAGAGTTTCAAAAGAAATGAGAACCTAAAGTTGCTAAATTGTTAGAAATGATTTTATTTGAAGATCCATAATAAACAGCTCTTTATTCAGTGTTAGCCAATGAGTTCAGATAGTTGGAACTCCTTTACTAAGTAAACCCTTGGTTTGTAGACATAATATAAGATGGAAAAGTCTCTTAGCATTAGTGCAGTATACTCTCAAGTTGCTGTTGTTACTTTAGTTTAGCTTTTTTTTTTTTTTTTTGTTTTTTTTTTTTTTTTGTTTGTTTTTTTTTTTAGTTTAGCTTTTATTTATACATTTCAAGGTATATATGGTAGCATATCTTAAAGTTGTATCCCTGGTATAGATGGAGATGAGAAAACAACAGTAAAAGCAGAGCAGTAAAATCCGTTTCCAGATAATAAATAAGAGAATAAAATATGTATGCAGAGAAGACATGCACTCTTAATCTTCTGATGTAGATGTATTACAGACCATGTCCACATATGTTCCAGTCAGAATTAGTTATAGGACCCTAATCAGTATAGAAGGAAGTGTAAAAAAATAATTGTGTGTGTATACCCCCATACACACACATATACACCCCCCACACATATATATACACATGTATATACACACATGTATATAATATGTAGTATATCTAATAATATATATAATATATAATAAATATATATTATTTATTTTAGGGAGAGAGTATATGTTTTAAGGGGAAGGGTAGAGGGGGGAAGAATTCCAAGCAGACCCACCCTCCCACCAAGCATGGAGCCCCATGCCATGCTTGATCCCATGACCCAGAGACTACAACTTGAGCCAAAATCAAGAGTCCAGTGCTCAAATGACCGAGCCACCCTGGAACCCCATAAAAATATTTTTTAAACATATATTTGCTATATAAACTAGATGTGTTTCAGCAGTGAATTGTCTCATTGAATTACTGTTTATCCCTAAATGGAATAATATACAACTACCAAATGGATGTTGAGTGCACACGTACACACACATGAACATTATTGAAAAGAAAAAGAAATATGCAATCTGTTATAAACCCCAGACTTAGTTCACAGAATATTTTCTCAAACTTCATGTTTAGCCTATAGCTTCCACCTCATAATGGTACATCTAAACTGTAGAGAATTTTGCTTTTCCTTGTTAAAAGAGTAGTAAATCCTTATTCAGTATTAACATGCAAAATTAAAATTAGGAAATGACAGCTTTGCCATGTCCATTTATTAAATAGGTGAATATATATTATAATGTATGTATATATGTTATATATATATCCCTTCTCAAAACTCAACAAGAAAACAACCTAATAAAAAGTGAGTAAAGGAAAGAACAGACACATTACCAAAAATATATGAATGAAAAGTATGAGAAATATATGAAAAATATATAAAAAATGGAAAACTATGAAAATATATGAAAAAATGTTCAATATCATTAGTCATTAGGAAATGCAAATTAAAACCACAATAAAGTACCATCACAAATACCTAATAAAGTGACTAAAAATTAAAATTAAATTGAAAACTGATGATAACTTGTTTTGGGCAGAAGGCCAAGCAACTGGATGATTCTTCATATATAATGGTAGTAGGAATGCAAAGTGGAACAGCTACTTGGGAAAACAATTTGATAGTTTCTTATAAAGTAAAACATCATTTTACCATATAAACCAACAATCTCAGATTGACTCAAATGAAATGCTAAACTGTATTTACATGAAATTGCATGTGAATGTTTAGAGCAACTTTATTCAAAATTAAAAGTCACTTAAATATCTGCCACTTGTGAAATGGGTAAATAAACTGAAATACATTCATACCATGGAAGAGTGTTCAGGAATAGAAAGGAGGGAACTCCAGATAAGGTAATATGGCTGAGTCTCAAATACATTATGCTAACTAAAGATGCCATAGGCTGGATGATTCCACTTATGTGACATGGTAGGAAAGACAGAACCATTGAGATGAAAAACAGACCAGTGATGCCAAATCTGGCAGTGGAGAAATGAGTTGACTACAGAAGGGCACAGGAAAAAATTCTGGGATCATGGTCCTGTTCTGGATCTGGATGGTGGTATTGGTTATACAACTGAATGTGTTTTTCAAAACTCATAGAACTGTACATAAAAGGAATGAATTTGTATGTAAATTTATACCATGACAACAAAAATAGAAATAATAACCAAAAAATGCCTTAATGTTGTATCTTTATATATGAGAGCACACTGAAAATTTGAAGCCAGGACTGTGTAGTTTAGCACTAAGCAAAGAATTCTGAAGAAATCCACATTGGTAGTCATAAGCAGCAGCCTGATCTCTGCAAGCCGGCTCACACTGCATTTTACTAGGCCAAGGAAACAGGGGTGAGAGGATGAATGATGTGACACAAATTATCACCATTCTAAATATGTCATGCATACGTCCTGCTGACAAGAGGGACTGTCTGGCATGGTAAGTAGCTGCATCAGCTTTTCAATCTCCAAATATAAAGAGTGGGTGAAATACTTTTTTAATGTGGTACATAAGGAAATGATTTTTTTTTCCTTATAACTATGATTATAGTTGTTGGTTAAGTGGCATTTTTGTAAAAGCCAAATTCAAGGAGTGATTTGATTACTAAAATTAGGAATTAAACACTATCCCATTTTGTAAAATAATGTCTCAGATAACTTATGAATTTAGAAAGTGCCTATATTTTTTGATATTTCCAAAGAGTTAATAAAAGTTCTAATTTCCTCTCAGGGAGAAACATATAACCTGGAAGAACATGAATAAAACAGCACAGTAGTGTTCTCACTGTCCTGCTAAGTCCAATACATCAATGTGAATTGTGACCAATGTGAATTGTTCAATTATAGATCATAAAGGTAGCCAGCATAGTACTATTGACTGCACCATGAATGAACCAATGGCTACACATACAAGCTGGCAAACAGTGGTTCTCTGGCTTAGAAATATTTATGTAAACTATAAACTAATGAGGGGAGAAACCTCCTACCAGTAAAAACTTGTAATTTTTGGTATCTGGTTATCAGCTTCAAATCACCTTCTCTACTGTCCTGTTTTTACTCTGAGGCAGGTTAGAAAAATTTATCTGTGTTTCCTAAATCTTAAGCCTGCATACATTCTGGAGACGTGTTATAAATCCCAATGCTGTCAAAAAGCAAAACCACCCCTAAAGATGATGCAAACCAGCATAAGTGCTTGATAAAAATTTCTTGTCTGATTTACTAATTGGTCCATCCGTATGTAGCAGATTAAATATGCATGCACATTGCTTCAGAGAGCAATCTTCTTCATATTTCATAGAAACCAGTTAGCCAGTATAGAAAAATCTTCTTTTTCTATGGTTAGTATTCCCCTGTTGGAGATTTTTCATTCAGGTAAAGACTTTAAGAGAATGAATGAATGAATGAATGAATGAATGAATGAATGAAAGTACCCCCCCAAAGGCATCAAAAGATGCACAGGTAATTTGAGGGCAAAACTAGAACTAAATGTCGTATAACACTCAAAATTAAAAGCATGAAAGAGAAAGTCATTCTTTTATAAAAAGAAACATACCTCCAAATGACTTGAAAATTATATAAATTGTGATGAGAATACTACAACTTAAATGGTAACATGCTAGTGGAAAATAAAAATAATGCAAAGAATTGCATGTGTCAGGCAATGTTTTAAGAACTTTGTATGATTTATCTCATTTAAGCCTCTCAACAACCCTATGAGGTAGCTTCTATTATTATCCCCATTTTAGAGATAAGGAAAGAGAATTATAGATAACTTATATCATCTGCCCATCACCATAGTATTATGTAAAAACAACCCTGGTACCTCAGGGGTTGAATGCATCAAAAATCCAAATTTTCACTTACATCAACATCCAAATGAGTCATCAGTGGATGCTTGCTGTTTCAGCCTCCCTTCAGTTTAGGACTATTGGCACAAGGTTCTCTGGGTCTTCTGCTGGCTTCTTTGCTGGCTGACAAGTAGAGAGTAGGAGAGTGTCAAAATGCTCTAGAGCCTAGGTCAAAAAGTGGCGCACACTAATTTCGCATATGTTGCATTATCTAGGTGCCAGATATATGGCCTCAACATAATGTAAGTCAACTGGGAAAATTAATCTTTTTATTTGCTCAGAAAAAGGAAACAGGATTGGTAAACATTAGCTGTTTTTTTTTTTTTCCCCCACATTCACATAGCCTGAAATTAATAAAACCAGGGTTGGAACTTAGGTATTCTAGCTTTAGCGCTTAAGGCTTTACTTATAGTATTCTACCATGATTTAGAAAAAAGAACAAGTAGTGAAAGAGATGTAAGATTTAGCATGAAATAATTTTCTATCCTTCTAGAATCTCTGCTACTATTTATTAATAATACAAATCCAGAAATCTATTTCTAAGTTAAAGAATGGCTTAGGAGCTTAGTGCCTCAAAGTTGCCCATTACTTGTAAGGTGTTCACTTGCATTTGATAAGGAAGATATATTCACATTTTTATAATCTCCTCTACAACTTCAAAAAAAAGGCATTGAAAAGATTCCTTAAATACCATAGAATGGAGTGAGTCCGTGTTAGGAGAGTCCTCATCAGTTGAATTGAGTTTGATTCCTGAAATAATAGCTCCTCTCCATTCATTAAAAAAAGACACTTTTCTTTTATGATAATGCTAAGAAATACAGATCAAATACCATGTTATATATCTGGATTCAGACTTGCATATTTCATCACCTTAGATGCTGGTAGTCTTCCTACTTTAACCTAAGATCCAAATCAATGATAATGTTACATGAATCAATGACCACGCTTCAGAGCACTCTATGAAGACGGATAATTCAAGTACAGAATTTCTGTTCTACCCAAATAAGCTTTCTAACAAAATTAATCTGATGCATTTTTAATTATCTACATAAGCATTATAGTGTTGCATGTAATTAAGCATAAATGGTAAGCAGCTCAAATAGATTACATTACGGTAATTAGTATTGCTTTCCCAGAGTTAAGCCAAATTTTAAATTTTAGTTTGCATTTTGTTAGTTCTTCATAATTCTTCATGGCGTTAGAAGAATCACCATTTACCATTTCATCTGATAAAATGCTTTCAGTCTCTTTGCACATGCATGAGTTCTCAAAGAGGATAAATTTGATGAACGACAAAGTGAGTTGCCCTTGTCTCTTGCTATTTTCAACCACTAGATCCCACCTAAAACTCAAAACCATGTGTGAGGTCTGATCTTTCATACCCAGTTTTTCCCCAATTTCTCTCATTTTTTCTCAATTCTCCTCATTATTATCCCCATGTTGGTAACTATTTTCAACAGGTATATTCCAGATATTTAAAGTTTGGAGAGAGCAGAAAGATGTAACCAATAGCCTGTGGATTTTGTACTTTGAATTGAGAGGGCAAACAAGGAATTGGCCTCAAAAATTGTATGGAAAAAAATAATACATTTAAGGTACTGAGCTAACATGCCTGCTTTAAGGTATCAGATTAAATAAATTTGGTCAAACCTCTATCTTTATTCTCTTTATTTCATAATATATTTAATTATTTTCTAGGAGAAACCTTTCCTATTTCCTCTTTCTGCCCCAATTCCTTACTACTACTACTACATTTATCTCTATTCTCTGTCCCACTGGAATCTTTTTTAAATGTCTTAATTGACCCTATTAGAAAGCCCGATATATATTTTAGTGTTCATTTAATAATATTCCCCAGGGATTTAACATCTATTGTTCTGCTTACTTCCATGAACCCTTTTTCCACCTTGGATTTTGTCAAGTTTTTCAGCTTCTCCCATATATAAATTTGATAATTTCTTGGGCTTTTTTGTTGATGGTTCTTCTTCTGCTTGCCTTTCACATATAAACATTCTCTGGGGTTTATTTGTATTACAAATATTCCTTACAAGGGATGATTCTTTCCTTTTTAGGCTTTAATTTCCTACTTTATGTTTATGACTTCCAGAGCTACATCCCAGTCCAGACTTGTCTTCTTAGATACACTCAAATTCTCAAGTCTCTCTGGGCCTTTCTGGTCAACATTTGAAACTAAACAGTCAACTATTTTCCCTCAAACTGTTGGTCCTCCTGTTATTCTTGATTCATTTTATTGGTACTATTAACTTACTGTCATTTTGCTTTCCTCAAGTGTTTGGCCATCCATTCACATAAATCTTCATAGTCTTAATGTGTGCCTTTGCCATGTCTAGGCCTTCAGGTAGCTTTTTAGGATATTTCACTCATGTTTTGCCATGCTATTAGGTACTATCAAACACTTCTGTCCTCAATTATTAGCAATGACTCTCATTATCAAAACTAAAAAGTCTACTTAATTTAAGAATTAATCCACTTTGACTTGGCCCCAAACAAGAATGCTAGGCCCATTTCCTACCACTTCAAACGCTGTGATTCAGCCACACAGTTATTTATCATTGTATTTCTTGTATGCTTTCTTGTCTTTTCATTTATTTTTGCATATTGTCTGCTTTATCTGGGATGCACTTCCATAAATTTTGTTCAATGAACACTTCTTATCTTTTAAATTTCAGCTTAAATTAAACTTTTCTCACGACTATTTTCCATGTTATCTATGCTCATTTCCAGTCACTGGAGGATTCCTTCACTTCCTAGCTCATGTCACTTGTATTTTTATTTAGCATTTCTTATTTTCTGCTTTTAATTGTATTGTTGTTTACGTTGTTTTCCTTCCCACCTAACCCCACCCACTTCCACACTCATGTTGTAATTCCTTAATTTGTCTAAAGTAATGTTGCATGTGTAGAACCCCAGCAGAGTGCTTAGCATTGAGTAGGTGCTTAATCAATGTTGAACTAAAGTAGCATATATATTCAAGGCAATTTTGGACTGATTCCACCATAATCAAACAAAATTTGACAACTCAATTACCTAATTTGAAGATGTAAATGAACTATCTTTAGGACCTAGTTTAATTTAATGGACTAGAAATGACACCTGAGAGTGTTAATCCTCATCCTAGAATTAAGCTATTTCATTGATTCATTCATCCTATAAAAATTATAAAACACTTTATCTATAGTGCACTACTAACCAAGAATGAAAAATAAAAATAAAATACACCATATTCTAACCATCACTGTATTATACTTTGGGAACTAAAGGCAGTATTAAAAATATAGGCTCTGTAGGCAGACTGACTTTGTTTTGAAGGGCAGCTCTGTCATATATTTACTGAATAATCTTGGATTAGTTATCAACCATCAGTTCCCTTATCTGTAAATCGTAAATTACAATAATATCTGGAGGTTTGACTGTTATAGGGTTTCAAAGAGATTGCATATTTAAAGAACTTGGTATATGTTAGCCTTATACTTTGTAGCTATAGATACTAGTGAGGGAAACTAACATGTAAATAGCTACCTTAATGCAAAGCAAAAGTTCCATAATTTCCAAAGAACCATTCATTCCATATTTTCTATTAATAATGTGTTTTTACAGACCAAATTCCTGGTCTTTGTACATTACCTAAATATTAACATTGTATTAGCATATTATTAGCAATGACCCGAAACTCAAGCCTACAAATTAGATATAATTGATCTGCATATTGGTTGAATCTATGTCAAGGAAACAGAAATTGTTCTGGTATTTCAAGGGGGAAAGAAATTTAGTATAAAGTATTGATTGTAACGGAGAAATGGAAATTAGAAGTTTAAGAGAGCACAACTAGCTTTCAAGTTATGGTACTGGTAGTTATGTTCCAGCAAAGGGACTGTGAAATAGGAGGAAAGTCAAGAGTGTGAGTTCTAGAAGCAATGCAATGAATGTGTATCAGGAATTGGTTAACTGTCAAATGCTGCTGATAGGTAAATAAGATGAGGACTGAAAGAAGGTCATTGCACTTATCAACTTCAAGGTCATCAAAGACATTTATGTAAGCAGTTTCTGTGGAGCAGTGGAAGTGAAAGTTCGAGGAGTAGGTTAAATATAGGAACAGAGAAAAGCAAATGTATGTATTATTTTTGTAAGTTTTGTTATTAAGAGGAACAGAGGAATTTTGCAAAGGTGACTAGTAGAGGAAGTGAGGTCAAAGTTTTTTGGTTTTAAGTTGGGGAAAAGAGAATGTTTGATGCTGAAAACAAGCTGGTACAGGGGTCAGAAAACTTTCTGTAAGGGGCTATGGTAAATACTTTAGGCTTTGTGGGTCAGAGGTCTCTGAGATAACTAGTCACCTATGCCTTTGTAATGTAAAAACAGCCACAGGCAATATGTAAACAAATAGGCATGACTGTATTCTGTAAATTTTTAATTGTCAAAGAGAGATGGGCTCTTGTTTGATTAATATAAATTATTTAAAAAATGATTATGAGAGCAAGCAGAGAATGGCTGAAGTGATATCCTTGAGTAAGTGAGAGGGGATAGGATTTGTGCACAGGGATGGGAGGTGGGCTTTGATTATGAATTCAACCAAGTTTGAAAGGCAAGGACAGGAATATGCAGAGGTAGGTAAATGTGAAGCAAAAATCTGTGGAAAATCTCCTTGATTGCTTCAATTATCTCATAAAAAGTAGGAAGCAGGATCATAATATGTGAGTGACCGTTAGGAAAAAGATTTGGGGTCTTAAGGGAAGATGCATGGAATAATTGCATGAAAGAGATGGAAAAATGATTTGGTTAAGAAAATATTTTAGATAGTGAGATAGCAAATTTTCTACTTGGAATGATCTAGCTTTCTTTTCCACATTGGAGCATTAAAATATTTTTATTATATATGTATGTATTTCCTGAAGCACCAGCTAAACTTGTACCATTATCAACATATCTTGAATTCAACATATCTTGAATCATTTAATTTTAATCTTCAAAACCCTTATTTTTCTCCCCAGGAGAAGAGATTGTTGCAATCCATTAATACCTTCATTTTCAGACAGCAAAATCAGTCACACATTTTATCCATATATTTTTCTGGTTTAGCAAATTTTATTCCTGTTAGAAATTGTGCAATGAATATGCCTCTGTCACTTCATCTCTGTTTCATGCATTTATCATATTGAATTCTAATCTATTCTGAGGGTTTGGTAACTTTTGCTTCAATGATGTATTTGCTCTGAACGAGTTCAGATATAATGAAATATATTATGTCCAGTATTTATCTGATATTTTGTCACCAATGAAAGATAAATTATTGAAATGGAATATATTCACATTGATTGCTATGAAGGTTACACGTGGATTATAAATCAAAACAAGTCCTCAAAAGATAGAAAATCAATTGATATGTCAGATAAGAAATGTATAAATGTTGAAATTAACCACTGAGTTGACATTTTTCCTCTTGAAATAATTTAATTTACCAGAATTTGAAAAGATTTGTGACTTTGAACATACAAAATAAGCTAAAAGTGAAAGACTGAACAGATCTGAAATTTTGTTAACAATGCTTCAAATAAATACAAGCCAACATATTTTAGAGGGAGTAGATATCATTTTTTCTCTCAGCCATTCTCATAAATTTTCAAGGAGACCAATCAGAACTGTATTATTGTGGTTATACCCTGAGAAATTTTAACAATATTTAAATTTAAATAGGACATAAGTGTGCATAGTTTTATTAACATAGTGTCTCTGTTTTTCTTCTCCAGAACTATTACCCAATTGCCAGCTGCTGAATTGTCAGTATAAATGTGCAGTTGTCAGAAATAGTACAAGATGTTACTGTGAGGATGGATTTGAAGTAAAAGAAGATGGAAGAAGCTGTAGAGGTAAGTAGGATATGTGACTTTTTTTCTTAAGAGAGGCTTAGTCAATGGACATTTTAAAAAGTATCTTTGAGCACCTACCATGTGCTTCGACAGTGTTTAATTTTTTTTTTGTTTGTTTCTTGAGTTTTAAAAGATGATGCTCCCGTATAAATCATACACATAAGCATACCAAAAATGCATTTTCACCAATCAATTTTCAAATAGTATTGCAATAATGTCAAATATGGGGAATGTTAATGATGGGAAGTAGTTTAGGTTAACCATGAAAACATTGGATTTAACAGTCTTAACTTCCCAAATGTTTCCTGCCAGTTATACAGCTGCAATATAGTAGACATCTGCTATGAACTGAGTTATGTTAATAATACCATGCAATATTCTTTATAATTTTTTTCATTTTTTGCACTGGTAATTCTGGTAATTAGCAAATTTTATTCCTGTTAGAAATAACAGGAATTTATTTGCATTTTATTGTTGCATTTTACCAACAGCAATAATGAACATAAAAATATTTATGTGTATTTTTAATGTCATAATTCTTCGTTTTTTGAATGCTGTACAGCACATGTTTACTCTGAAATGACTCGCCTCGGCCATACTGAACAAGTTGCTTCTCCATTCTATTAACTTCTATTATATATATGCTAGAATATGTATATAAACCTGATATATCTGTAATATGAATAATACATTATTTTATATGGTACTTAGAGTCTATATATACAAAACATAAAATATAGACTCTATATATAAAGTCAAAGAATATCTGCATTGCTAGAGCCACTAATAGACTATTTTACAAAGAAATTGGTGCTTTGCCAATTACTTTAAACCTTTGCTTTAATATTATCAGTTTTACTTAGAAATAGAATCTTAAAGTTGAAAGAGTCCTCAGAGAGAATATTGTTCAAAATTCTAATGACAGAAGTGAGAAAAGCAAGACCCTGAGAAATTAAGTGACTTACTTAAGTCCTACACATCTTCTCAGTAATAGACTTAAGGCTAAGGCTCAGGTCTGCAGAGTTCACTTATTCTTGTCTTGAAGAGGTTCATCGCTTTTTAATGTACATCTGGGGCTTGAATTTTTCATTTGTTGTTTGTTTTCTGCATAATACAAATATTGTAGAAACACTTACTTTTAAATGCTTGTCAAGCTCAGAGGCTATTTAATCTGACCAAACCAAACTAGTATATTTATTTGATTCACACTATTTTTAAACCAACATTTAAAAATCAGAAGATTGCATATAGAAGTTCAGACTTTCTGAAAAAAAAAATCAGATCTGGCAACATTAGATACCTTATAATCACAAAAGTCAACCATATATGAATAGTACTTCTGTATGCATGCACACATACATGCAATTCCCAGTTCAAACCAGCTCTTTCCATTCACACAGGGAAGGCTAATATACCTACATAGCATCCTTATTCTTTTGCTGCAACTGAATCCTATAGGAATCAGGATTTTTCAGCTCCTTCTGCATTGATCTCTTTTTCCCTAATCTCCTAATTAAATCCATAAAAATAACCATAATCAATATCTTCTTTTAAACATTAGTAAGGAATTTCACATCAGCCAGTCTAGAAGGTCACTACTGAAACAAAGGCTCTTTTTACTTTCTCTGTACTCCTGGATGGCCAGATTTGACCATCATTTATGCTCTCCTGAAGCTGTATTTCCAGGGTATTTTCTGTCCTTAAGAGGGAAAAGAAAGGCAGCATTATAAATAATGACATGCCTATTCCTCTGCGGCCAATTTTGTGGAGTTACATGAATGTCATAGCAGTGCATTCTGGCTAAGAACAACAACAACAAAAATCATTACTCATATTGCTCTCTGGATAGCATAATCATGTCAGAAAAACTAAAATAGGAATCAAAAAAATTAAAGTTGAAAAATCTGTGAAAATGGAGGAGAATCATTTCTGCCATTAGGGGCTGGATTTTACCAAATGCGAGATTTAATTTCTTTCATAATCACTGTAAACTTAGCTTCAAAAACTATTCTTTTTATCTCCAAAGCAACTTACTTCAAGCAAACTATCCACGAATGCAAGCTGTTATATGAAGCCAAAGAATTCTGAGAAAAGTGCAAATTAATGCCATACAAATGCACAGTTTCCCAATTTAAATGGCCCCTTAACTACTCAGGAATATTTTTGCTTTTCCTTAGTAAACTCTTTTCTTAGCTCAGTGTTCAGAGGGTGGGCTGAGTTCCCACCCTTGAATCATGTGTCTAGTCTTTCCTGTGTGGAGCCCCCATCCTGGCATTATCCCACCCTTAGTCACCTCATTGCCATAGACTAAGGTACATTCCAGAGGGGCTCCTAAATAACAAAAGACACTCCTATTGTTAAGAAAATTGCAAGAGCTTTAGGAATTCTGTGCTAGAAACTGAAGATAAAGACCAAATACATATTTTTATTATACCACTTATTCTTATTTTAGTATAGCACCATTCATTGCCATCTATCCAGTCATCACATGTCTCTTCGGGCTCTTAAACATTTCACTCCATTCTCTCTTCTCCATCTCCCCTACCACTGACTTAGTTCAAAATATAATGGGATTAAAATACAATTTTTGTGAATTTAGCACATAATTATTTTTCCAGGATCTCTTCTCTACATGCACCAATCCATTTTTATTTGTGTTTATTTAGTTTTAAAATATAAAGTTGATTATATAGCTCATCCTTAATGCTTTCCCAATGCCTGTATATAATGTACAACCCTTTACTTTAGCATAAAAATAACTTCATTATCTGTCTCCATAACTGCTTTCCAGTGCCATCTCTTAATCCTTCCCCTTATCTGCCCTTATTCCACTTGACCCCTTATACTTCTTTCAAATCCCTACTATGTCATCTCAGTATCATGTCACATGCTTTTTAACTGGAATGCCCCTTTCCATCTTATCCCTTCTTATTGAATCTGAGAAAATCTAAATTATCCTTTAAATCCAAGTCAGGATGTAGCCTTCACTTAATATTCTCCCTCTAATTCCAAGCAGGTTGACTTCTCTGAGTTTCTATCATAACTATAGTGTGCCTCTATTATAAGGCAATGCATAGAATTAAAATTATACTTCCTTAGACTTGTTTGACTTAGAGATAGGAACCATGTTTTATCAATTTTTTGTTTCTTCAGGGATTAGTAAAGTACATGGTACACAGGACAAACTAAATATACATTTGTCCAAGTTATTACCTGACATATTTTTTTATTTGCCTTGTTGGCTAAGAAGCATTAAGTATTTGCTGTTTATAGAGATTTGAATGAGATGCAGGAAGGAAGAGTATAAGGACAGGGGGCATGTAAGAGAAGAAGTAGGACCATAGATATTAAAATAAAATTTAAGATGAAATGTTTCCTTTCAACAAGTGCTTAATAGTTTCCTCTTTTTGATCAAGTGAAGGCTCGAAACTCTTAATATGTTTATTGAAAACCATGTTATCAGGCTAATTCTTTGCAAAAATAATTTAAAAAGTCATCAACACTAGAACTATTCAACAGATATTCTTTGGAGTGCATTTTATGTTTTTGCAAAAATATCCAAGGGCTTCTAGCCTTCATACTATCTTTTAAAACAAAAGATTAAATCTTTTTATAATAAAAGATTTAAAATAAAATATTAGATATCTTTTAAAATAAAATAAAAGATCTAAATATTAGATATTATCTTTTAAAATGAAAGATTTAAAATAAAAGATTAGATACGGTCTTGTATCTCTGTACTATCAAAGCAACATTGAATTTTGGCTTTCAGTTAGTGTAGTTTTGAAAAGACTTATTGGACTTGTGTTTTTCTTTCTGAAATTCTATTTCCAAAATTTGAAAAAAACAAAGTTTCTTCAAGGAGAAAAAAAATGCCCAACAATAAATCTACTTAGAAGTGATGCTCATTTTCTTTGTAGATCACGATGAATGTGCTATTTATGGTGCATGCAGCCAGACCTGCATAAATACACATGGATCCTATGCCTGCAGTTGTGTGGAAGGCTACATAATGCAGCCAGACAACAGATCTTGCAAAGCCAAAAATGGTAAGTTACCTCTTTTTTATTTTTTTGTCCTTCTAGAATTTCTTACTTCCTTTTTGCAGTTCCTTTTCACTGGAAATCTAGTACAGTAATATGCACTTGGAAGAAATAGATTTTTTTCTTCATTTTAACTCAATGATCCATACCTAAAAATCCAGAGCAGTTATTTCAGTTGTCACCAATCAATACAAAACTCCTTCCACTACAGGAAGTTTCTAGTTTGAAAAATCTGTTCAAAAGAAATGGATTAATTGAATTATCCATCTCTCTCGTGGACTATGCAATAGATTCCTAACTGGTTTCTTTGAGATCTTGCTTTCCCACCAAAATCACACTCAACATGAAAAATGATCTACTAAAATATAAACCAAATCATGTCATTCTCTTGCTTAAAATCTCCCAATTACTTTCACTCCTCTTCAGAATAAAATCCAAACTTCTCACAAGACGTGTAAGGACCTAATGTTCTGATCATTTATCTTTCCCATCTCACTGATTGCTACTCTCTTTGTTCATCACACATCAACTTTGTGCTTCTTCAACTACATTGCTCTTATCTTGAAGTCTTTCCTTGCTGTTTTGTTTGCCTGCAGTGCTTTTCCTTATGATATTCACATTCTTACCATTCAAGTCTTAGCTAACTCAACTTTCAGAATGACCTTCACTCACCATTCTGCTTAATAGTATATACCCTATCTATTGCTCTTATTTCCCAATTTTATTTATGCATTTCTACTCAATCACTAGATGATTTTTCATTTTAATTTTCTTTATATCCCTACCATTTGAAATGAACTCATAAATATTTGCTTATCATCTGATTTCTCCAGAATAATGAAGTGTTATGAGAGTATTAGAACTTGTTAGTTTTGATTACTGTTATTTACTGAGTTCCAATCATATCCTGGAACACATAGGTACTCAATGAATATTCGTCAAAGCAAGGAAGGTAGGAGGGAAGGAAAAACAAGGAAAGAAAAGAAAAAGAAGGAAGAACTTCTCTTTTTGGTTAAAATTACTAATATCAACACTCCACTTTGAGTAAAATTTTTTAGTAAATTTTTTTTTTAGTAAATTCAAGTGTTTGAATTTCATGTTTCAAAACTGTTCCTTTTACCTGTCCCTGAGAATAAAGCCTATAGTTTCTACACAGCATTCAACCTACAGCAAATATTGATGATTTGTGAATGAAATAGCATTGAGATGTGCTAGTAACAATAGGATAATGCTAATTTTTCTGTGGGCTGGATTAAGAATAATACAAGGAAATTCACATCCTATTCTATCTAGCTTCTGACTTTACTCAAATCTGGTTTCAAAAAAAAATCTGGTTTCATTTGATGAATGTTCAAATTATGATGTTTTGATAAATTAATGAATGTCCCCACCCCTTTTTTAAAGATTTTATTTATTCACAAAAGACACAGAGAAAGGCAGAGACACAGGTAGAGGGAGAAGCAAGCTCCATGAAGGGAACCTAACATGGGACTCCATCCCAGGTCCCCAGGATCACGCCCTGGGCTGAAGGCAGCGCTAAACTGCTGAGCCACTCAGGCTGCCCCCCACCCTCTTTTGTTAGCGATTAGAAAATTAAGCATGGATGGGATTCTCTTTTCCGAAGCCAGATTGAGCAAAACATTGGATTTTCTCAGTAAACTGCCATAGCCATCTCCCTTTAGAGCTTAACCTCATCCTATACTTTTAACAATTTCCCTGAGATAGTGTGTTCAACTATTTACAAATCATGTATGTATACCAAAGTAGAAAGAACTTCTTTTACTTCTTGGTTTACTTCTTTAAATTACTGACTTGGATTATAGAGCCCTATTTATGTTTCAGGGGCAATCCTTGAGAAAAATTAAGTCAGGTTGCCTGTTCTTTTTCTCTACTACTGAGAGTTCTGATTTAAAATATTGATGGGCTAAATAAGTAGAAGGCTTGTTCTTTGCTGTTTATATTGATCCACACAATATTGCTGTGGCTATACAGGGACAGTGTAATGTGATAAACCCTATACAATGGTACTTCCTCTCTTTCTACACAGAGAAAGTATCTGCCAATAACAGAATGTAACCAGAGAGGGATGGTACATGATAATGTAATACTGCATCAAGGAGATTTAATGACTCTAGAATTGATAATGGAACATGTGGGACACCTGGGCGGCTCAGCGGTTGAGTGTCTGCCTTCAGCTCAGGGCATGATCCCAGGATCCAGGGTCAAGTCCCATATCAGGGTCCCTGAGAGAACTTTACTTCTCCCTCTGCCTATGTCTCTTCCTCTCTCTCTCTGTGTTTCTCATGAATAAATAAATAAATCTTTTTTAAAAAAGATAATGGAACATATAAAAGCCTCCACCTCTTGGTCACTGGCTTGATGACAGTATTGGTCTACAGAGTTTAAAAAATACGGTTTTTATGGAAATGTTCCTAGGCTTTGTAGTTTTAGAAAAATGAGTTGCTAGTAATATAGTAATGGCACAAGTCTAGAACATATACTGACTAATTCTAAAGGTCACATAGATATTTGAACCAATGTATTCATACAAATTCGAAAGGAAAACTATCAGCTTTGCTTTAACTTTCTCAAATTGATAACAAATAAACCAGAGGATATTTTGGATTGGTTATATTTAAAATGTTACTTAACACATCAACCTTACATCTTGTGGCATTTTTTTCATACTTTGGTGTTGCCATAAGTGATGGGTGCTAGGAAAATGTTTTAAATTCAATCACATTTATCTTAAAATTTTGTCAGTCCTCCTTTCCATTACCTGGCTGCTTAGATTGGCCCCTCTTTTTTCTTCCTCTACAATCGAACCCTACTGGACTCTAGAACCTAACTTTTTCTCCAAGTCAAGCCAGACTTCCAGGCATCTTAGAAGTTGGGAGCATCGAAAACTATGGGACGTTCAAATGGGCTGGCCCAGAACAGTGGATGTGTATAAAAGATTGATAGGCTTTAGAAAAACAGATAAAAAAAAAAAAAAAAAGGAATATCAAACTCAAAGGATACAATGGGAATCTAGAACTAGACTCAGGTGGGTTCTGCAAAGGCCTTACAAGAAGATTGATGAGGAAATAGAAAGGTTCTTAGGAGAAATAGCCTTTTATGTGAAGGCAGAGAGCCAGTCAATTGGCCTGGAAGCTGCTTGTAAATTTCAGCACAGAGTGATATTGTGGTCACTCCCCAATTGTTCACCCTAAAACTTGCCTTGGGATCTTATTTTCAGTATAATAACTGATAGTAATTAGGTAAATTAATTGATTAGGTAAGTTCATTGATTATCCCTCCTTTGTAACATAATTCTGAATCCAAGTAAAATTCACAAGGCTTAAGAGTACCTTTAAGAAATAATTCTGATAAGGGGGAGGGGATTTTCAACACTGTGGCAGGTGGGGGGAAGGAATTAATGTTAGGCAGGAGGCCTTTCATTCTTGTTAATTCATACAATGCAGACAAACTCTTCTTTTCTAGCCTTTGTAAGATTGACCTGACTACTGAAATGTAGAATCAATCATTCAGGGTTGGGAGGAACTCAAAGGTAATCTAGTCCAGTTATCATTTGATATCAAAATAAATAATTTTGAAATGGAAGAAAATTTACAATGTACATTTAAAAATAATTTTAATGAGTACTAGATCATACTGTATAAGAGGATACATACTGGAATATGAATGTCATATTGGAGTGTTCATAACTGGAATGGGACACACATTAAAAGCTAGTGATTTTTTAATTAAACATTAGGGTTTGTCATTTGAAAAAATGTTTTAAAAATAATCATTAGAATATCTATATGTACCAGTAGAACTTCCTGTATATTCTTTATACTTTTTTTAGATTAGAGTTCTAAAGAGTTGTCATATCTTAAAATGAAGTTTTTTTTAATTTAATTTGTCTTCTTTTAATTGATTTAGACCAATTTTGATGTAGAAATATCTATTAAATGTATGCATCCAGAGCTAACAGTGGGCTTTTGCAGAACCTGTAAAAATGAAAGTAATGGCCAAGAATGTCTAACTTACAAACTGTTGCCAGTTTTAATCCCGATAAATTCAGGCTCATTGGACTGTACTTTTCAGTCTCCTAACTACTTGCTGAAGGCAGGCACTTAACCCAGTTTACAATTCTGCAGGACCAGTAGGACTCTACTGATTGGACTAAAGCAGTCCTAGGATAAAGAGCACTAAATAATTACATGCTCATCAGTGTAGAGGCACTGCAATAAGTGGCACCATGAGAGAGAGTGTGTACCTCTTTGCCACGTAGCAACTATAGTAGTGAGAAAAGGGAGCCCATTAAATAACTTTAGGATTCTATTACAGTTTATACTGTGCTATTCACTGATTGGAATGATGGGGAGACCATTTAGGCAATGGTGTTAGAAATACAAATCATAATCCCTGTAATCGGTAGAAGCACAACCCTAGACAATGCTAGGGAGAATTTTCATACCACTCACTGTTATCTTTGCTGTAATTCTTAAAAAGAAAGAGAGAAAGGAAACAAAATACAATGTCCTATGGCTCCTACATGTAACCTCCAACTCTATTATTATCTAATGTATATTTTAAAGTTTTCTTTTAGAGGGCAGAGGAACCATTCATGGTTTTCTGCCAGGAGGGGTTCTGATGGTAGGGAGAATAGGCAGATGCCTGTACAGAGAAGGAAGAGTTCTTTGTTTAGAGTATCAGAGTCTCCAAAGCCCCTCGAAATGCTTGGAATTCAGTTATTACAGTATAATTGCCTCCCTCTTTTTCTTTCTTTGTTTAAAAAAGCACTCTATATTAAAATGTGAGTATTCTTAGAATAGGTGACACAGTAAGTCTTAGTAACCTTGATAATTTATGAGACTAGTGGATCAGATCTGTTTCAGTATACCATCTGGCTAAGAATGGCTTCCTGCAGAATGAAAGGTGATTATGTCTTGACATATGAAGATTCACCATTCATAGTTTTTACTATTTTTAGGGAGTCCAAAGGTATAGTTTCTGAACAATTTGTCATTTTATTGAGACATAACTGAGAATGGCATTTGATGACATGATGGTATATGAGACTTTGGGGTAGGAGTGAGCTTAATGGGCCATAACCATAGTAACCCAGATTTGTTGTTCTTTACTCAGACAACTATGCATGGAGGAAATTATAGACACTATGGCAAATAGTAAATGGCAGAGAAGTAGCTCAGTGTCTAGAACAGAGTATGGAGTATGTGCTTGGTGAATTTATTTTTTTTTATTTTTTATTTTTTTTTATTTTTATTTATTTTTTTTTTGGTGCTTTAAGCAATTTTGTGAACATTCAAGAAGCAGAATTAGGGGACTGGGATTTTGAGTATTAATAAAATAAATGTGAAAGGCTGGAAGAGATTTAAAAAAACAGTGAAGTATTTTACTAGTTTTATCCTGTTATTCAGGGCTCATGATACCTTTGCCGTAGTATTGGCATAATCTCCACAAATGTGACCTCTCCCCCAAGGCCTTCCTCAGATAAACATGTAAACCTAGTGTGCTTACTATGCAGATATAGTTGCAGCACAAGCTATTGTGCCTGCAGTTGAGCAGTATTGTCTAAGTCTCTGGCCTAGAAAAACACTAAAACTTCACAGGGTGCCTTTGAAAACCTAGCCCTGGCCATTGAATATATTTCTCTAATTCCTGGACTCTTCATAACCTACATCTTTTCTGGCTCTTTACTTAGTTGGAAATCACATTCCATGACAGAACAAGACGATGATTTCTGAAAGAATTTCCATTACTCAAATATCACACTTTTTTTCCACCCAGACACTATTAATGAGTATGCTGTGTTAAGATCTTAAAGTACTCATGAATATTCTATGTGTGTTTTTCTGTTTTGTTTTTGTTTTTTTTAATTTATTATTATTATTTTTTACTAGAGGGCATTACTGTCACAGTCTAGTACCTTTCTTGACATCTTAAACAGAAAATGTAACCGTCGTGTCTTATGTGTCATGACACCTTTGATTTATCGAGAGTTTAGGAAACTATCAGACACAGAAAAAAAATGCATGTCTTCCATTTGCTTTACTAGTTAACATCATAGCTGCAATCTTGCTAAGGACTGCTTTGTATGGGTTTAAAGAATCATAGGGCCACATTTATGGGCTCTAGATTTGACAATTGATAAAATTTATTTTTATAACTGTATTTATTTATACCTATACAACATAGGTATAAATTTCTATCCTACTATTTTATTTTTTGTAGAATAGCTATGGAACTATTAATTAAATTCTCAATTTAGAATAAGTGATGGGTCGTACATGCTCTCCAATTAACTCTCTTTTTTTTGTCTCAAAACTGGATGTATAATGAAAATAGAAAACAAATGAGGCACATTTAAATTCATAAAAATTACAAGTTGCTTAATTTTAAGATGAGGCCAGGATGTACATATGTATGTAACTCCTCTATTACTTTGTTTGGGAAAAGTAGAAGTATATAGCTATTAAAATCCTCAGGGAAATAATAAAGCCGAGAAAAAGAGAATATTTTGTCCTTTCTAATAAGAAAAAAAAAAAATTGGAGTGCCTTCAAGGCATCCCCTGCATCAATAGCAATCAACAAAGAAACAACCACAGTTAGGGAATAACCTCTCAGGCACTCCTCCCCTAGAGTCCATACTAGTCCTTGACTTTGAGGACTGATATCCTGCCTATTCTCCTGAGTCAAGCCTTTTAGAGTTATTTTAGTCCTGAGAAAAGAAAATTCATAGTATTGGTTGCATCTTTTGAATGTGTGTGACCATTTCTTCTTAGCACGAGGACTCACAGAGCCTCCATCTGAGCTTTCCCTGACAGATAACACTTGCCAAATTATTAGATAAATTATATTTTAATAATCTTTAGAAGTTTAGAACAACATACCATCCAATTTCAAACAATATATCTAGTAAAGTAGCTCGAAGTTTGGTATAAAATCACTATAGAGTACTTAGAACTTATTTGTCTTTTTACAAGCAAAGCAGAAAATCCGTGTCTTAACTCTAGGTTGTATGTTTATATCCTTTGGCAACCCTGTCAGAAAACAGTGAAATACTGTTTTATAAGGGCTTTTTCCTTCCCTGCCTCCAGATAATGAATTTTCATATATCTACCTACTTTCTCCTTATTCTAACATTATGATTTTTATTTCATATTTACTTGAGAAAATAGAAGTAACCAAAAGAGTACTTTCTTACTCTGAACTTTATTAAACCTACCAATCTGTCTGAATCTAGAACTAAATGTTCCATCTTTGTCTCACTTGAATGGAAAAATACACTGCACTCTCATCTAAGGCCAATCCTTTTAATTGTGTATCAATTCCATCTTCTCTCGTCTATTCAAGGATTAGCCTTGTGTAATTGCCTGATCTATTCCTTGAATCATCAGTATTTTGACTTCTGATGGATGATTTCCATAAGTCTACAAGCTTGTTGTCTTTACAAACAAAAACAACAAAAGACAAAACAACTTTCCTTAAACTGATATTCCTCTTCAGCTACCCCTCCATTTTTCATTTCCCTGCATAGAGAAACTCACAAACTCACAGAAAGGATTTTCTACTTTCTCTACTTCCTCTCCTTCTGTTTTGAACCCACTTTACTTGGTCTTACATTCTTATGAGTCACTTACACCTCTACTGTCAGGGTTACCAGTGACGACCTGTTGCCTAATTACTCAGTTATCAATTCTTAGCACACAATTGATCCTTGTCTCCTCCTTGAATACTTTCTTTTTTAGAGTAGTACATTTTAGAGTTTTCCTTAGCTGACTAGGAATTTTTTTTTCTGTTTATTTTGCTGCATTATCCTCATTATTTTTGACGTGACCTCCTTCAGTTCTTTGGACAGCTCTTCCTTTATTGATTTCCTAAGTACTCTCATACTGTATCACAGCTTTAAAAATAGAGCCTCTTCCATGGTTTTATAAAACATCTAGAGACTGAGGCTCGTAAATTTTCATCATCAGCCCTGACTTCTCTGTTGAGCACCAAACTCATTTGAATGTTAAAATCCAATTCAATATCTCATCTGAAAATTTAACAGGAATAACAAACATTTTGTGTCGCAAAGTCTTGATTCTCTCCTCAGACAGTAGTATATGTCACCCTCCACCCAGTTGTTCAAGCCAAAAGATTGGAGTCATCCTTGACTCCATTATTTCTTTTTTTTTTTTTAATTTTTTTTTTTTTTTATTTATGATAGTCACACACAGAGAGAGAGAGAGAGAGAGAGAGAGAGAGGGAGGCAGAGACACAGGCGGAGGGAGAAGCAGGCTCCATGCACCGGGAGCCCGATGTGGGATTCGATCCCGGGTCTCCAGGATCGCGCCCTGGGCCAAAGGCAGGAGCTAAACCGCTGCGCCACCCAGAGATCCCAACTCCGTTATTTCTCTCAAACTGTTTGTTTCAAACTTTTAAGAGCATTCTGAATTGGACTACTCTCTTTAAGAAGCAGCCTGCATCCCATTTACTATCAATGCTTTATCTTTCTTCATAGAATTTATTAGTGCAAACAATATTAAATTGTGTTTGTTTGCTTGTTGTCTGCTTTGTTCACTAAAATGTAGGCTCTCTGAAAACAGGGATTTTATAGTTTTGTTAACTGCTGCATCCCTAGCATCTAGAGCAGTACCTGGCATAAGCTAGCCATGTTCAGAAAGATATTTGTTAAATGAATAGACATGCAAATAACTAAAACAGTCTTTTCTTTTTCGGGGACGAATTAAATGTGGCTTTTTTTTTTTTAATAGACTCAACCTTTAAAACAAGAACTATTTATGAATAGGAGTTATTTAAATGCAATTTTAAAATGATCCAATATATATTATGTTTTCAAGTCAATGATTAACAATTTATAACTTAGAAGGACATGTGTAGATTGAGAAAACAACAACAACAACGTGTCTCTAGGGACGCCTGGGTAGCTCAGCGGTTGAGCCTCGCCTTTGGGCCAGGGCGTGTTCCTGGAGTCCTGGGATCAAGTCCTACATCAGGTTCCCTCCATGGAGCCTGCTTCTCTCTCTGCCTATGTCTCTGCCTCCCTCTCTCTCTCTGTATCTCTCTCTGTGTCTCATGAATAAATAAATAAATAAATAAATAAATAAATAAATAAATCTTAAAAAAAGTGTTTCTATAGCTAAAGTAGTTCTTATTTCCTATAATTAGAAAGATGATGAAGAGATTTAAAAGTAGCCACCTCTCAGTAACTTATGTTAATTGACATCCCTGGACCATCTGCTACTTCTAATATTAATGTAATAACCTAAAATTTGAATAAATTATCCTTTGAGCATTTGAAATTTACTGATATAACCCTTTAGTTATCAATTTCTTTCACTTCCCTGATTGAAAAATAACTGTTATTTATCTCATTTTACTTATTGAAACTAGAATACACTATCATTCTTAAGTGTGAAAATTCAGTGAAATACCTTTAGAAACATTAGAGACTCCCTGTTCAAGCATTTTTCCATGTGTCATTCATTTATTGAATGCTGAACATGTGCCAAGTAAAACCTTCCATATAATAGGAGAAATACTTCCTTGCTCTGATAGACTGGTTCTATAAGAAACAAAGAAATTGTGAGAGCTGGTCATTTGCAAAATGAAATGCTTTTTTGTGTGCATGGTGCAATATTATTGACTTTAATTGTTTTTGTAAAATTATCCTTATTCCTCAGAAACAGAATATCTCATTGCTTTTCAATCACCACCTTTCAAATCAAAATATATTCTAAATGAAGATACTTGCATTTCAGTAATAAAGTGTAAATAAAAAAAAAGTTAAAACTGTTTAGAAGTCTATCGTTAATGCAGGTGGATAAGTAGGTTACCTGATGAATTTTTATAATGCCAAAGATAAGATTACAAAACATGACACTATGCTAATAATATGCCAACACTAAATTCATCATCATCTCTTAGAACTGACTCTACTTTCTTTCCTGTTTCTTTTAATAACACTTATTTTCCTCATCACCCAACTCTAAAATCTCTGCATAGTCTGGACTCCATATCCCTCCTTGTCTATAAAATTTAGAACTTCTACTTCATTACAAGAATCCATCTCTACTGAGGAAGTCAAAACCACCTATTTTAGGTTTTTATTAGCTATTTTCAAAGAAATTAAAATAGCATTTCTATATCAGTAATCCAGATATCCAATGCCAATGTCCCACAATTTTTTTTAATTTGCATTGCCTTCTTCACAATTAAAAATAAGATTAAATAACAGTGTATATTCATACAATGTAGAACCTAATATGTTCTGAGTATTGTCTGGGGCTTACATTTCTTCTGATGATGTCAGCTTCCAATAGGAATGTTAGCACACATGGCCATTCTTTCTTTTTGCACTGCATCAATCTAAACAGGAACAAAGCTACCTTTTCCTTCCCCCTAACTCCTTTCCAACGTCACTCCAGAGTGCTACCACCAATGCAATATGTATACAAGACTTTTACATATTTATTACCTTACTGTTGGATAGAATTATACTGTAACACTTAAAAAAAAAAGATTTTATTTATTTATTTATTTATTTATTTATTTATTTATTTGAGAGACAGACAGACAGAAAGACCATACTAGTGGGGGTGGAGCAGAAGGAGAAGCAGACTCCCCACTGAGCAGGGAGCCCAACTGGGGCTTGACGCCAGAACCCTGTGATCATGACCTGAGCTGGAGGCAGGTGCTTTACTAACTGAGCCACCCAGGCACCCCAGAATTATACTATACTACTTTAAAAGTAAAAGTGAAAATAATGTAAAAAGTTTAGTGGGAAATCCACCCATTATATTCTACTCACCCATATAGTATTCTAAGAATCATTTCTAGCTTTGATCTTAAAGCACAGTTTTGATCACATTATACTTTCTAAAATGTACACTGGTTTCTCATTACCCAAATTAAAAATAAGTTTATCATCTTGATGTTCAATGACCTGTTTTTACCGTCTTTCCTCAAAATACTTTCTCACCTATTGTAAGCTCTGTTTGAATCCAGTTCTTTTCACTAAGCGGCAATGAGATCTTAAGCAAGTTGCTTAAATTCTATGTAACTTCATTTTCTTATCTATAAAATGTGGTTAATATTAGCACCTGATTAATAGATATGTTGTGAATAAACTAATAAATACAAAGCATGCATTATAGTAGCTGACTCCTAAGATATACTCAAAAGGGCTAGCTATGTTACTGTCATTATGAAGTATTTCACCATTCATACATACTCTACCATCCAGAAAACTGAAAACTGAGATCACTAACTTTCCAACATATTCTAGTTTTTCCAATATCTATGCTTTCATTGAAACCACTTGTTCCACCTGCATTTGCATCCCTACATTTCAATATCTGTTCCTCCGTTAAGGCAAAGCTGAGATAAAATGCCATTACCATTAAGGAACTTTTGACACTATTAAACAGATAATTCTTATTCTATTTGTGTTGCTGTAACAAAATATCACAGTCTGGGTGGCTTATGAACAATAAAAATTTAGTTCTCAGAGTTCCAGTGTCTAGGAGTCTGAGATCAGGATGCCAGGATGGTCTGGTGAGGACTACTGGGTCAAAGACCTACTGTATTCTTACATGGTGAAAGGGGCTAAGCATCTCTGTGGAGACTCCTTTAAAAGGTATTAATCCCATTCATGAAGGCTACACCTTCATGACTTAAGTCTCTCTCAAAGGCCTCCCCCTTTAATACCATCACTTTTGGGGGTTAGGATTTCAACATATGAATTTGGGGGGACATGAACATTCAGACCATAACAAGATACAGCTAACCATTCTTTGAAACACAATCCACTATCTATCTTTTATAAAAGGTGTCAAACTTGACTTAAAAAATATAGACCTTTGTATATACATCTTAATCTTTCAGCTAGATTATATTTTTCTTGAAGGCATATGTTTTACTGATCTCCTTCAGATTCTAGTTGGATACCTTCAACCTATAAATACTAAATAATAAAATAAACATACAATAAACAAAGCATTTTCATACAAATAATAGTTTAGCATAAATACGTTGTGACAGTAAAAGTAGTGCTAAGATAAATTATAGCAGAGTTATAGCAATATGCATTTTTTTACTTAGCTCAATACTTATTTTTTTAAAAGATTTTATTTATTTATTCATGAGGGACACAGAGAGAGAGGCAGAGACATGGCAGAGGGAGAAGCAGGCTCCCCACAGGGAACCCAATGTTGGACTTGATACTGGATTCCAGGATCCCTCCCTGAGCTGAAGGCAGAGGCTCAACTGCTGAGCAGTTTTTTTTTTTTTTTACATTTTTTTTATACATTGTCTTACTCTGACTCTTCATTTTATATATTTTACATCTGAGTCATTATTTAACTCTTATCCAGTTGAACCTGAGACTCTTTTGTCTTTTGTTTTTTCATCCTTTGACTCAACACTGAACTTCATTCAGTGGAGATAAATGATCTTTGACTCAACACTGAACTTCATTCAGGGGAGATAAATGTTCAGAATTACGGGGAAATTAGAACACAATGTAACTAATTAATAAACATGTATATATATATATATATATATATATATATATACACATTATATATATATTCATGTATATACATTTGTTCTAACAAATATTTATTAGGCTTATTTTTTTTGTAAATACCTGAATCCAAAATTCTAATTATGTAAAAAGAAATAGCTGAACTCATATTCTTAGAATTGAATGGAAGAAAAAGAAGTTTAAAGGAAATCTTAAAAATAAGTTTTATTCACTCTGACAACACTCATTTAGCATCAGCCATCTGTCAAAATCATATTGTTAAAGTATATACGTATACATTTAGTATATTCTTGACTATGAGAGGATAAGGATATATTTGCAAGGATGTGGTTATAGTGGCTTGGAATTTAAATAGGCATTTTTATGAATCTAGTTAGATGAGCTTCTTTGTACTTCCAAGTTTCTCTTTTTAATTCACAGTTTCCTAATCAGTCTTCAAAAATTGTAGCACTGATTAATATAACATATATGATAGGAAAAATATTTTCAGATCATACAGAGCATAAATATACATCTTCCTAACTGTTAGGGGGAGAAAATACCTATTTTTAATGCTGTTGACATATGGTGAATGGTGAAGAAGATGAGGACAATTTTCCTCCCCCAGCATGACTCGATTGACAGCCTGTTGGGGAGGTTTACTCAAGCTGAGTCTTCATTCTCTAAGTTAGAATATTCATTGAATGCTTTCTTATGCTTTGAACTCTTCTATATGGAAAGTTAGAATTTATTACTTCTAAGTGTTGATATAGATATTCCTTTGACTAAAGTCATATAATGTACTTTCCAACTATTCCTTTGGGAAGACTGTCCACTGACTCTAAACATGACATTTTTTAAAGAACATCATGTTTATTCTGGTCATATTTTTATCCTCATTACCCAAGCTAATGGTACTCTTTCACTGACATGTAGAAACTCAAGGTAATGATGCACACTGGAAATCAGACATAGTTGAGGTTGAGGCAAATTATCTATGCAGGCTTTCATGAAGTAAAACAAACAAACAAAAAAAAAAAGGTTTATATCCTTAGCCTGATTATTTTGTGGATTCTTGGGTTTCTCAGGCTTCTTCCTACCCCCATAAGTAGGCCTTATGTTATTTGTGTATTATCATAGTTAATAATTATCTTAGACTCATAAGTATTATTTCAGTGAAGCACATTATAACTAACAAGTATCTTTCTTCCAGTATGTCATGTGAATTTTGTGTCATTATCAAATCAAACTACATCCAATTATGAAGCATCTGACTTTATTTTTCTGTTTATCAGAAGGTATAAAATCAGTAGTTCTAATGTTTTGTATTAGAAGAGTCAACGGATTCACTCAAAAAGCAACTACAAAAATCAAATAGATTGATCAGTTATGTCAAGTAAGCATTGTCTGTGTTGACCATTAATTCATTTTCATCTCATTTTCTAAGGGGAATCGGTGTTCCTTCATATTCTAGCCTCATTCCAAAGAATGCTTATTACATAAGTACATTTACTGACTCGTAGCCAGTTACAAAATTATTGTCTACATTTGGACTTCTCATAAAGCTTGGAAGCAAAGAAGCTTTCATTAGTGGTTCACTTTTTATGTGAGTCGATTTCACTAAAGATAGTTTCAATTGTCAAATGAAGACGGTAAGCACCAACAGACTGGCAGTTTATCTTTGTTAACCTGATAACACAGCCATCTAAGATCCCTTCATAACCTGAGAAATCTATGATCCAGCATGTTTCAGAAGTGCTAAGATCAACTCGAAAACAACAGAGCTAGGAGTGTTGAAAAGGGACCAGATCTGGACTTCCAAATTAGGGAAAGGCGAAGGCAAGCATTACATAATTCAAGATGGCTTGAAGAAGTTAAGAGAGAAGCCAACTAGCTATCCAAGCTATGATGTGGTCCCTTGACAAGGTTATGTCAAGCAGAGATAATTCACAATTTTACAAATTCTTCTTAGAGAACTCTTTATCGTGGAGATGATCTCAGAGTTTTTGAGACTTCCTTTTGTTGAGCTAATTAATTTTATAATCTCATTGAGAATTTTTGTTGTTTGTTTTGATGTTTTTATTCAGTCAAAAACTTCTAGTGTCTTTCTGAAGGTAGAGAATTTTATGCCTCAATTGGGTTAATTTCTTAGGGGATAAAAATCCAAATAATGTTCTGAGTAAAACACAAGGAACCTGATTTGTAGGGCTTGCAATTCTCACAAAGTAAAGGGGTTAGAGAAGTCTTCACCAGAAAGTTTACATTAAAATAATACCCGAAAGGAGGCAAGTAAGTCAGGCATTCTGATATATGGGGGTGATTACTCTAGGAGCAAGGAAGAGCCCCTGAGATGGAAGCTTATTTGGCTTGTTGTTCAAGAAACAGTAAGAAGGGCAGGGTGTTTGGAGGGAGATGACAAGGGTGAGAGTAGTAAGAAGATAAAGGAAATGAGGTCAAACAGGTAATGAATTTAGATTATAGAGGGCTTTAGCGGCCATTATAAAGGCTTTGATTTTTACTCTGATTGGAATGGGAGCCTTTTGAGGAAATGGGCAAAAGATTGACTTGATTGACACTAACATTTTACAGGTATAACTCTGCCTATTGTGTTGAGATAGAGTAAAGAGGAGGAGGACACTGATGAAAGCAGAGAAACCAGTTAGAAGGCTCTTAGAATGATCTAGTTGACATATGATGGCAGCTTGGAGCCGGTTGGTAGTAATAATCACTGACAAGAAGTGGGATTACTGATATGTTTAGCATCAGAATCAAGAGTACTTACTGATACTTTGTATGTAGCACAGAAAAAAAGAGGAATCAAAGATTTCCAAAATTTTCTTATATCCTAATTAGCAAAAAATCTACTCTGATTATGATTGTATAGCTAACCTCTTTCAATATTAATTTTACATGAAACTTTACTGTTACCTTTAAATCTTAACAGGTATTGAAATTCATCAAAAACTCACTAATACTAACACAAGCAAAGATGAATTATTCTAAAAATGATATTGAGCAAGTTTCTTTTACCTCTACAATCTTACTTTCCTGACTGTAGAGAAGGAACATGGAAAGAAACGGCTCAGTAATCATAATCTAGGCATTAAGGGAATGTGAGTTGGTCAAGGAGTCAGTATGGCTGAAGTTACAGGTGCTGTTTGTATGGGCCCATGGGCTTTGCATGTTCCATTCCAGAAAATCCATTTCTGTTTCATACATCCACCTCAAAAAAGCATGCCCTTGTTCACAAGGGAAGACTATAAAACTATATGGAGAGGTCAGTCCAGAACCATCCTCATTGTTGAAACAAACAAACCTCCCCCCATAAAAACAAACAAAACAAAAAACAACTCACCGAACCTACTTTATCAACAATGAAACTTACTTTATCAACAGTGAAACTAAACAGCATTTACACAACACATTGCAACTAAGAATACAAATGTTCAGTAGACTATGTTTTCTTTAGAGAAGTGAACTGAAATATATATAGTTAATGAAGCACATATAGGAAATATTTTTTAGGGCTTCTCTGCATAAACTCTATTATTTTTTAATTATTTTCTTTGTTTTTAAAATTTAAATTCAATTTGCCAACATACAATATAACACTAGGGCTCATCCCATCACCTGCCCTCCTTAGTGCCTATTACCCAGTTACCTCATCCCCTTGCCTACCTCCCCTTCCATAGCCCTTTGTTTGTTTCCCAGAGTTAGGAGTCTCTCATGGTTTGTCTTCCTCTCTAATTTTTCCCCAGTCAGTTTCCCTCCTTTGCCTTTTAATCCCTTTTACTATTTCTTATATTCCATGTATGAGTGAAACCATATGATTGTCCTTCGATTGACTTACTTCATTCAGCATAATACCCTCCAGTTCTATCCATATTGAAGCAAATAGTGGGTGTTTGTCCTTTCTGATGGCTGAGTAATATTTCATTGTATACATAGACCATATCTTCTTTATCCATTCATCTGTCGAAGGACATTGTGGCTCCTTCCACAGTTTGGCTGCTGTGGACATTGCTGCTATGAACATTGCGATCAAGTGTCCCAGCATTTCACTATCAGTATCTTTGGGGTAAATACGCAGTAGTGCAATTGCTGGTCATAGGGTAGCTCTATTTTTAACTCTTTGAGGAACTTCCACACAGTTTTCCAGAGTGGCTGCACCAGTTTGCAATCCCACCAATAGTGCAAGAGGGTTCCCCTTTCTCCACATCCTCTCCAACATTTGTTGTTTCCTGACTTGTTAATTTTCCCCATTCTCACTGGTGTGAGGTGGTATCTCATTGTGGTTTTGATTTACATTTCCCTGATGGCCAGTGATGTGGAGCATTTTTTCATGCGCTTGTTGGCCATGTTTATGTCTTCTTTGGAGAAATGTCTGTTCATGTCTTCTGCCCATTTTATAGCTCGATTGCTTGTTTCTTAGGTGTTGATTTTGATAAGTTCTTTATAGATCTTGGATACTAACCCTTTATCTGATATATCATTTGAAAATATCTTCTCCCATTCTGTAGGTTGCCTTTTGGTTTTGTTGATTGTTTCCATTGCTCTGCAGAATCTTTCTATGAAAAAACCTTGGGACTTAATGAAGTCCCAATAGTTAACTTTTGCTTTTGTTTCCCTTGCCTTCATATATGTGTCTTGCAAGAAGTTGCAGTGGCCAAGTTAAAAAAGGTTATTGCCTGTGTTCTCCTCTAGTATTTTGATGGATTCTTGTCTCACATTTAGATCTTTCAACCATTTTGAATTTAACTTTGTGTATAGTTAAGAGATTGGTCCAGTTTCATTTATCTGTATGTAGCTGTCCAATTTTCCTAACACCATTTATTGAAGAGACTATCCTTTTTCCAGTGGATATTCTTTCCTGCCTTGTTGAGGATGAGTTGACCATAGAGTTCAGAGTCCATTTCTGGGTTCTCTATCCTGTTCCATTGATCTGTGTGTCTGTTTTTGTACCAGTACTATGTGGTCTTGATGATCACAGCTTTGTAGTACAGCTTGAAATTAGCCATTGTGATGCTACTAGCATTGGTTTTCTTTTTCAATATTCCTCTGGCTATTTGGGGTCTTTTCTGATTCCACACAAATCTTAAGATTATCTGTTCCAACTCTGTGAAGAAAGTCCATGGTATTTTGATAGGGATTGCACTGAATGTGTAAATTGTCCTGGGAAGCATAGACATTTTCACAATATTTATTCTTCCAATCCATGAACATGGAATGTTTTCCCATCTCTTTACATCTTTCTTAATTTCTTTCATTTGTTTTCTGTAGTTTTTAGAATATAGATCTTTTACCTTTTCGGTTAAGTTTATTCTTAGGTATCTTATGGTTTTGGGTGCAACTGTAAATGGGATGGGATTGATTCCTCAATTTCTCTTCCTTCAGTCTCTTTGTTAGGGTACAGAAATGCCACTGATTTTGTATCCTGCCATATTGCTGAATTACTGTATGAGTTCTAGCAATCTTGGAGTGGAGTCTTATGGGTTTTCTACATAAAATATCACATCATCTGCAAAGATGGAGAGTTTGACTTCTTTACCAATTTAAATGCCTTTTATTTCTTTTTGTTGCCTGATTCCTGAGGGTAGGACTTCTAGTACTATGTTGAATAGCATTTGTGAGACTGGACATCCCTGTCGTATTACTGATCTTAGGGGAAAAGCTCTCAATTTTTCCCCATTAAGAATGATATTTGCTGTTGGCTTTGCACAAATGGCTTTTATGATTTTGAAGACTGTTCCTTCTATCTCTATACTTTGAAGAGTTTTAATCAGGAATGGGTGCTGTATTTTGTCAAATCCTTTCTCTGCATCTATTGAGAGGATCATATGGTTCTTGTTATTTTCTTGTTGATGTGATCTATCACGTTGGTTGTTTTACCAGTGTTGAACAAACATTGAATCCCAGGGATAAATCCCACTTGGTCAAGGTGAATTATCCTCTTAATGTACTGTTAGATCCTAAAACAGTATCTTGTTGAGAATTTTTGCATCTATGTTCATCAAGGATATTGGTCTATAATTCTCCTTTTTGGTGGGATCTTTGTCTGGTTTTGGGATCAAGGTAATGCTGGCCTCATGGAAGAAGTTTGGAAGTATTCCCTCCCTTTAATCCTTTGAAACAGTTTTAGTAGAATAGGTATTTCTTCTTTAATTGTTTGATAGAATTCCCCTGGGAAGCCATCTGGCCCTGGACTTTTGTGTCTTGGGAGGTTTTTGATGACTGCTTCAGTATCTTCAATGGCTGTTGACCTGTTCAGGTTTTATGTTTTTTCCTGTTCCACACTTGGTAATTTGTGAGTTTCCAGAAATGCATCCATTTCTTCTAGATTGCCTACTTTGTTGGCAAATAGTTGGTCATAACACGTCTTTAAAATCTTTTGTATTTCCTTGGCATTGGTTGTGATCTCTCCTCTTTCATTCATGATTTTATTAATTTGAGTCTTTTTTTCTTTTTAATAAGACTGGCAAGGCGTTTATCTATCTTATTAATTCTTTCAAAGGACCAGCTCCTATTTTTGTTGATGTGTTCTGCAGTTCTTCTGGTCTCTATTTCATTGATTTCTGCTCTAATTTTTATTATCTCTCTTCTTCTGCTTGGTGTAGGCTTTATTTGCTGTTCTTTCTCCAATTCCTTTAGGTACAAGGTTAGCTTCTGTATTTGAGTTTTTTTCCAATTTTTTAAGGGAGGATTGAGATCTATTTCCCTCTTAGGACTGTTTTAGCTGTATCCCAAAGATTTTGAATGGTTACATTCTCATTTTCATTAATTTCCATGACTCCTTAATTCTTCTCTAATTTCCTGGTGACCCATTCATCTTTTGGTAGGATGCTCTTTGACCTCCAGGTTTGAGTTTCTTCCAAATTTCTTCTCATGATTGAGTTCTAGTTTCAAAGCATTGTGGCCTAAATATACAGGGGACAATACCACTCTTTTGGTATCCTAATCATGTAAACTTGAGAAGACTGTGTATTCAGTTGTATTAGAGTGGAATGTTCTGTTATATATCTGTGAAATCTGTTTGATCCAGTGTATCATTCAAAGCCCTTGTTTCTTTAGTGATGCTTTGCTTAGATTATCTGTCTTTTGCTGAGCGTTCTGTGTTGAAGTCACCTACTATTAATGTATTATTAGGTAGATATCTCTTTACTTTGGTTATTAATTGATATATTTGGCTGCTCCCACATTAGGGGCATAAATATTCATAATTATTAGGTCTTCTTTTTGGATAGACCCTTTAGGTATGATATATTGTCCCTCTTTGTCTCTTATTATGGTCTTTGGTATCTAATTTATCTGATATGAGGATTACCAACCCACCTTTCTATTGAGGACTGAATGGTAAATGGTTCTCCATGCCTTCATTTTCAGTCTGGAGGTATCCTTTGGTCTAAAATGAGTCTCTTGTAGATATCATATATATATAGGTCTTGCTTTTTTATCCAGTCTGACATCCTATGTCTTTTGATGGGATCATTTAGTCCATTTATATCAGAGTAACTATTGAAAGATATGAATTTAGTGTCATCGTGATACCTATACAGTCCATGTTTTTGTGGATTGTTTCTTTGGGCTTCCTCTTTCTTTGCAGGGTCCCCCTTAATAATTCTTGCAGAGCCAGTTTGGTGGTCACATATTCTTTCAGTTTCTGTCTATACTGGAAGCTCTTTATCTCTCCTTCTATTCTGAATAAGAGTCTTGTTGTATAAAATATTCTTGTTTGCATTTTTTCTCATTTAGTACCCTGAATACATCCTGCCAGCCCTTTCTGGCCTTCCAGGTCTCTGTGGAGAGGTTTGCTACTAATCTGATATTTCTCCCCTTGTAAGTTAAGAATCTCTTGTCTCAAGCTGCTTTAAGAATTATCTCTTTATCTTTGTAATTTGCAAGTTTCACTATTAAATGTTGAGGTGTTGAACGTTTTTTGTTGATATGAGGGAGGGACTCTTTCTCTTTTCCATCTGAATGCCTGTTCCCTTCCCCAGATCCCTTTTTGCAGCTATGATTTGTTCAAATATACTTTGTGGATATATATATATATGTATATATATATATATACATATATATATATATACATATATATATATATTCTGGAATCCCAATAAGATGAATATTATTCCCTCTCAAGCTATCATTTATTTCCCTAAGCCTTTCCTTGTGGGTTCTTGTTTTTCTCCTTTTTTTTCCCCTCAGCTTCCTTCCTTTCCATCAACTTGTCTTCCATGTCACTCACTCTCTTTTCGATCTTGTTAATCTTAGCAGTTAGAACATCTAGTTTAGACTGTATCTCAGTTAAAATATTATCTCAGTTAAAGTATTTTTAATTTTGGACTTATTAGAAATTAATTCAGCAGTAAGAGAATCCCTAGAGTCCTTTATGCTTTTTTTTTTCCAGAGCCACCCATAATTTTATAATTGTACTTCTGAATTGTATCTTTGATGTTGTGTTTAAATCCACATCCAGCAATTCTGTTGCAGAGAGTATTACTTCTGGATTTTTTTCTTTTGTAAATTATTCCTTCTAGTCATTCTGTCCAGTGCAGAGTGGCTGTATGAGCAAACAGTCAAGAATATTAACCATGACCTACGTAAAATAGACCCTAGGTAATTCTGAAGATTTCAGAGACTAGAAAATAAAAGAAAAAGAAGAACAGAAGAAAATAAAAGGAGCACTAAAGTGAAAAACAAATTTTAAAACAAATTAAAAATAAAACAAAAACAAAAACACAAAAAAATTAGTGGGTGGTGAGAAAGTGCTGGTGGAGACAGAATATAGTGTCCCCAAGGGGACGTAGAGAGTTATCCTCTTGGTTATCAGTGTATTTTGTTCTGTATGTTAGCAGATGCTCAGTCCCAAATTTATAAAAACCAGAAAAACTTATATAGAGACCCAACATCGGCCACACACACACACACACAAAAAAAAAAAAAAAGAAAGAAAGAAAGAAGGAAGGAAGGAAGGAAGGAAAGAAGAAAGAAAGAAAGAAAGAAAGAAAGAAAGAAAGAAAGAAAGAAAGAAAGAAAGAAGAAAGAAAGAAGATAAAAGAGGGAAGCAGAATGGTAAGAAAGAGATTATAGTCTCACAGAATGAACCAACAAGGTGTTCCACCTGGTTCTGGGTGTATTTTGGTCCATGTGTTAGAAGGTACTAAGTTCCACCATTATAAAACACAACAAGACAGAAAATTAAAAAACAAAAAACAAAAACCCATTACTTGTACATCTACCAAAATTAAACTGAATACATTGAAGGGAATCCAAAAATGAAATTTATAACTAAGACATGTAATTGTAGAAATATGAAAGTCAAAAAGGAAAAAGCTTAAAAAAAATGAAGAGTTTGTAAATATTATAGTTAAGGCAGGAAAAGATAAAAAATATTGGAAAATTTTAACCTGAAATATAAACAAATTGTAAAAAAAGAAGCAAAACAAAAAACCTCTAGTTCTATATACTATTTTCCCTCAGTCCTGGAACTTTCCAGTGCTGCTTGGTCAGTGAACTTGGTCTTCCCTTATTCTTCCAGCAGTTCTCCTGCAGTCTGATTCTTCTGCAGTCTCTTCTGTTGTACTGATTCTTGGGTGTCTGTGCCGGGGCAGACCTGCCCCTTCTCTTATTGGGTGCTGGGCTCATATGAGCTGTTTATTCTTTGCAGCCTTTGTTCTAGAGGTTCTGACTCTTCCAGGCGAAAGGCAAAAAGAAGGAAAAAAAAATTAAAAATGGCGGTGGGCAGATCTTCAGCTCTGGAGCCAGTTGCTTCCCACGAGTACCAAAACACAGTCTTCCAGTCCACAATGGCCTAGATGTTCCTGTGGGCAGACACAGGTGCACTGATCTGCATAAATTGAAGGTCACCCAGTGACAGGAGAATCTCACTGTCCTGTGCTCTCCCAGGTCTGCCTCTCCTGAAGGGCATGGTGGATAGCCAGGCTTGTCTGCTTCAGTGCCTGTGGATCATCATCCCTGTGCAGATGGACCTGTGCTCCTGGGATCTATCTCCCCCAAAGAGAATGGAGGACAGCTACCTCCATCCATTACCAGGTTCTAGGGTCAAGGGAGCTCCAGCACCTGCCAGGATAACCAGCCAGCTTCTCCCGAATGCCCCAGAGGGTTGCAGCATTCCAGCCCTTTACCACAATCTGACTGAGATTTGCAACGAGCCTTTTCCTGGGTGCCCCTATTCTTATTGTGTCTCCAGCAATATTGAGGCTTCACTGCCCCTCCTGGTATTTTGCCCTATTTCCCTGCTGAGCACTTTTCAGTCAGGGAAGACTCAGCTGTGGATTTTTAAAGTTCCTACTTGGCCAGGGCTCAGCTTTTGTGCCCGGGCTTGCCTCAGCTTGGCTTTGCTTCTGGGCCCAGTTTGCTGGGCTTGCCATGGCTCCTCTCCCCACCTCTTTTCTTTGCCTTCCTACCATGTCAGAAGCTATCACTTTTCTCTCTTTAGCATTCCAGCTGTGCTCTCTTTACATCTCAGGTTGAATTTGTAGGTGTTCAGGATGTTTTGAAAGTTCTCTAGGTAAGTTTGTGGAACCAGATGAATTGAGGACCCCTACTATTCTATCATTTTGCCTCCTCTCCTATAGCAATTATTAGTAAACACTTTTGCCAGCAATTTTATTATTTTAGAGATACGTTAAAATATAGGAATAAGTTTTTAGTAAGTAATGCAATAGTGTGAAAAAAAATTGCCTCTTATTGAACTCATGTCTCTTTCTCCTTTATTCCAGAACCTACAGATAGGTTGCCTATGCTTTTAATTGCAAATTCTGAAACAATTGAAGTTTTCTATCTTAATGGAAGTAAAATGGCAACCCTGAGCTCAGTCAATGGAAATGAAATTCATACTCTGGATTTTATTTATAATGAAGACATGATTTGTTGGATTGAATCAAGAGAATCTTCAAATCAGCTCAAATGTATCCAGATAACAAAAACAGGAAGACTAATAGATGAGTGGACAATCAATATTCTTCAATCCTTCCACAGTGAGTATTTCAACTCATATTATATGTCGCCCTTTAAGGATTTCATTTATAGATCAGTTAACAAGATTCTTAGATTTTTCTAACATAGTATTTGGCATGAGAAACCTATATATGCAAATATGAATGTACTTATATAAATGTATCCACTCCCTGTTTTGAATATACAGACACATACACACATGGTTTCACTGTTTATGTAAGTAGTAAGTTATGGAGTTAATTTTAATTCTTCTTTAATGCTTATTACAGTGTCACCTAAATGAGAATTATAATTTGCCACTGAGTGATAGTTCACAATGTGATAGTGAAGGTGGGAGTTTTAAAAAGTAAGAAACAGAGTTGATAATTATAAGCTCATCAACTGTAGTGTTTGTTAAAATGCCTTAAAACTATTAGATTTATGCTAATTGGTAACAACTACCTGTGTTTGTTGACTTTTTTCTTAGCAGATCAGAATTTTAATGTATCTTCCAAAAGAATGATTTGTGATTTTGATTTATTTTGATTTCTTATGCCAGAAATTTGCAAACTAACAACTGTACTTCCTGCATATTACTGTAAATTTAAATCACATCGTTACACAGATACACACATTAGTTCTTTCTTTTAAGGGGGTGCTTGCTCTCTCAATCTCTCTTTCTCTCTCTCTCTCTCTGTCCTGACCTCCACCCCTTTAACATAGGAGTATAAATTTTATTTGTACCTGGAGAATCTGTATGCATGAGAATTTCAAGATGTGTCCATTTATTTTATGATTTACAGAATAAAAATTATTCTTGCCAATGCTGCTAACATAAAAATTGGTACAAAAGTAAAGAAAAATGTGCAGTCAAGTTAAGAAGCAAAAAAAAAGTGCTGTGATAGAATAAATGTATTTTTCAGATGTAGAACGTTTGGCAGTTTGGATTCAGTAATTATATTTCATTAATATTTTTGACATACTATTAAAATGATTGATTATTAATTTTATTAAACATAAAATAATATCATGTAATATGTAATAAGTATGATTATATTAAATGAATCAGTAGCAAAAATTATAAAAATGGAATATAAAGGTATGATTGTATATAGTTGAATGAACATAAATAAATGTTTAGCAAATTGAATCCAATGATTTAAAAATCCCCTTAGCATAAATAAAACAATTGCAAAAGCTATTTATTGTGACACTGAACCAAAATACCTAGTGAAAGTGGTAGACATTGCTATTGTCAAGGATTCTTTGGAAAATGATAATTCCTAATAAATAGTAAATGATAAGTGGTGCCTGCACAACTAGTGCCACTGTGTGATTTGAGTATTTCATTCATTGGCTGAGCCAGCTGTTGGAAACTGTTCAAACAAAAGGTTCAGTCCCTGCCATATTAATGATTACTTCAACTAATTCAAATGTATTTGTCTGTAGCAAAAGGAATGAATATTAGCAGTCAAATAGCTAAGATATTCACTAAGTTGCCAGGTAAAATTATTTTCCAGGTTTACTTAAGCAACTTTTCTACATTTAGTATGCTCTATTAGTAGAAGTAATTTTTTCTGTAATATGTATTTTGAAAACAACTTTTTTTTTTATTTTAGTAAATCTGGGTATGGTCAAGCAATTACACATCAAAATATGTGTAGAATATAATTTGTAGCTTAGATTGCATTTGAGTTAAAAGACATTTCTTGGCAAATCTAGAAAACTAAAGATATTTTTGTTAAGTAATTCACTGAAATCCTAAATAGAACATTCATTTTGAACCATAAATAATAAATGCAATGGAAATCTTTTAATTAGAATAAATATATTTTGACAAAGGCACATTTAAGCTGTGCAATTTCAGTCACTGTAGAAAAGTGATTAAATGTGTGGAAGTAATTTAATGATGGGAGTGGGGCAGAGGTGTGAGCAGGGCTAGGTTCCTCTGTCATTGCTTGCAAACCATGCATTTCATCAACTTGTCAGAGAATAGCTGCCATTGGATATGGTGGGCCCTTCATTCACCATGACAGTTTTTGAGTTGATAATGAAGTTGGAATATTCCTTGCATGTATAATTACATAAAATCTCTCTTGTACTTTATAAACAAAAATAATGAACTGCTGGGAGTATGCCTGAATACCTGTCACTATCCACTCTTCTGTAGATGCTTTTCTCTGAATTTACCTTGAGGAAAGAATTCTTTTTGAGAACAAAAATTATTATTTTTTAAATTGACAATGAGGAGAAAAGGAATCATTACAGGTCAAACTGACTTGCTTTTAAAATCTGCATGATGATTTACTTAAACAGCTTAGTGCAATAATTTGTGTTTAAAATTTATATTTTCTATCTCACCTCGTTGTATACATACCGCATTTCTGTATGCACTTCCTGTTTTGTCATAGATAAAATTTAGCTACAGGACTCATATATTAGACAATATTGAATGACTAAAACGAAGGCGGAGATGTGACAACTAAATCTTATGTTTTTTCTTCTACGTTAGAAAGACAAACACTGGTACTTTCAAAGAACCTCCCAAATCTACCACAAATAATATCTATGAGTTATTGAACGTACTAAGTGACTATATGCATTAGGAAAACCTAACTATGCCTCTTATGCTTAGGGGGAAATTGGGACAGTGAGAAACTGGGTAACAGCACACAATGAGTACTGGCTACAGGCTTGAATTGGGTCCGACTTTATTTTTTTTTTTTTTTAAATTTATGATAGTCACACAGAGAGAGAGACAGAGAGAGGCAGAGACATAGGCAGAGGGAGAAGCAGGCTCCATGCACCGGGAGCCCGACGTGGGATTCGATCCCGGGTCTCCAGGATTGCGCCCTGGGCCAAAGGCAGGCGCTAAACTGCTGCGCCACCCAGGGTTCCCATGGGTCTGACTTTATTAGTCATTGCTAAATACCCCACTGCTCCAGTGGGTCTCGACTTTTTTTTTTTTTTTTTTTTTTTTTAGCAAGCCAAAACTAATTATGTACACTAACGTTAGGAACCATGGCTCAAAAAGACAGTCTCTAAATGGAAGAGAGGTATAAGAATCTTGGAAGGAAAGTAGACAAGGTAAGATGTGGAAAGCTATTTCATTTGAAAAGGCCCACCATTTGATCCTGATGTATTCACTTACAAAGGCCTACCTTTAACATTGAGAATCACTCCTAAGCAACAATGTGAGAGTATGAAGAGTGATAATAATATACTCAATAAATTATATTAACCAATGCACATTGGGGAAAATGCTAGAGATTATATTTCTTATTTAAAGATATCTGATATTTATTATCTAGTGTTTTAGCTTGAAAGTTGTAGACTTTGGAGAAAATTTTGGAAGTGTTTTGTAAGCAAAATTGGTTTTCCAACAAAGTATTCACACAAAGCACATCTGCAGCAACTCAGTATTTCCTCCGATTTTTCTTGGAAAGTGCTGTCTGTAGTAGGGACACAGATACCCCAAATAAACAAGAATTATGGGATTCAAATAGCCATGTCTAGCTATTTCCTCAGGAGAAAGCACACCGAGATGATTGAAATAGGAAGAATAGGAAGTTAATCCCTTCTAAACCAGATGATTCAGGACCAGATTTTTCTCTCCTAGATGGATAGTAGATACTTCTATTCCATTTTTATGCATGATCCTTCAATATTTTGCAATATTTGTGTATGACTTTTAGGATTCTAATATGGACTTGACCAGCTTGTCCTGATCCATTCAAACTCAGCTCTAGTCCAGCAGAATATTCCTGGACAAAAATAAAAGAATTACTTATTCTTTCTAAACTTTGATTCTGAATTAGCCTCGCTTTTATCTTACTCTCTCTCTTTTCTTTTGGCCTGTTTCAGTGTCAGTCTTAGCTCATTTTCCATGTGAACCTTTGCCTAAATACTTTAAATGAAACCCTTGATTGGATAATTTGGGGATTTTGACACTTTATTTGTCCTTTATAAATTTTACTCCCTTCTCTTGAGTTAGCAACTCTCTAATAATCATGTTGGACAACACTGACCGAACGTTTATTTTATAGGTTAAGAAATTCTACCTATAGGGGAGGAGTTAAGATGGTAGAGGAGTAAGAGGACCCTCAGCTTGTCTGAGCCTCGAAAACAGCTAGATAGTTATCAAGTTATTCTGAACACCCAAGAAATCAGAGAACAAATGAAAGAACAAAACTATCAAGTCTATAAGTAGAAGTATAAAAATGGCCACCTTTTGGAAGGTAGGAGGTATGGAAGTTCACTTGGGAGAGACATAGCTGTGGTTGTGGTGGTGCAGTTGGAGCTTGCTTAGGGAGGCTACCCCAAAGTAATAGAAGTGGGGGAGCACACAATATGAACTTTTAGGTTCACTACCATGGGGGATGTGCCTGGATTAAAGGTGCTCAGGTGGCGAAAAGGGGCAGGATCCCAGAAGTGACAGAGTGGTCTGAGGATCCCCTGGGTTGCAGGAAGAACAAGTGCTATGCTGTTGCCAGGCATAGATGCTGAGAAGCCAGCAGAGAGCAGTGGGTCTTGGTGTTGGCTTTCTGCTATAAACTGCAAACCACCATGAGTGACTACTGATGCGACTGGCTGACAATTGTGGGGAGACACTCCCCTGAAGAATAGTGTGGGTTTACACCCTGTGTTCCTAAAATTTGGAGTTTTGCAACTCGGTCCACACCTGAGATTAAAAAGGCTCCAAGAGGGGCAGTGTGAACACAGAGTTCTGATGGAAATCGAAGATACACAGCGATTGATTGCTTTTCTGTGGGGGCTCACTGAATAATAGGTAATATGAACTTTCAGGTCTGAGGCTAGAGAGCAGGGTACAGCCATTTTCATCACTCATCAGTGCTGAAATCCTTCAGGGAGCAAGAAAGCGCCATCTCACGGAAGCTGGAGCTTTGTACATGTCGCATCCCCCTGGGCTGTGGAGAAACATTTCCTCTTAAACAAGTCAGCCTGAGAGTCAATGCAGCAGCCCCCCCACCCCCCGCAAACAAACAACTAGCTCACACCAAGGTTATTGATGATAGAGGGCTGCAAAGCTTCAGCTCTAGGGAAAACAGGATTGAGCTTCCTTTTTTACTTTTATTCTTTATTTCTTTTATTTTTTTTTTAAATTTTTATTTATTTATTTATTTATGATAGTCACAGAGAGAGAGAGGCAGAGACACAGGCAGAGGGAGAAGCAGGCTCAATGCACTGGGAGCCCGATGTGGGATTCGATCCTGGGTCTCCAGGATCGCGCGCTGGGCCAAAGGCAGGCGCTAAACCGCTGCGCCACCCAGGGATCCCTATTTCTTTTATTTTTATTATTTTTCATATATTTATTATATTTTCCAATTCCTTCTTTTAATGTTTATTATTAATTTTTAAAATTTTTATATCTATACTTTTCATATATATGTTTTATTTTTGTCTACTTAAATTAAATTAATTAATTAATTTTATTTTTGGATCTAGAGTTTTAACAAGAAAGCTGAAAAACACCCAGGATCTGGGGGGGTTGGGAGGGGGTATCTTTTTGTTTTGTTTTGTTTTTTTCCTTTTGGTTTTCTGATTTTGTGTTTTGTTTTCCTTGTTTTCTTTTTATTTTTCCTTTGTTGTTTTTTTGCTTTGTTTTTGTTTTTTATTTCATTTTTGTTTGGTTTTGTTTTTGCTTTTTTTGTTCTTCGTTCTCTTTCTTCTTCTCTGGGCAAAATGATAAAATGAAGGAATTCACCCCAAAAGAAAGAATACTAGATAGATCTCACAGACAGGGATTTAATTAATACAGATACAGTTAAGATGTCTGAACCAGGATATGAAACAACAATTATTAGAATACTAGCTGGGCTTGGAGAAAGCATAGAAGACACTATAGAATCCCTTACTATAGAGATAAAAGAACTAAAATCTAGTGAGGTCAAAATTAAAATGCTATAACCAAGATGCAAACACAAATGAAGTCCATAAAAATGAGGATAGATGAAGCAGACAAACAAATCAGTGATATAGAAGATCAAATTATGGAAAATAATGAAGCCAAAAGGAAGTAAGAAAGGTAATGGTCCACAAAGGTAGATTTGGAATACTCAGCGACTTAGTAAAACACAATAAACTTCATATCATAAGAGTTCCAGAAGATGAAGAGAGAGATAAATGGGCAGAAAATTTATTTGAAAAAACTATAGCTGAAAACTTCCCTAATCTGGGAAAGATCATGGACATCAAAATTGAAGCACAGAGAACTCCCATTAAGTTCAATAACAGCCAGCCTTCACCAAGGCATATCATAGTCAAATTCACAAAATACATGGACAAGGAAAAAGTGCTAAATATTTAATTGTGCCCTCAAATATATAAATCAATTTATAACAAACATTTTTAAAAATTGAAGAAATTCTACATATATACTTCATTACCATCATAAAATGTAATCTGCATACTGTTTGTAATTGTCAGTTTATAGATGAGAAAATGAAATTAACAAAATAAATATTATTTGAGGTTAATAAGAAATCTTTACCTTTTGGTATCAATAGGTACTAAGCAATGATCTTTCTTGATTATGAAATGTGCACTTTTGCCTTAACCCAAACTAGGAATTCCATAGCCTTTACTGCTTTGCAAGCATCCTCCATTAGGATATGGCTGGATAAGAATGACCAGGTTGTGTCTCTATTGAAATATAAGCACAATCTCGACAAAATAATCCACCTGTAGCAGTAGAAATGCTGATCCCAAACAGTGGAAGCTCGTGCGAGTCTGCACTTTAGAATATGGTTATGGTTGTGGAACTTTGCAGCAACATCCTAAGACCACACAGTGTCACAATGATGAAGAGATAAATCATCATAGAACCTTGTTATATTTTATTACAGGACATATGCTCAAATATTGAATTTAAAAACATATTGAATTTTTATGAACTTGAACTTTATAATTATTGGTTAAAAACCATTCTTGTTGCTTTAATTTGCCTTTTTAAAATGATTGCTAGTGAAGTGGTCCACTCTGCGTGGACTTGTATGTTCAATCCAATCGCTATAATTCTGCTAGAGTGGCCATGATTCTCCATTACTTCAATGCAGAATCACTTGATGTAGATTCTTTTTTAGCTCAGGTTAAAATAAGACTTCATCAATCTGGCTTCTCTGCAGGCAGCTAAACTGCCCAACCTCTCCTTACTCAAATCATATGTTCTACCTAAAAATAGTACTTATACGTCCTTTAACATACTTTATTTTCTCGTATTCATGTATGTTTGTATATGCTGCTTCTTTATCTTAGAACATAGGTTCTCCTTCCCTATAACCAAGCACCTCTTACTCATTCTTTAAGGTGTCATATTCTTTCCAAAAGTTTTCCATTTGATTTTAACAGCCCTTCTGATGTGATATGTGACCTTAGGACATCATAAAACAAGTGCATTATATTTGAATTTTGTGTTTACCTGTTAGTTTCACCAATGAAAGATGACTCCTTTAAGTGTAAGATGGGAGGGAAGGGTGAGGACAGAATTAGAGAGAACAAAGTTAAAGCCAACTTCCAGAGAGACTATACCAGATCACTACCAGAGACATTTAGGAAACCAGTCTGCAGAATGGCTAAGTAAGATCTGATCTGTGTCTAGATAATAGCCTCACCTGTTAATCTTAAATATTTCTGAGGCACTGAGTCTTCTCAATGACTATTGGCTTTTATGGGCTTAGTCTCTGACTTCCCCAAGGTATATGCCTATAGTTTTATTTTGGGTCCTAATCTCAATGATCATAGGAGCAACTTGATCCAGACCTTTTAGAGTCTCACCATCCGGGACGCTTGGCTGGCTCAGTGGTCGAGCATCAGCCTTCGGCTCAGGGTGTGATCCTGGTCCAGGGATAGAGTCCCACATCAGGGGGACTGCAAAGAGCCTGCTTCTCCCTCTCTCTGTCTCTCTGCCTCTCTCTCTCAGTGTGTCTCTCATGAATAAATAAATAAATAAATAAATAAATAAATAAATAAATAAAATCTTAAAAAAAAAAAAAAAAGAGTCTCACCATCCTAAGGCAATTCAATTAAACACTATTGGAGCCAAAGCTTTTAAAGTAGAGGTCAATTAATTTTTAGTGCAGAGATTAAATAGAACAACATAGTGTGAACTTTTTAACCCTTTTCCTTCCTGGGTCTGATTAAATTTTTTCTCTAGAGGGAAATTCTGTTGTCCTATATTTAGGTCCTTGAATGCATAAAATGGTGAATGTGTTTCTTATCTCAAGTATATATACTTAGTTATTATCAGGGCCCCAGATGCCTTTTATGATAATAAGTGAAGGAGTCAGGATTTCTTTCTTTTTTAAAAATATTTTATTTATTTATTTATTCATGAGAGACACAGAGAGGCGGAGACACAGGCAGAGGGAGAAGCAGACTCCCTGCAGGGAGCCCAGTGTGGGACTTGATCCCAACACCCCAGGATCATGACCTAAGCCAAAGGTAGACACTCAATCACTGAACTACCCATATGCCCAGAGAGTCAGAATTTCTTTGTATTTCTCAACCCCTGAGAAACTCTGTCAGCTACTTCAAATGTGGGGTTGTATCCTTTTCATTCTTCATCAGAGGTGATGTCTGTTCAAAAATTGATCAATTCTGGTTCTACCATTCCATTAGAAAAAGTTCAGGAATTATTCAACTCTTAGTTGAATAGCTGAAGGAGAAATGGCTAAGACCATCATTTTTTCATAAATTTATGAGCCCTTTAAAGAAAAATTATCAAGATTTTCCTCTCTCTCTCTCTCTCTCTCACATACACACACGTTTGCTTTAGTTATTTAGAATTCAGATTTTTTTCTTTTTTCCTTTTTGAGGAAGAGAGAGAGAGAGAGAGAGAGAGAGAGCATAGGTGGGGGGAGAAAAAGAGGGAGAGGGACAGACTCTCCACTGAAAGCAGAGCCCTATGCCAGACTTGATCCCATGACCCTGAGATCATGACCTGAGCTGAAATCAAGATTGGATGCTTAACCAATTAGCCACCCAGGTGCCCTTAGAATCTAGACTTTTTGATTAGCGTATCTTGTGGAAATATAAATCTTAACAAAAATCTTGTTTGTAATAACTTGTTTTATAGTATTCCCTATAATACATCTGTGACAAATCTAAAGCAAATCCTCCATAAGGGTATTATAACTCTTTATTCCTGGATATGCATTTTTATTAACTCTTGTTTTAAAACCAAATACATGTTTTGTTAAATTCTTTATACTTCTTAAAAGCTTCTCATTTTATGTTTATCATATCTATATAACTTTCTTCTGAGACGTGACTGGTGTGTGTGTGTGTGTGTGTGTGTGTGTGTGTGTGTGGCTACTTAATACAGTGCATTCCTGTTGGGACCTGGAATTTTAGCAAAGTGATCAGGCCATCCATATAATGCTAAATAAATAAATAAATAAATAAATAAATAAATAAATAAAATAAGAGAGACAGAGAGAGTTAAAATTAGCAAAAATGTTGACCTGAGGACACATTGCCAGAGCACTTTCAGAATTCCCTTTTTGATACCATATGCTTAATGCTGTAGGCAGTGATATTAAATTATGTCTTAATTTTTATATCAACATTAGATGAATTTATATTTTGAAGTAAGTACCCATTTTGATTTGCAATAAGAATGCAATCATAAAAGACTATCCTGAATGCCTAGTAAAAAGAAGAGAAGAAGGAGAAAAGAATATTCTTAGCAGTCTGTTCCATAAATTTGTCTTCATTGTTAGTTCAGTTGTCAGGCTGCAAAGGGCTAAATTACTTTTTCTTGTCATTTGGCAACATGCTTGAAACTCACCAAAGCAAATATTAGCAATGTGCTAAGCTTCAATTTTTGGTATTTTTTCCCTATGAATTTTGTGAAATATACCTTACATGCTAGCTATGTATTTCTCTACAAAATTTTCTTGGTATTATGTAAAATTTTTAAATCATAATTCTCATAGTATTTTTTTGGTCTAGATTCACATAGTCTGCTTGCATCATTATGGATTTTAAGAATCAAAGTTGGGCTTTCTTGATGATCCCATCATGATGCCATACACTAAGTAGGCCAAAGTATTTGGCAGATTTTCCTAATCTACCAATCTGAAACTTGGAAGTTAAAATGCCCTTTTTATAATGAATAAATAAGTCATGGACCATTTTTGAAATCCATGACTTCTAATTACTGAAACCTGTGCTTCTGTGTTAATAAGCTTTATCGTCAGAGCAGAAAGAAGGAAATGAGGGAAAGAGAAAAAAGAGAAGGAAAAAAAAGAGAAGCTATTAGTTTTATGGCAAATAGCCCTAGTAAAATAATTTCTGACTTAGTATTTATATAATTTTTCACTATAAATATAATTGTTTACTTTAATTCTTTCTTTTTATTTTGCATTTCCTTAAAGGATTGTCAAGTAAAATGGGCATTTTTTTTCTCCTCATATTCCTTGACAATTAAAAGTTTTTACTGTTGTAGACATCTTTACAATAGGAATTTAGCATCAAATCTAAAGACAGTGAGAATTCGGAGCATAATTAAACAAAGTAGTAAAACTAGCATACAGCATTTCAGGTTTTGATTAAGTTTATGGTATTTATAATTTTATTTTTTTCAGGCTGTAACATCTTGTGACTTGTACATTTATTTTAACACTGGATAATGTTTCTATCACCACAATAATTGGGGTAAAAGGAATGGTGAGTTGATATGGTCCTAGCTCTGACATTAACTGGCTATATGACCTTAAGCAAATCATTTAAAATGAAAGAACTGGGGTGCCAGTGGGTTAAGCATCTGCCTTTGGCACAGATGATGATCCAGGGTCCTGGCACTGAGCCTCACATTAGGCTCCCTTCTCAGTGGGGAGTCTGCTTTCTCCCTCTCCCTCTGCTTGCCACACCCCCCTGGTTTGTGCACTCTCTCTCTCTGATTAAATAACATAACAACATAACATAACATAACATAACATAACATAACATAACATAACATAAAATAACATAACTTATTCACATAACTGCTAAGATCTCACCCAGATTTAACCATATTTCCCCTTCTATTACTTTGTTTTTCTTATAATTTGAGATATTTCTGGGCATGTGTGTTTGTGTGTCCATGTGTGAAAGAAGAGGAATATTTGTTTCTTTTCTTTTTATCCCTTTCTTATTTTTCTGTCCCTTAATAATTTACAATAGTTATACTTCAACCCTTTTTTAGGGACACTTGGGTGGCTCAGTGATTGAGCATTTGCCTTTGGCTCAGGTCATGGTCCTGGGTTCCTGGGATCAAGTCCCACATCGGGGTCTTTGCAGGGAGCCTGCTTCTCCCTCTGCCTATGTCTCTGCCTCCCTCTCTATGTCTCTTGTAAATAGATAAATAAAATCTTTAAAAAAATGCTTCTTCAGTACAAGTTCCTAAAATATGTTCCTTGTGAAACCAGCTCTATAAGACATTTTTGGAAAAATCATTTTGTAGTCAAGCGAATTTAGGAAATTCTGCATGCTATGGAAACTTACTGGATTTTATATGTACATAACATGTTAAATATTATTCAAAATCCTTCAGTAAAGTACTTGTTTTACTTTGTGTAGCCCAGAATTTTCTTTATTTATTGAGACTGAACACTTGATTATTTTTGTGGATGTGTCTGTATGTTTCTCTGGAAACTTGTTTGTAAGGAGGTGATATGAGTGTGTGTGTGTATATATATATATATTATATATATAATATATATATATATATTATATACTATAATCAGGTATATCACACCTAATATGTATTAACATCCCAAATAGCTAGGGTTTTATGTTATCCACTTTGAGAAATATTGTTTTAAAGGTCTTAGGGAGAATCACTCAGATTGATTCTCTTATTACTTTTTTATATATTTACTGTCTGTGGCTAAACCTATATAAGCTATTTGTGTAAGAATATATAGAGACTTACTGTAATCACAGTTTTCTAGCTATTTCTTCCTAATGGCCCAACTCCTTTTACTCTATACACAAAGGATATAGGATCCACATACAAAATACTCTGAGATTATGATAACAACATCAGAGTCTGTTTCAAAATTAGAGCTGACAGGAATTAGACATGGAATAAAGATTTGTACATATGTGAAATTCATTCCAGGAAAAGGCCTAGCCTAAAAGATGATTTGTGGTTGAGGATGGTAGCAAAGAATATATTTTGGAACAACTTTAAAATATAGACAATGTCTGTAACTTCCAATTTAATTTTAACATTTTTTCCAGAGTTAGATAAGAGAATGAGGACAAAATCTTTTGATGATAGAAAAGCAGTGTCAGTCAGACAAAGACAAATACCATACGATTTCACTCATATGTGGAATTTAAGAAACAACAGATGAACATAAAGGGAGGGAAGGAAAAATAGGATAAAAACAGAGAGGGAGAGGGAGAAAAACTATAAGAGACTCTTAACTATAGGCAACAAACTGAGAATTGCTGGAGGGGAGGTGGGTGGAAGATGGGCTAATGGGTGATGTGGGCTAATGGGTGATGTGCATTAAGGAGGGCATTCGATGCAATGAGCACTGGATGTTGTATGCAACTGATGAATCACTAAATTCTACCTCTGAAATTAATAATACACTATAGGTTAATAAAATTAAATTTTTTAAAAAAGTAATGTCAAATGAAGACATGAAAATATAGATGGTGAAAGATTTTTTACAAAATTTGTGAAATACAGGTCTAGATTCAAAAAAAATATATGGGGGATCCCTGGGTGGCGCAGCAGTTTGGCGCCTGCCTTTGGCCCAGGGCGCGATCCTGGAGACCCTGGATCAAATCCCACGTCGGGCTCCCGGTGCATGGAGCCTGCTTCTCCCTCTGCCTGTGTCTCTGCCTCTCTCTCTCTCTGTGTGTGACTATCGTAAATAAATAAAAATTAAAAAAATATATATATGGTGTGTAGGAGGCACATTCGTAAGTGTTCTGGTTGTCAAAAAGGTACCATTCTATAGTGTAGTCCTGATAATTTTCTAAGTATCTTATAAAACTTAGAAGATCTCAACTCAATTACATGGAATTTCCTATGCTTGGATATCGTGCTTAACAAATAACTTTCAGGTTTGGTTTCTCACATACCATAAATTCCTCTAGGGAGGAATTTGTTAGGAGGGTGCCTGTTAGTAATTGTGTCACTGGAGCATCCTATCAGTAGTTGTAAATTAACAAACTGACATTCTGGTTGATCTCTTAGTCTCCTGGGTGTCTGGTAAGCATGAAATAATTCCCCAAAGCCTGCTAATCCTTTGGTGAACAACTCAAACAGTGTCTCTGAAATTGCAAATCTAATGATTAAATGTAGACTTAAGATATTTTGTAAATCGTTATCATCTTAATGACAATATTTACTTGATAAAGTCATATAAGTTTTTTAAGCAACTTTTGTCATTTTAGTGTGAGGATTAATCCATAGCATTTTAATCACCCGTTTTAAGGTAATGCTAAAGAAGATGTGTCTATCTCTATATATTCTTATTATCCTGTTTAGTTTCACTGAAAAATATGTAGTTATACTGTATTTCCAAAACTAAATGATAAGGAAGTCCTATGTACTACTATTCAACAATGAGACTAATTTCCCAACAAATTCACATAAAAAAAATAACAGAACCCCAAATTGTGCTAGAGTGTTGTTAATCCTGAAACTTCACAAAAAAAGGACAATAATCCTATAGCCAAAGAAGTTTCTATTTAATTTTTGTTGTTGTGAGATATTATTTTGTTTACTAAAAACAATAACAGCAATAATAGTAACAAAAACCTTTATTGTCTTGTGGCTTGGTGGAACACTTCAGCTTATCTGAATTGGTAAGAACAATTTATTATCCATATGAAATGCCTCACCTGGCCTTAAGACTTGGTTGGTCATTTGCGTTGTTTAAAAAATATAGTTTGGATGGGTGAGAGGTAGATGAAATAAAAATTATTAGAAAGTGACTGATTTCTCCTTTATAGAAGGCTTAATATGTCTGTTATTCGAAATAATTTTTGATACATCAGTCCAGGTTTCGTGCAGGGAACAGACATCTCACTGTTTGAATAAGGAAGGGCTTTAATTCAGAATGCTCTCAAAATGATGGGAAGAGATAAAGGAGAGAATTCTAGATTGTGCCTTCGGAAATGACATCCAGATAACACAAAACTTTAGGGACTACTGAGATTCTCTTCACCAGAACTATGCTTGAAATAAGAACCCACTACTATTGCTACCACTGCAGTGTCAGTTGTCTTGGAAACCCTGGAAACTGGGGACTGGATGTCCCCAGCTACAATCAGGAAGCGAGAATGCTTATGATGACCCTGAGACCACTACTGCTGCACCCATGCTGCTTCCCATGAGGAAGCTGGATGACGGACACTGAGGACTACACCAAGCAAATGTCTTATTTACAATTGTCCTTGTCAGTTGAAAAGGTTAGAATTGGCAGGAAAGTGGCCTCCAACTTTTTCTTCCTAATTCGAGTGTCTGCCATTTTGCTTCTAAAAACTTAGCTTGAGTTTTTGTGGAAAAGATAGTTTAAGGCTTTTCAATCTCTTCAAATGGACAAAAAACAGAATGAGATTGATAGAAACAAATCCAGGGTATCCAGCATAGATTTTTTTTTTTTTTTTGGTGTCTTTTATTTAAAATAGTTCATACCAATTCTTTTTTAGTTCAAGTTTTTTTTTTTTCTTTTTTTTTTAAGGTTTAATTTATTTATTCATGAGAGACACAGAGAAGAGGAAAAGACATAGGCAGAGGGAGAAGCAGGCTCCATGCAGGGAGCCCAATGTGGGACTCAATGCTGGGATCCAGGATCACTCCTTGAATGTGAAGGGAGATGTTCAACTGCTGAGTCACCCAGGTGTCCCAGTTGAAGTTATTTTTTTGCTGTTATCATAGTTACTTACAACTGCAGTAAATCCAGTATAGGAGCTGATTATTACTATGTTTTGTTCTACTCCTTTGAGAATTACCATTATTTATTCACAGTATGCCACAGTGTGCTTTCCACAATTTCCTATCTTTCCTTGGAATCATCAATTTATTTAAAGGAAAGACTCCCATATTTTCTCCAAAGTGCCCCATTAGGCCTAATCTATTATTTGTCTCCTCTCAGCCGATTTCAGGAGCTCATCAAGTATTTCATCTTCCTTCATGGACATCAATAAAAAAGGGGAGGGAGTTATGTCTGTCAGGAAGAAAGATGGCAACATTGACTTCTACTGACATACACTATAAAGGTTTTGAAAATAAACAGTCTTTTTATGTTTACTTTTGTTATCACAAAGAGAGATATTTAGTTATCTCTGAAGTTCTGAACAGGAACTACTTTCAGTTAGATTTTTAAGAAGACATTTAAAAATGAAATAAAGGTTTCCTTTAAACTTTTCTCTGTATCAGATCCAAGTTTTACTCTCTCTTAGAGTTTTGACCATTTGATTTGTTAGAAGAATAGAACTGACTAAATTAGAATTATCATGGGTATCTCCACAAAAATTTTGAATTTGAAGGAATGCATTATGATTGTGATTACTCACACAAAAGGCCACTGGGAATTACTGCAGGTACTCAGATAATTTGTGCAAAAAGATGTTTGTTCCTAAACTACAGATAATTGAGGCAAAATGCTTCTAATGTGTGCATTATGCAAATAATCATCTCAGTGTTCCATCTCATTCTATGTTAAGCCTGAGCTTTTATTTTGGGACTCTCAATTAATGTTGTCCATTCCATTTCCATAAGATGAGATACACAAAAAAATTACATGAAGAATCAAGGATTATTTTGATAAGCACAGGCTCTATTTTCCAACTTTTTCCCTCTTGAATTGTAAAGGCTTATCTTGAACATATCCAGTTCAGTTCCAGAAACCACAGTAGAGTGAATATCACAATAAAGCAAGTCAATTTTTTTTTTTTTGGTTTCCCAGTGAATATAAATGAAATTTTATACTATACTATAGTCTATTAATTGTGCAATTAGCATTATGTCTTAAAAAATAATGTACATATCTTACTTAAAGTATACTTCATTGTTTAGGCACCTGGATGGTACAGTTGGTTAAGCCTCTGACTCTTGGTTTCAGCTCCGTCATGATCTCAGGGTTGTGAGATCAAGCCCTGCCTGCTTCTGGCTCTGCTATCAGTGTGAAGTCAGCTTGAGATTCTCTCTTCCTATCCCTTGGCCCCTCCTGCTTGTGCTCTCACTCTCTCTCTAAAAATAAATAAATAAATAAATCTTAATACACACACACACACACACACACACACACTTTGTTGCCAAATAATGCTACCTAACACCTGATCTTTCAGTGAGTCATAACTTTTACTGGCAGAAGGTCTTGGTCTTGCTTCATTGACAATGGTTGCTCACTGATCAGGATGGCAATTGCTGAACACTGAGATAGCCATTTCTTAAAATGATAACAGAGATGAAGCTTGCCACATCAATGGACTCTTCCTTTTACCAACAACCTCTCTGTGGCATACAATGCTAGTTGATAGCATTTTGTGCCCAGGAGAACTTCTTGGAAAATTGGAGTCAATCCCCTCAAGCCCTGCTGCTGCCATATCACCTAAGTTTATGTAATATTCTAGATACACTGTTGACATTTCACCAATCTTTGCAGCATCTTCCCCAGGACTAGGTTTCATCTCAAGAAACTACTTCCTGTGTAACTCTTTTTCTAATTCAAGTTTTATCATAATAATGCAGAATGGACATTATGTTTGCAGGTATGAAAACAACATTAGTCTTGTTATACATTCCCAGCAGAGCTCTTGGGTGAGCAGGTGCATTGTCAATGAGTTGTAATATTTTAAAAGAAATCTTCTCTTCTTTTTTTTTCTTTTTCCTTTTTTTTTTCCTTTTGTTTTTCTTTTTTCTTTCTTTCTTTCTTTCTTTCTTTCTTTCTTTCTTTCTTTCTTTCTTCTTTCTTTCTTTCTTTCTTTCTTTCTTTCTTTTCTTCTTTCTTTTTTTTTTTTCAATAGGTCTCTACAGTGTTCTTAAATTATTCAGTAAGCCCCGTTGTACACAGATGGGTACTGTCATCCAAGCTTTGTTGTTCCATTTATAGAGCACAGGCAGAGTGTGTAATGTAATTCTGAGGACCCTGGGAATTTTTGAATGGTAAATGAGTATTGGATTTAACTGAAAGTCACCAGCCGCATTAGCCCAACATGAAATCCGGCTATCTCTTAAATCTTTGAAGCCAGGCATTGACTTCTCTTCTCTAGCTATGACAGTACTAGATGGCATCTTCTTCCAATAGAAGCCTGTTTTGTCTACATTGAAGATCTGTTGTTTTCTGTTGCTACCTCCATTAATGATATTAACTAGATCTGAATAACTTGCTTATATGGATGTAATATATGGTTCCCCGAATCTATGACAATAGGACATTAAGTATCACTGATTACAAATCACCATTATAAATATAATAACAGCTTCAATATCAGCACTTGCTCTATTGTCTTGCGCTTTGCAGCTTCCTTACCTCTCAGGCTTCATAGAATTAAAGAAAGTTAGGTTCTTGTTCTGGCTTAGGCTTTAGTTTAAGGGAATGTCATAGGTGGCTTGATTTCTCATCCAGACTATAACTTTCTCTGTATCAGCAGATGTGGTTTCACTTTCTTATCATTCATGTCTTCATTGGAGTAGCACTTTTTATTTCTGTCAAGAGCTTTTCTATTTATAACTCAGCTAACTGGTGTAAGAATCCCAGCTTCCAGCCAGTCTTGGCCTTTGACATGCCTTCCTCACTAAGGTTAATCATTTCTAGTTTTCTATTTAAAGTGAGAGACATGTGGTGTCTTCCTTTCATTTGAACTCTTAGAAGCCATTGTAGTGTTATTTATTGAACTAATTTAAATATTGCTATGTCTCAGGGAATAGGAAGACCTGAGGGGGGAGAGAGAGAAAAAGAGAGAGAGAGAGAGAGGGAGAGAGAGAGAGAGAGAAATGGTGGGCTGGTGTAGCACTCAGAGCATTCACAACATTTATTAATTAAATTCTCTGTCTTATATGGATGTAATATATGGTTCCCCGAATCTATGACAATAGGACATTAAGTATCACTGATTACAAATCACCATTATAAATATAATAGTGGGCATCATACTGGAGGAGGGGCAAGACGGCAGAAGAGTAGGGTCCCCAAGTCACCTGTCCCCACCAAATTACCTAGACAACCTTCAAATTATCCTGAAAATCTATGAATTCAGCCTGAGATTTAAAGAGAGACCAGCTGGAACGCTAGCGAGAAGAGTTTGCGCTTCTATCAAGGTAGGAAGACGGGGAGAAAGAAATAAAGACACAAAAGGCCTCCAAGGGGGAGGGGTCCCGCGAGGAGCCGGGCTGAGGCCGGGGCGAGTGACCCCAGGACAGGAGAGCCCCGTCGGGGAGAAGGAGGAGCTGCACCAACCTTCCCGGTTGGAAAGGGGCCCGCAGGGAGGTGGAGCAGGACCCAGGAGGGCGGGGGTGCCCTCGGGCTCCCGGGGACACTAACAGACACCTGCGCCCTGGGGGAGTGCGCCGAGCTCCCTAAGGGCTGCAGTGCGCACGGCGGGACCCGGAGCAGCTCGGGGGGTTTCGGGGGCGGCTCCGCGGAGGGGGCTGCGGGGCGGGAGCAACCCGAGGGGGCTCGGGCGGAGGAAGAGGCTCCTCGGAGGGGGCTGCGCGGCTGGGAGCGCGAATCCACCAGCGCAGGAACCGGAGCACAGGGCGCCGGGACACAGCCCAGGATCCGGCCTTCCCCGAGACAGGCAGAGGCCGGGAGGGCCCAGGACTGCAAGGACGCTCCTGCCCCAGCTGAGCATATCAGCGGCCCCGCCCCGGAGCCTCCAGGCCCTGCAGACTGAGGACTCGGGAGTTACTGCAGGGGCTGACTCCAGGGCTGCAGAGCTGGCCGCTGCCACTGTGGATGTTCCTCCTGGGGCCTACGGGGTAAACACCCCCCACTGAGCCCTGCACCAGGAAGGGGGCAGAGCAGCTCCCCCAAGTGCTAACACCTGAAAATCAGCACAGCAGGCCCCTCCCCCAGAAGACCAGCTAGACGGACAAGTTCCAGGGGAAGTCAAGGGACTTAAAGTACACAGAATCAGAAGATATTCCCCCGTGGTTTTTTGTTTTGTTTTGTTTTGTTGTTTTTTGTTTGTTTGTTTGTTTTGATTTGAACAACCCCCACACTTTTTTTTCCTTTCTTTTTTTTTCTTTCTCTTCTTCTTCTTTGTTTTTCTTTTTTTCCTTTTTTCTTTTTTATTTTTTCTTTCCTTCTTTCTCTCCTCTCTTTTTCTCCATTTCCCAATACAACTTGTTTTTGGCCACTCTGCACTGAGCAAAATGACTAGAAGGAAAACCTCACCTCAAAAGAAAGAATCAGAAACAGTCCTCTCTCCCACAGAGTTACAAAATCTGAATTACAATTCAATGTCAGAAAGCCAATTCAGAAGCCTATTATACAGCTACTGGTGGCTCTAGAAAAAAGCATAAAGGACTCCAGAGACTTCATGACTGCAGAATTTAGAGCTAATCAGGCAGAAATTAATAATCAATTGAATGAGATGCAATCCAAACTAGAAGTCCTAACGACGAGGGTTAAAGAGGTGGAAGAACGAGTGAGTGACATAGAAGACAAGTTGATGGCAAAGAGGGAAACTGAGGAAAAAAGAGACAAACAAAAGACCATGAAGATAGATTAAGGGAAATAAATGACAGCCTGAGGAAGAAAAACCTACGTTTAATTGGGGTTCCCGAGGGCGCCGAAAGGGCCAGAGGGCCAGAATATGTATTTGAACAAATCATAGCTGAAAACTTTTCTAATCTGGGAAGGGAAACAGGCTTTCAGATCCAGGAAATAGAGAGATCCCCCCCTAAAATCAATAAAAACCGTTCAACACCTCAACATTTAATAGTTAAGCTTGCAAATTCCAAAGATAAAGAGAAGATCCTTAAAGCAGCAAGAGACAAGAAATCCCTGACTTTCATGGGGAGGAGTATTAGGGTAACAGGAGACTTCTCCACAGAGACCTGGCAGGCCAGAAAGGGCTGGCAGGATATATTCAGGGTCCTAAATGAGAAGAACATGCAACCAAGAATCCTTTATCCAGCAAGGCTCTCATTCAAAATGGAAGGAGAGATAAAGAGCTTCCAAGACAGGCAGGAACTGAAAGAATATGTGACCTCCAAACCAGCTCTGCAAGAAATTTTAAGGGGGACTCTTAAAATTCCCCTTTAAGAAGAAGTTCAGTGGAACAATCCACAAAAACAAGGACTGAATAGATATCATGGTGACACTAAACTCATATCTCTCAATAGTAACTCTGAATGTGAACGGGCTTAATGACCCCATCAAAAGGCGCAGGGTTTCAGACTGGATAAAAAAGCAGGACCCATCTATTTGCTGTCTACAAGAGACTCATTTTAGACAGAAGGACACCTACAGCCTGAAAATAAAAGGTTGGAGAACCATTTACCATTCGAATGGTCCTCAAAAGAAAGCAGGGGTAGCCATCCTTATATCAGATAAACTAAAATTTACCCCAAAGACTGTAGTGAGAGATGAAGAGGGACACTATATCATACTTAAAGGATCTATCCAACAAGAGGACTTAACAATCCTCAATATATATGCCCCGAATGTGGGAGCTGCCAAATATATAAATCAATTAATAATCAAAGTGAAGAAATACTTAGATAATAATACATTTATACTTGGTGACTTCAATCTAGCTCTTTCTATACTCGATAGGTCTTCTAAGCACAACATCTCCAAAGAAACAAGAACTTTAAATGATACACTGGACCAGATGGATTTCACAGATATCTACAGAACTTTTATCTACATCCAAACTCAAATGAATGCACATTCTTCTCAAGTGCACATGGAACTTTCTCCAGAATAGACCACATACTGGGTCACAAATCGGGTCTGAACCGATACGAAAAGATTGGGATCATCCCCTGCATATTCTCAGACCATAATGCCTTGAAATTAGAACTAAATCACAACAAGAAGTTGGAAGGACCTCAAACACATGGAGGTTAAGGACCATCCTGCTAAAAGATGAAAGGGTCAACCCGGAAATTAAGGAAGAATGAAAAAGACTCATGGAAACTAATGAGAATGAAGATACAACCGTTCAAAATCTTTGGGATGCAGCAAAAGCAGTCCTAACGGGGAAATACATTGCAATATAAGCATCCATTCAAAAACTGGAAAGAACTCAAATACAAAAACTAACCTTACACATAAAGGAGCTAGAGAAAAAACAGCAAATAGATCCTACACCCAAGAGAAGAAGAGAGTTAATAAAGATTCGAGCAGAACTCAACAAAATCGAGACCAGAAGAACTATGGAACAGATCAACAAAACCAGGAGTTGGTTCGTTAAAGAATTAATAAGTTAGATAAACCATTAGCCAGCCTTATTAAAAAGAAGAGAGATAAGACTGAAATTAATAAAATCATGAATGGGAAAGGAGAGATCACTACCAACACCAAGGAAATGCAAACGATTTTAAAAACATATTATGAACAGCTATACGCCAATAAATTAGGCAATCTAGAAGAAATGGACACATTCCTGGAAAGCCACAAACTACCAAAACTGGAACAGGAAGAAACAGAAAACCTGAACAGGCCAATAACCAGGGAGGAAATTGAAGCAGTCATCAAAAACCTCCCAAGACACAGAAGTCCAGGGCCAGATGGCTTCCCAGGGGAATTCTATCAAACGTTTAAAGAAGAAACCATACCTATTCTCCTGAAGCTGTTTGGAAAGGTAGAAAGAGATGGAGTACTTCCAAATTCGTTCTATGAGGCCAGCATCACCTTAATTCCAAAACCAGACAAAGACCCCACCAAAAAGGAGAATTACAGACCAATATCCCTGATGAACATGGATGCAAAGATTCTCAACAAGATACTAGCCAATAGGTTCCAACAATACATTAAGAAAATTATTCACCATGACCAAGTAGGATTTATCCCCGGGAGACAAGGCTGGTTCAACACCTGTAAAACAATCAATGTGATTCATCATATCAGCAAGAGAAAAACCAAGAACCATATGATCCTCTCATTGGATGCAGAGAAAGCATTTGACAAAATACAGCATCCATTCCTGATCAAAACTCTTCAGAGTGTAGGGATAGAGGGAACATTCCTCGACATCTTAAAAGCCATCTATGAAAAGCCCACAGCAAATATCATTCTCAATGGGGAAGCACTGGGAGCCTTTCCCCTAAGATCAGGAACAAGACAGGGATGTCCACTCTCACCACTGCTGTTCAACATAGTACTGGAAGTCCTAGCCTCAGCAATCAGACAACAAAAAGACATTAAAGGCATTCAAATTGGCAAAAAAGAAGTCAAACTCTCCCTCTTTGCCGATGACATGATACTCTACCTAGAAAACCCAAAAGTCTCCACCCCAAGATTGCTAGAACTCATACAGCAATTTGGTAGCGTGGCAGGATACAGAATCAATGCCCAGAAATCAGTGGCATTTCTATACACTAAAATGAGACTGAAGAAAGAGAAATTAAGGAGTCGATCCCATTTACAATTGCACCCCAAAGCATAAGATACCTAGGAATAAACCTAACCAAAGAGGTAAAGGATCTATACCCTAAAAACTATAGAACACTTCTGAAAGAAATTGAGGAAGACACAAAGAGATGGAAAAATGTTCCATGCTCATGGATTGGCAGAATTAATATTGTGAAAATGTCCATGTTACCCAGGGCAATATACACGTTTAATGCAATCCCTATCAAAATACCATGGACTTTCTTCAGAGAGTTAGAACAAATTATTTTAAGATTTGTGTGGAACCAGAAAAGACCCCGAATAGCCAGGGGAATTTTAAAAAAGAAAACCATATCTGGGGGCATCACAATGCCAGATTTCAGGTTGTACTACAAAGCTGTGGTCATCAAGACAGTGTGGTACTTGCACAAAAACAGACACATAGATCAATGGAACAGAATAGAGAACCCAGAAGTGGACCCTGAACTTTATGGTCGACTAATATTTGATAAAGGAGGAAAGAATATACATTGGAAGAAAGACAGTCTCTTCAATAAATGGTGCTGGGAAAATTGGACATCCACATGCAGAAGAATGAAACTAGACCACTCTCTTGCACCAGACACAAAGATAAACTCAAAATGGATGAAAAATCTAAATGTGAGACAAGATTCCATCAAAATCCTAGAGGAGAACACAGGCAACACCCTTTTTGAACTCGGCCACAGTAACTTCTTGCAAGATACATCCACGAAGGCAAAAGAAACAAAAGCAAAAATGAACTGTTGAAGCTTTTGCACAGCAAAGGATAAGTCAACAAAACTCAAAGACAACCTACAGAATGGGAGAAGATATTTGCAAATGACATATCAGATAAAGGGCTAGTTTCCAAGATCTAGAAAGAACTTATCAAACTCAACACCAAAGAAACAAACAATCCAATCATGAAATGGCCAAAAGACATGAAGAGAAATCTCACAGAGGAAGACCTAGACATGGCCAACATGCACATGAGAAAATGCTCCGCATCCCTTGCCATCAGGAAAATACAAATCAAAACCACAATGAGATACCACCTCACACCAGTGAGAATGGGGCAAATTAACATGGCAGGAAACAGCAAATGTTAGAGAGGATGCGGAGAAAAGGGGACCCTCTTACACTGTTGGTGGGAATGTGAACTGGTGCAGCCACTCTGGAAAACTGTGTGGAGGTTCCTCAAAGAGTTCAAAATATACCTGCCCTACGACCCAGCAATTGCACTGTTGGGGTTTTACCCCAAAGATACAGATGCAATGAAACACCGGGACCCCTGCACCCCAATGTTTATAGCAGCAATGGCCACGATAGCCAAACTGTGGAAGGAGCCTCGGTGTCCATCGAAAGATGAATGGATAAAGAAGATGTGGTTTATGTATACAATGGAATATTACTCAGCCATTAGAAATGACAAATACCCACCATTTGCTTCAACGTGGATGGAACTGGAGGGTATTATGCTGAGTGAAGTAAGTCAATTGGAGAAGGACAAACATTATATGTTCTCATTTATTTGGAGAATTTAAATAATAGTGAAAGGGATAATAAGGGAAGGGAGAAGAAATATGTGGGAAATATCAGAAAGGGAGACAGAACATAAAGACTCCTAACTCTGGGAAACGAACTAGGGGTGGTGGAAGGGGAGGAGGGCGGGGGTGGGAGTGAATGGGTGACGGGCACTGGGGGTTATTCTGTATGTTGGTAAATTGAACACCAATAAAAAATAAATTCAGGGGATCCCTGGGTGGTGCAGCGGTTTGGCACCTGCCTTTGGCCCGGGGTGTGATCCTGGAGACCCGGGATCGAATCCCAAGTCAGGCTCCCTGCATGGAGCCTGCTTCTCCCTCTGCCTGTGTCTCTGCCTCTCTGTCTCTCTCTGTGTGACTATCATGCATAAATAAATAAAATCTTAAAAAAAATAAAAAAATAAATTAAAAAAAAAACAAATATAATAGTGAAAAACCTCAAAATACTGGAAGAATTACTAAAATGTGAGACAGAGACATGAAGTGAGAAAATGCACTTGGAAAACTGTCAGCTAGAAACTTTCTTGACATAAGGTTGCCTATAAACTTCAGTTTATAAAAAAATGAAACATATTCAAAGTACAATAAAGCAAAGTACAATAAATAAGGTATCCCTATAAATTGAAAACCTTCTGGAAAGTATTTATTAATCTGAATGCCATTTAAAACATTTGTGATTCATGGGAAGAGGTCAAAATGTCAACACTCACAAAGTTTGGAAGAAGTTGATTCCAATGCTCATGGATGACTTTAAGGGCTTCAATGTACCAATGGAGGAAGGAACTGCAGATGTGGTGGAAACAGCAAGAGAACTAAAATTAGAGTGGAGCCTAAAGATGTGACTGAATTGCTGCATTATTATTATAAAACTTGAATGGATGAAGGGTTACACAGGAAGTGGTTTCTTGAGATGGAACCTCCTCCTGGGGAAGATGCTGCAAAGATTGGTGAAATGTCAACAGCATATCTAGAATATTACATAAACTTAGGTGATATGGGAGCAGCGGGGCTTGAGAGGATTGACTCCAATTTTCCAAGAAGTTCTGCTGGGCACAAAATGCTATCAACTAGCATTGCATGCCACAGAGAGGTTGTTGGTAAAAGGAAGAGTCCATTGATGTGGCAAGCTTCATCCCTGCATCATTTAAAAAATGGCCACCTCAGTGTTCAGCAACTGCCACCTTTATCAGTCACTAACCATCGTCATTGAAGCAAGTCCCTTTGCCAGAAAAAGCAATGACTCACTGAAAGCTCAGGTGTTAGGTAGCATTATTTGGCGAAAAAGTATATTTTAATTAAGGTGTATGTACATTGTTTTTTTTTAAACATAATGCTATTGCACACTAAATAGACTACAGTATAGTGTAAAAATAACAATTATATGCACTGGAAAACCAATATATATATGTTGGTTTATTACATGTATATATTGGTTAATTATTTTGTATATATTATATATAAATAATATATATCTTGCAATACTTGCTTTGCTGTGGTGGTCTGGAAATGAACTCACAATATATCCAAGGTATGCCTGTAGTTCATATTGAATGTAGCATTTGATTTATTTCTAAGCATCATTATATAAAGTTTAAAAGTATTGAAAGATTATTATAGCCAGATTTTCAAAAAATACATAATTTTCTAGGGTTTCTTTTTTTAAAGATGTTATTTATTTATTCATGAGAGACACACACAGAGAGAGAGAGAAGCACAGACACAGGCAGAGGGAGAAGCAGGCTCCATGTAGGGAGCCTGATGTGGGACTTGATCCCAGGTCTCCAGGATCAGGCCCTGGGCTGAAGGCGGCGCTAAACCGCTGAGCCACTCGGGCTGCCCTTTCTTAGGGTTTCTGATGGATTTAAACGGCAAACATTACTTGAAGACTAATATTATTGATATTTTGGCTTAAAGATCAAGTGGTATTAGCATTTGAGAACCAAAATTTTAAAAATTGATGTTGTCTAACCCCAAATTAAACCTAGGATGAGCATTGAGCTATTAGGTAGTGTATATGCCTTATATGTGCCTATTTATTTATTTATCTATTAAATTATTTCAACAAATATATATTTTCAGAATTTATTGTTAGCAATCAATTTATGTGCTTATAATTACATTTTGAATGGAATATTTCACGTTTTGAATGCTAGGAACTGAATGTTTGTGTATCCCCAAATTCATATGTTGAAGTCCTAGTCCCCAGTGTGGCAGTATCTAGGTGTAAGGTCTTCGAGAGGTAATTAAATTCAGATGAAGTTATAAGAGATTCTCTTGATGGGATTGATACCTTTATAGCAAAGGCGGTGACCACAGATCTCTTTCTCTTCCATGTGGGAACACAGAAAGTAAATGGTATCTAAACCTGAAAGAGAGCTTACTCTAGATACAGAATCAGTTGGCACTTGGATTTTGGACTCCCACAATCAAGAACTGTGGGAAATAAATATGTGTTATTTAAGATATCCAGTCTATGATATTTTGTCGTAGCCACTCAAACTAAGACATTCTCTTTTTTTCATTCTAAAAATGGAAGTACATTTACTTCTTAGTGTATCCCTCTGGAGTGTCATAGTTCAAATCCCCAGAAAAACAGACAAACAGAAACAAACAAATACTCTTTCTCCATGTTTATGGGTCTCAGGTGAACTTTAGATGTCTGAGGTGGAGGACTGTAAATTTGTCATTGCAGAGATTGACTAAATCTGGATTTCTCCTGTGTTATTCTTTAATTCAGAAATCCTCTCACACTTTCAGGATGCTTCAGCGTAAATCCTAGAAATAATCTCCACCCATTTCAAATAAATTAAACTGATCACTTGTGATTGTTTTTGACTCCTGGGCTTAACTTTTAAATTTTTTAATTAAATAAATAAAGACAGTCCAAAGGTATTTATTATTTTTTATTATGTACATGTCTCCAAAGAACTCATGCCATTTCATTACCGTCATGTAATTAATCCTAACAGTAGAGTAAATTTAATCTAAAATGTTTGCTAATAGTAAGGAAGCATCTTACAAATATTTGGTCTTTGAGTTTCTCACTTGAACTTTTTTTTTTTTTTTTTATCAGACCCAATGCAACCAATAGCATCATTCCAACTGAAAGTCTATTTACAGAATCAGTCCACTAGAAATACATCAGTACATGTCTTCTCTAATTGCACATTGGAAATAATGACTCAGGAAGACACATCATTTTTTACTTATTTTGTTCCAGATTGAGTAGATTAAGGAATAGGACAAATATGAATAAAAACAATAATAATATTGTAAAATGATAATATTTATAAGATGATATATAATTGCATTATGTATAAAATAAATACATAGTAGCAATCATCATTTAATCAAAAGCTTGTGTTTTATGGATGTGAATCAAAAGGTAGTCTAAAATAATCTAATATGCAAACAGAGCAAGTCAAAGTAACCAGTAGTTTCAGAAACAAACCATGGCCAACGTGGCAATAAATTCTTTTTTTTTTTTTTTTTTTAAGATTCTACCTATCTATCTATGAAAAACACAGAGAGAGAGGCAGAGGCAGAGGGAGATTCAGGCTTCCCATGGGGAGCCCGATATGGGACTTGATCTCAGGACTCCAGGATCACAACCTGAGCCAAAGGCAAAGACTGAACCACTGAGCCACCCAAGCACCTGCCAATAAATTCTTGATAATAGAGTTGTGAAGTTCTGAGAGTCATAAAATGATTTTGGGAGGAATAGACAACCAAGAAGGATGGTAAAGAATTGGAAGCAGTGAGGCTGTATAAGTCAAGAGGTGGCAGTTTTAATGCAAAAGTGGATGTGATGGCATTTCATCACCAGTACAACATTTTGTCAGGACATTGTTCTGATCTTTGCTTTATTATCCCTTCTTATTCATTTAGGCTCTCCAGTTGTCATTATTCTTCCAACTGTTATATGGCACTATCATCCCTCAACTATTGTTACTCACCGTGGGTACTAATTCCAATAAATTACTATCCATCCTATTTTACTTTCATAATAGTACTCATCCACATTAAATGATGTAAAACCTTCTTATATACATCTTTCCCGGGTAAAGAATAATGACTTGCCAAATTTGAGCTCACAGGTAAAATCAAGGAAAATATTGTAGCTGATTAAAGAATAATGGGGCTGGGACTTAAGATGACTCCCACACTGATTTATTTAGAGGTGAGAGCATAGATTTTAGCCAGGAGGTTCTTGAGCAAAGACTAGCATGAAGAACAGCAGTACTGATTTGGAAATATTACCAGACACTTACCATGGACTAAGCACAATTCTAGGTTTGGGGAGTATAGCAGTGAATATAAGATATATAGAGTCTGCTGGCATGGGGCTTACATTCTAGTGTGAGGAGATAGTGAACTTCTAAGTAACTAGTTCATTTCTATAAGCGATGAATGCTACAAAAAAGTGAATTATTAAGGCAATGTTATTGACTGATGGTGATGAGTCTTTGTCTGTGGAGGGGGAGTGAGATGGTATTTTTAATATCCACTGGTCAGGAGAAGCCTTTTTGAAAAACTGACATTTGAGAAGATACCGGGTGAAGCAAGAACACAAGCCATGCACATTCAGATACTCTTTTCTTAAAGATCGAGTACAAATGTCCTAAGGTAGAAGCTTTCTTTGCAGGTTCAAGAAAAAGTAAGGAGGCCAGTGTGACTGGAATAGAGTGACCAAGGAAGATATGAGGTGGAAGTTTAAAGGCATAAGCTATGTTAGAGACTTTGGATTTTATACCAAATGTGGTGAGAAGTCATTGGAGATTAAAGGAGAGGAGTGATATTTTGGAAAGCAAAAATATAGGCTTAAGATTTAGAGTAAAACCTGTTAATAAAACTAGGTAAGAAACAACAAATCTAAAGACTGCAAACGGGGGTTGGAATCATCTCCTGCATTGGTGTTCATGGTAAACTGTTGCAAAGAGAAACATCCTATAATGTTTTGACTTAAAATTGAGCTAAAATTCAGCAAACTTATTTATAAAAATATCAGTGATATCATTTTAAACCATTAGCATAAGAGAGTAAATTCCAAGAGTCTTATCAATTTGTTAAGACTTTTTTTTTTCCTTCACCGACAATCAACTGTAGCATAGAACTCAGACTAAAGAAACCTTTTTCTCCGTTGGTGTCCTGACATAATCTGGATTTTACAATGATCCCTTAATTTAAAGGTCAGTGAAGAAGCTATTGCAGCCATCCAAAGTAGAGAAAAATAGTGTCTGAACTAAGGAGAGTAATACTAGAGATGGAAAGATATGTGTAGGGTATGTGTAGTTTCAAGTGAAGCTCTTAAGATTTGTGCTAGATTTAGTCTGGGATGAAGTGAGAAGTGATAAAACTAAAACAAAGGATGAACCACTTGAGTTAGGAGTCAAATAAGAATGCAAAGTTTTGTCTAGTGGGAAAAACACTTGAGCAAATTGGTTTTGTTTCTTGTTTGTGTGTTTGTTTTGTTTTCTTTCATTTTGTTTTTGCTTTAGACAGAGAATAATACTTGCATCTTTTCTAAGTGCATCCACCATAGGTAATAACATTGTTTTGTAGTGTAGATTAGAAGATAGAATTGAGAAATAGTGGAACAGTGAAAGCTCAGTCATCTCGTGTTCCTTCTCCCAACAGAAAACATAAGAACACACTCAAGACTTACACAACTACCTAATACTGACCCACCATCCCATTCCAGAAGCACCTTCTTTGTCTTTTCTCGTAAAGACATACAAAGATTGTATGTAGAAATTTGTGACTAATTATATAAAGAACTGGCCTTGATGATCATTTTGATTGAATTTCATATGTTTAAGAATAGAATCGGAGCTTAGCAAGAGCCAGTCTTTCATTAGGTAAAGGAAAAGGAAAGAGCTCTGTAATGTGCCAGAGTCTATTCTTGATTCAGGATGTGCCTGCCCACAGGACACCTAAACTGAACTTGTATAATACCATTTTAATTATTATACCAAGAAGACGGAGGCTTTGTTTACTCAATTCGGTTTATTTAATATCATGTAGGGATAGAGTGAGTACATGCTTCTTGATAAAGATTATGATGACATATAAAAATAAATGCAATTATATCTTACCATTCAGTGAGCATTTCCAAATGTTCTGGCAAAGAAATATGATATAAAACTTAAATGTTAATTTCCCACTTAAACCAAGAAACACATAAATCAAGGAAAACAGCTTCTTTACAACCTTACAATTTTTAAAATTTTATTTTTACCTGCTCTTCTCTGTATTTACATTAGAAACATTTTCTTTGGTTGAAGGCAACATCACAGCTTGAGACACAATATTTGAGTGGAAATAAAAATGCTAAGTTAAAATATTCGTAGTACAAAATGAATAGACGTGGATAGAAGAAATCTGTGTTTGGAATGTTTCTGATTTTCTGTGATGTCTTCAAATTTTCTCTCATTCTTGGCTGCTTCATCTAAGCTAGATTATAACTTATATGTATTCCTTTAAACGTGATTATTTATTTAATTTTGACAAAGGAACTACGTGCAGTATGTACTGTGTAGGCTCACCTTTGCTCTGGTACTCTTTGAAGCCACCATTCCTCTCCTGGAATTTGCAGAATCTTCCTAACTGGTCACCTGCTTTCAGAATTATCCCTTTTATCCACACAACAGCTAGATGATCTTTTTATAAAGCTAAACAGATGTCTAACTTTTCTGCTTGAAACTGTCCCCAGGGATTTTCCATTAAACACTGCAGATTGAATAAAAGTGTTTATATTGTATTTGTTCTTTTTTGGAAGTCCCCTGTAAACGCTGTAAAGAAAGGTCTTTAATTTTCTAATTTTCTTAAATTTCTAATTTTCTTAAACCAAAAATAAAGAAAGATAGGAAAAAAGCATTTGAGATAATTTTAGACAATAAACAGCAAATGATTAAATGATAAATGGGTTATTTTTAATGTTTCTCTGCTTTGCTGAGTGGAGATGGGGTGCCAAGATGAAGAACCCCAGAGAGGCTCAAAAAATTACACTGTTCACCTCTAAAGGTAAGGATATAGGATAAGACTAGTAATAAGTGGATTAGCTTAGAACCTGTTTTAAGAATATCTTGGCTACTAGGTTCCCTACCCCAATCTCCACAGCCAGACAACCTCTTAATCCCCTATATTGGCAGAAAATGGGATGTTTGATTTCTGAAGCAGTTACATGATAAATGCCTGAAATTATTAAAAAAAAATAAAAAAAGCCCCAGGACCATGGCTATGGAACAAGCTTGTGCAGATTGGAACAAGGGGATGGCAGGCAACAGGAAGGATTTCAAAAGCAAAGAAAAAAAATATATTAATAGATGAGTGTGTTGTTTTGTTTTTCATTTAGGGAGGTATTTTAGAGTTCTTTTGTAGAATTATGCCATAATAAACTATACCAAAGGGGAAAAAAAACAAAAAATGAAACTAAAAATAAAAATCGTTCAGGGAAGGAAATATCGCATTAAATTTTTCTTTGCTGTTCAACTAAAATTTATGTAGCAATTATATAAATATTGAATATTAATATCACTAAAAATTAAGATTGTGGGAGGATGAGAGGAAAGCATGAACATGTATCTATGTGCATATGTGGAGGGTTGTAAAGAATTAAAACCTAATCTTGCATAACAGAAAGTCAATAGATTACATATAAACTTTAAAAATGTTAAAATCATAGTAGAGACATGATATGTAGAATTATGGAAATAAATACAATAGAAATAGCTAAAACAATTAGAAGATTAGAGGTAAAGTAGGCACTGCTATGTTTTACTGTCAGCCTTGATGAGTTGTTTTTTAATTAATGTACATGATAAAAATAAAAATTACATTTAAAATAAAGTGACCCCTGGCATTTTCCAATTTAATATTTATGAAATCTACCCACCTACTATAGTATATGCCCACCTGCCAGTCTGTTACCTCATCTCTTCTCATCCATTTATACTTAGCTATGATATAGCTCCTCACGTCACTACTCATTTTGAGAATATGTCAAGTTCAGTCGTGCTAGGTAGGCTATGTCCCCAAATCTCCACATGGTCAACCATCTTATTTTGAATTAGTTAAAATACCATCCTTCTATGGATACCCTCTCTGACCAGTCACTACTTAAGTCATTAATATTATCTGACACTAGCCTCCTTGGGAAGGGGCCATATAGGAAAATCCATACTTTGATCATGCCCAAATATAGTTGTTTCAGCACAGAACCGTACTTTGCAAAAATAAATAAAAAATTTTCAAGAGAAACAAGAAAAGTTATCTTTATGAGCATTTATAGAGTATCCTCCATGTTTTAGCATTAATCTGTACTACAGATTTAAAGGAATGAAAATAGTTATCTGTAGAGACATTGCAATTCAGATATGCTTTTATAAATTATATTCAAGTGATGGGAAGCCAATGAAATCTATCTTTAGAAACTGCAGGGATTTAACAAGTGCATTAGTTACCTATTGCTGCATTAACAAGTTACCCCCAAATTTAGTGGCTTAAAAAGAGCACCTAGGGACACCTGTGGCTCAGTGGGTGAGTGTCTGCCTACAGCTCAGGTTGTGATCCTGGGGTCCGGGGATGGAATCCCACATCGGGCTCCCCGCAGGGAGCCTGCTTCTCCCTCTGCCTGTGTCTCTGCCTCTCTCTCTGTGTCTCTCCTGAATAAATAAATAAAATCTTAACAACAACAAAAAAAAGAGCACCTATTATCTTGTCCTTTTTGTGTGTCAGAAATTCGGGAGTCACTGAGGTAGGTGACTGGCGTAAGATTTCTCTTAGGCCATAGTCAAGATGTTAGCAAGGACTGCTAATAGGCAGGCATCCGGTGATTTCACTGGCCTGGAAGATTTACTTCCAGTCTCCTTCTTTTTTTTTTTTTTTTTTTTTTTTTTAATTTTTTTTTCCAGTCTCCTTCTTGTGACTGTTGGCAGTAGGCCTCTGTCCCTTGCAAAATGGGCCTCTGCACAGGGTTGCTTGAGTATCCTCATAGTATGCCATCTGGTTTCCACCAGTGTTATCCAAAAACAAAGAGTAAAAGGGAAGCTATGATGCCTTTTAGGGCTTATCCTTGGAAACCACACATTGTCATTTTTACCACATTCTATTCAGTGCAAAAAGTCACAAGGAACAGCCTGAACTCAAAGGGAAGAGAATCAATCTTTACCTTCTGAAAGGAACAGTATCAAAACATTTGTGGCGTATTTTAAAATTATCAAACCCATTAAGTGTCTATTTTATCATTAGTTATTTATGGTTTTATCTATACCATGCCTTTCCCTAGTAATAAATATTACAAGAAGTCACAAAGACATAAACTAAAGGGCAGCGTTTTAGTCCTTCTGCCTCTGGAAGGCAACTAATATTCGTGGAATACTTATTGCATGTCATTGTACTGGATTCCTAATATTCGTTTTCTGATTTAACCCCCTTGCTACCTTATAAATTGGATATTATGTTCTTTGAATACAAGAACAATGGCTTTTATAAATATTAGTGACTTTCTCAAGAATATAATTTAAGTAGAGGGCTAGACTTAAGTAAATTATATATACTGTTTGCTTTGCTTTGGTGGAATCACAAACACAATTTAATTCAGTTTGCCTCTAAACAAGTTTTATATGATACACATATGCTTTATTAATTTAAAAATCAGTTTGCCATATTTAAAAATTGGGAGACTTCAAATGAAATTCAAAAATCCATATTTTGGGCTTGTTATTTTTGTTTATTTTTTTATTGTCCCTGTTTTTTTTTAATTGAAGAAAAATTGATATATGATATGTATTAGTTTCCAGATCTACTACATAGTACATATGTACATGCATTACCAAATGGTCACCACAGTAAGTCAGCTTGCCACCTGTCCCCATTCAAAGTTGTTACAATATTATTGACTGTATACCCCATGCTGTCCATAACATTGCATCCCTATATCTTACTTATTCTATGACTGGAATACTGTACCTCTTAATCCCCTTCACCTATTTCATTCAACCTCCCACTTCCCTAACCTTCTGGAAAACCATCACTTCATTCTCTGTATCTATGAGTCTGTTTCTGTTTTGTTTTGTTTGTTCATTTTGGTTTTTAGATTCTACATTTAAGTGAAGTCGTATGATATTATTCTTTCTTGGATTTATTTATTCCAGGTCCATTCTCATTATCACAAATGGCAAGACATTTTTGTTTTTTTAACGGTGGAGTAATATTACATTGCATGTATTCACCATGTCTTCTTTACCCATTCATCTACTGATGGACATTTAGTTTGTTTCCATGTCACGTCTATTGTAAATAATGCTGCAATGAACATAGGGGTGCATATGTCTATTCAAATCACTGTTTTCATTTTCTTTGCATAAATACTTAGAAGTAGAATTGTTACATCACAAAAGTAGTTCTATTTTTTTAAATTTTTTTGAGAAACCCCAATACTATTTTTCTATACAGAGCACCAATTTACATTCCATTAACAGTGTACGAGAGTTCCCTTTTCTCCACATCCTTTCTGACCCTTGTTATTTTTTGTCTTTTTGATAATAGCCATTCAGACAGGTATGAGGTGATATCTCATTGTGGTTTTGGTTTGCATTTTCCTGATGATTAGTGATGTTGAGCATCTTTTTATGTGTCTTTATATCTTTGGGAAAATGTCTATTCAGATCCTCTGCCCATTTTTTGATCAGATTGATTGCTTATTTGATATTGTTTTATGAGTTCTTTATATATTTTTGGATGCTAACCCTTTATTTGATATATCATTTGCAAATATCTTCTCCCATTAATGCATCACCTTTTCTTTTGGTTGATGGTTTCCTTTGCAGTGCAAAAACTTTTTACTTTAATATGGTCCTGTTTGTCTATTTTTGTTTTTATTGCCCTAACCCAAGGATAGAGTTAGATATAGTAGATTGATAGATGATAGATAGATAGATAGATAGATAGATAGATAGATAGATAGATGATACAGATAGATATAGATACAGATATAGATATAGATATATAGATATATTTATCACTAAGACCAATGTAAAAAAGCTTATTACTGGGGCACCTGGGTGCCTCAGTTGGTTAAGCATCTTCCTTTACCTCAGGTCATGATCCCGGGGTCCTGGGATGGGGCCCTTCTTTGGGCTCCTGCTCAGTAGGGAGCCTGCTTCTCCCCCTCCCTCTCCCTCTCCCTGCCTCTCTGTCTACTTGTACACTCTCTGTCTCTGTCAAATAAATAAATAAAATCTTTTAAAAAAGAGAGAGGGCTTATTACCTATGTTTTTTCCTAGGAGTTTTATGGTTTCAGGTTTTATTTTTGTCTTTAATCCATTTTGAGTTTGTTTTTACATATGACATTAGAAATTAATTCACTATCCTTTTGCATGTGGCTGTCTAGTTCTCCCAACACCGTTTATTGAAGACTCTTTTTTCCATTGTATATTCTTGCCTCCTTTGTTGTAGACCAATTGACCATATAAGCGTGGGTTTATTTCTGGGCTATTCTGTTCCATTGACCTATTGGGTCTGTTTTTGTGCCAGTACCATAATGTTTTGATTACTATGACTTTGTAGTATAGTTTGAAATTCAGGAGCATGATACCTCTGGCTTTGTTCTTCATTCCCAAGATTGCTTTGGCTATTTGATGTTTTTTGTGGTTTCAAACAAATTGTAGGATTATTTTTCTAGTTTTGTGAAAAAATACGTTGGTAATTTGATAGAGATTGTACTGAATCTGTAGAATACATGGGTAGTACAGATATTTAAATAATATTCTTCCAATTTATGAGCATAACTTATTATTTCATTATTTGTGTTATCAATTATTTCATCAATGTTTTATAGTTTTTAGAGTATAAGTCTTTCACTTCGTTGATTCAGTTTATTCCTACATATTTTATTCCTTATAATGTTATTGTAAATGGGATAAATTCCTAGATATCTTTTTCTGATAATTCATTATTAATATATAGATATGCAACAGATAGATGCTTATTGATTTTGTATTATGCAACTTAAGGGAATTCACTTATTAGCTTTAATAGTTTTGGGATAGAGGCTTTAGGTTTTTTTTTTTTAATTTATAATATTGTGTCATCTAACAATAATGACAATTTTACTTTTTCTTTAAAATGTTTTACTACACCTTAACAATTTGAATGATTTTTTTTATTTCTTTTTTTTAATTACAAGAAATTCACTTTTTAAAGTTTTAATTCCAGTGTAGTTAACATATAGTGTTATATTAGTTTCCAGTATACAATATATGATTCAATAATTCTACATATTACTCAGCACTCCTGATGGTAAGTGTACTCCTAATCTTCTTCTCCTATTTCACTCATCGCCCCACCCACCTCACATCTGAAAATCATCAGTTTGTTCTTTACCGTTAAGAGTCTCTTCTTTGGTTTGTCTCTTTATTCTTTGTTTTTGTTTGTTTGTTTTATTTTGTCTCCTAAATTCCACACATGAGTGAAATCATATGGCATTTGTCTTTCTCTGACTGGCTTATTTCATTTAACATTACAATCATTAGATCCATCCATGTAGTTGCAAATGGAAAGAGCTCATTATTTTTTTTATTGCTGAGTAGTATTCCACTGTATGTTTGTTCAAACACACACACTGCATCTTCTTTATGCATTCATCTATTGATGGACACTTAGTCTGCTTTCATAATTTGGCTACTATAAATAATTCTGCAGTAAACAGAAGGGTGCATATATCTTTTTGAATTGGTGTTTTCCTATTCTTTGTGTAAATAACCAGTAGTAGAGTTACTGGATTGTATAGTAATTTAATTTAATTTTATTTTTTTGAGTAACATCCATACTGCTTTCCACAGTGGCTGTACCACTTTACATTCCCATCAACAGGACACAACATTTTTTGTTTCTTGTATACCCCACATCATTACCACACTTGTTTCTTGTGTTCTTGATTTTATTCATTCTGATACATTTTCCTGATGATTAGTGATATTGAGCATCTTTTCATGTGGCTGTTGGCCATATATATATACTTTCTTTGGAGAAATGTCTATTCCTGTCTTATGCCCATTTTTAATTGGATTATGTCTGGATTTTTTTGGCACTGAGTTACATAAGTTCTTTATATATTTTGAATACTAATTCCCTAACAGTTATTTCATTTGTAAATAATTTCTCCCTCCCAGTAGAATGACTTTTAGTTTTATTGTTTACTTGACTGTGCATAGCTTTTTATTTTGATGTAGTCCCAAAAGTTGATTTTTCCTTTTGTTTCTTTTGCTACAGGAGACGTATCTAGAAAAATGTTGCCATGGCCAATATCAAAGATATTGCTGCCTGTGCTCTATACCAGGATTTTTATGCTTTCAGATCTCATATTTAGTTCCTTAATATTTTGAATTTATTTTTATGTATGATGTAAGAAAGTGGTCCAGTTTCATTCTTTTACATGCAGCTGTCCAGTTTTCCTAATAACACTTGTTGAAGAGACTTTTTTCTCCATTGCCTTTTCTTGCCTCCTTATTTGAAAATGAATTGAATATTTAATCATAGGTTTATTTCTGGGCTCTCTATTCTGTCCCATTGATCTATGTGTCTATTTTTGTGCCCATACCATATTATTTTGATTACTACAGATTTATAGACTATCTTAGCATCTGGAATTGTGATACCTCCAGTTTTGTTCTTCATTTTCAAGATTGCTTTGGGTGTTTGGGGTCTTTTATGGTTCCGTACAAATTTTAGGATTGCTGTTCTGCTTCGGTGAAAAATGCTGTTGGTATTTTGATAGGGAATGCATTAAATTTGTAAATTGCTTTGAGTAGTATAGACATTTTAACAATATTTGTTCTTTCAATCCATGAGTATGGGAAATCTTCCTATTTCTTTGTTGTTGTTGTTGTTGTTGTTGTTGTTTTTCAATTTCTTTCATCAATGTTTTATAGTTTTCAGAGTACAGGTCTTTCAATTCTTTGGTTAAATTTTTTAGGTATTTTCTTATTTTTGGTGCAATTGTAAATGAGATTATTTCTCTTTCGACTGCTTCATAATTAGTGTATAGAAATGCAACAGACTTCTATATATTGATTTTGTATACCACAACCTTACTGAATTCATTTATCAGTTGCAGTATATTTTGGTGGAGTCTTCAGGGTAATATACGTGTGTGTGTGTGTCTCTGTGTGTGTGTGTGTGTATATATATACCTGTGTGTGTGTATATATATATACCTGTGTGTGTGTGTGTGTGTATATATATATATATATATATATATAGTAATACATATGTAATATATAAAGAGTAATATACATATATATGTATAGTATCTTCTCATCTGCAAATACTGAATATGTGTATGTGTATATACACATTTTTGTTGTCTGATTGCTGTGGTCCAACATAAGTTGAAAAAAAAGGGTGAAAATGAATATCCTTGTTTTGTTCCTGATCTTAGGAGAAAAAACTCTCAATTTTTCTTCATTAATTATGATATTAGTTGTAGGTTTTTCTTGTAAGGTCTTTATTATGTTGAAGTATATTCTCTTTAAACCTACTTTGTTGAAGGTTTATCATGAATGGATGTTGCAATTTGTCAAGTGCTTTTTCTACATCTATTGACATGATCATCTGGTTTTTATCCTTTCTCTTGTCAATGTGGTGTGTCACTTTGATTTGCAAATACCAAATTACCCTCATATCCCAGGAATAAAATCCACTTGATTGCATGGAATGATTTTTTTATGTATGGTTGAATTGGGTTTGCCAATATTTTGTTAAGGATATTTGCATGTGATCCTCAGAGATATTGGCCTGTAGTTCACTTTTTTAGTGGTACCTTTATCTGGATTAGGTATCAGGAAATGCTGGCCTCAAAGAATGCAACTTTGGAAGTGTCCTTCCTCTTCTATTTTTTGGAATAGTTTGAAAGGGATAGGTAGACTCTTTTTTTTTTATTTTTTATTTTTTATTTTTTAAGTTTGATAGAATATACCTGTAAAGCCTTCTGATCCTGAACTTCTGTTTCCTGGGAGTTTTTTGATTACTGATTTAAATTCATTGCTGATAATTGGTCTCTCAAATTTTCTGTTTCTTACTGATTCAGTTTTGGGATGTTATCTATTTCTATGAATTTATTTGTTAGGTTATCCAATTTGTTGGCATATATTTTTTCATAATATTATCCTATAATACTTCATATTTATATGATGTCAGTTATTATTTCTCTTTCATTTCTGATTGAGTTTTATTCTTTTTGATGAGTCATATGGCTAAAGTTTTATCAATTTTATAGATCTTTTCAAAGAACCAGCAGCTTTTATTGATCTGTCCTATCAGTTTTGTTTGTTTTGTTTCAGGTTTTTTTTTTTTTTTTTTTTGAGGGGGTTCCTTTTTGGTTTCTATTGTATTTATTTCTGCTCTAACCTTTATTACTTCCCTCCTTCTACTGGTTTTGGGTTTTGTTTGTCCTTTTTCTAGTTCCCTTAGATGTTAAAAAGGCTTTTTTTTTTTTTTGAAATTTTTCTATTTCTTGAAGTGGACCTATATCTCTGTGAATTTCCCTGCTAGATCTGCTTTTGCTGTGTGCCATAGATTTTGGACAATTGTGTTTCCATTTTTATTTGTCTCGGGTATTTTTTTTTTAATTTCTTCATTGGCATGTTGATTGTTTATTAATATGATGTTAAGTCTCCACATGTTTGTATTTGCTTCTTTTTCTTCTTATAGTTGATTTCTAATTTTATATTGTTATGGTCAACAAAGATACTTGATATGATTTCAGTCTTTTTAAATTTATTGAAACTTGTTTTGTAGCCCGCTATGTGGTCTTTTCTGTAGAATATTCCATAAACACTTGAGAAGAATGTGTACTCTGCTGTGTTTAGTTAGAATATTCTGTTGAGTCTATCTGGTATAATGTGCTGTTCAAGGACATTGTTTTCTTATTAAGTTTTGTCTGTAAATCCAGTGATGCAAGTGGAGTATTACTTATTTCTATCAATTTCTCCGTTTGTATCTGTTAATATTTATTTTATATATTAGTTGTTCCTGTATTGGGTGCATAAATATTTACAAGTGTTATATCTTCTTGTTGGATTTACTCTGTATCATTATGAAATGTCCTTCTTTGTTGTTGCAAACTTCTTTTTTTTAAATCTATTTGGCTTGATATGAGCATTCTACCCCCCTTACCCCAGATTTCTTCCTTTCCATTTGCATGGAATGGCTTTTTCCCTCTCTTCAGTCTGTGTGTGTCTTTAGATTTGAAGTGAGTGTCTTGTAGGCAACACTTCTAGACTGTATTTTGGGCTCCTTTGAAATAATGAGGCATTTCTATGTCACAACAAAAAGCTGGAATTGAGCCTACCTTTTAAGTAGTTGTATACTCCAGGTTATCTCCTAGCTTTGCCATAGTTCCTTCCAACAATTTTGATTATTTATATTATCTTTCTCATTCTTGTGGACATTGGCATTTTCCATCTCTGGGTAGTTGAAGATTATATTGCTAATAAATTGAATAGAAGTCAAAAAGTAAATTTTATTAATGCTAACTATCAAAAAGTTAAAAACCTGATTCATACAAATATATAGTGAATATGTGGTAAGGAGTCACTTAGCTCACTAATGAGAGAATCAGAAGGATCATAAATCTGTTTCAAAGGAGTATAGAAGAACTTGAAGTGTTTACAAAAAATGAAATAAAAACATGCTAATTTAAGATTCTAAAATTAGATATAAGACTAGTTAATGTCATATCGTACAATAAAACTGGGGTTATCTTTACAACCTGATGGAAATCCTTTGCATCTCTATTGGACATAATATTTTTGCAGTTTATCAATGTACAAATTAATATCTAAATTCATAGATACTGGGATCTGATAAGTATTAAACTGTAAGTTAAACAGCAATATATTACTCAGGAAAATTAATTTAAGGTGCCTGTTAGACAATGGTTCAGTATAACATTGAAAGGACATGTAGATATTCCTTTATATTTTTTTTCTTAAGATTTTGACTTTTGTTCTTAATAATTTTGTGGCATAGACAACTCTGTTAAACAATACTTAAATAAGTATGTTATTTTGCCAGAGTGCCATAAAATACCACAGAATAGGTGGCTTAAGCAATGGAAATCCATTTTCTCACAATTCTGAAGATAGGAGGTTCCAGATCAAGGTTTCAACTGGTTTGGATTCTGCTGAGGCCTCTCTTAGGCTTGCAAATAGCCTTTCCTCTGTGTGTGGGGATTCTCACTATCTCTCATTGTATATCATATTCTCTTTTTATAAGGATATAGATCAGGTTAGATAGGGAACATCTTAACGGCCTTGATTTAATCATCTCTTTAAGACTTTATCTCCAAATGCAGTCACATTCTAAGGCAATGTGTAAGTTAGGACTTCAACACATGAATTTTGGGGAAAAACAATTCAGTCCACAATATTACATATTAGTATACATATTAGTATACATTATTATTATTACATATTAGTATACATACTAATATACATTACATTTTAGTGAATTAAAAATGTTTAAGCTCCATATTCACCAACTCTGGTAATTAACTACTTGCCTTGGGTCAGGATGAAAAATCTGTCGTAGGGATCCCTGGGTGGTGCAGCGGTTTGGCGCCTGCCTTTGGCCTAGGGCGCGATCCTGGAGACCTAGGATCGATTCCCACGTCGGGCTCCCGGTGCATGGAGCCTGCTTCTCTCTGCCTGTGTCTCTGCCTCTCTTTCTCTCTCTGTGACTATCATAAATAAATAAATAAAAAATTTATAAAAAAAAAAAGAAAGAAAAATCTGTTGTAAATTGTTTTTTCTCTAATTGTAGAGTGTAAGTATTTGTCTTTTTTTTTTTTTTAACTTTTTCCTTGAACTTTTCATTTTATTTTCACTGGGTACAACTTTAAGTTGTTAGACCTAGCAAATATTGTATTTTAAAAACATAGTTAATAGCTACTTATGTGATGTTCAAATTTCAAAATACTTTCAGTGTTTTTTACTATTGTTTAAAATGTTACCAATATTGATATTTTGTAGGTATGAGCGGATAAGTTACCTTTACTTATATCAATTAGAAAATTCTGAGTTACCATAATAAAATCCATTTCCAAACAAAATAATAATAAAAATTAAAGGAAAAATCCCATTGACTGGTTGAAAAATGAATAAAAAATAACTGGGAAACAAAATAACAGGAATATATTTAAATTTTTGTTCTGGTACTAGTAAAGTGATGAGGATCTAACTAAAAATTTAGGATTTTTTTTCATAATGTCATAAAATGATTATAATTATCTTTAACAATTTCCTAAGATCTTGGTTATATTTCAGTAAAATTAAAATGAAATACTGAGTACATTGTCTAGAAGATTCACCTATTTCCTGAAATGTGTCAATAATTTATTGACAAATTTATTTACTTAACTGTCTATGTATCTATTGGCTTATTTACTTGAACTTTTTTGTTTAATTTCCTCAATTCTCCAATCTTAATAAAAGATTACATTAAAACTAGACAGAAACTTCAAATATAAGAAAAAGAAAGAAAGCCAATTCCCACAGTTACTAAGTTTTTGGCCAATTATGAGGTTCTTTAGTGAGAACTTGTTGCTTCAGACATGGATGGTTGTTAACAATACCTATTGTTTCAATAGCAGGGAATCTTTCTGTAATGATACAGAATTGAAAAAAGGTGTGAATGCTGTCAAAAAACTCTTGTCTTAAACTACAATTGCATAGACTACACAAACTGCATGCTTAGCATGAGGGATGGGTCACAGAATGGGCTCTGGCACATACTTTCTCTGAACCCAAGGTATTTAAAATGACATTTGATACAATGGGTTCTGTGCTCTAGTTGATATAATAATGTAAAAAGAATAAAAAATAAAGCATGCATTTGCAGGTTTCTGTAGACAGAGATATAGTTCAGCTTTTTTCAAAATACTGGTTGCTGAATGGGGTTGAAAAAGGCTGCATGTAGTTTTTGGAACATTTAAATGGTTATCTTTCCATAAAGACTGCATTTCAGGAACGAAACTGTAATCGATAGCTTGATAATGTGTGCCCAATGAATTACAATATCCACTTTCTGCTTGTCCTTGTAAGGCATGATAGAAATTCCCACAAAGTTGCTACTTTTTATATCTTGCTTTGACAATATACCATTATAGTGATAATAATGACACATGCATCTATGTTAGTCTTTCTGTTGAAAGGATATCATTCACTGAAGCAGCATGTTACTACGGAAGTATCTTGAAGCAAAGCGTAGGAAGAATGTTTAGGTTCAGACTGTAGGAGGAAACCACTTAGTGAATGAATCATAGATCCATAGTAAGTTTGAACAAGGAGGTATCAAAGTATAATTTCTAATAGATAAAAACATGATTGTCATAAAATTCAAGAATAAATATGAACAAGAAATTTATTTATGGAATTATTGAGAGAACCAGCGCAGTATTGCTGATCACAGAGCATAAGTAGAATTGGATATTTACAGACATTTTAAAGAAAAAGAGTGTATAAATAAAATGTGTAAATAAGTATGAAAATGGTTAATGTCTCACAGGGCAGTACATCCATAACTTTCGGGGTTATCTTTTCTACCAGATAAATATCTACAAATTAGCATGAAATTTCAATATTGAGGTCTGATCAAAAAGAAGATATTCAAGTCAAACACAGATACAGTCTCCCAGGGCTGCTCTATCCATTTTAGCCACTACCTACTTCTTTTAAATTTAATTCTGAGGTCATTAAAATGAAATACAATACAAATTTAGTCACACTAGCAACATTTTAAGTGTTCGCTAGACACATTTGACTAATGGCTACTTTATTGGACAACGTGGATGTAGAATATTTCCTTCATCACAGAAAGTATTATTGAATAACACGCTTCTAGAGAATTAATCTTTGAGCAGGCCTGTCTTATAAGGCCTATGTATGCCATTGAAAAACATATCGCCACTCCTTTTATTTTGAATATTCTTTGTAAACAAAAACATCTTACAGATCTCTTTTTCCACCTTTTCCACTCCTCCTGTTTGTTTTTAATGAAAGAGGATCTGAAAATATAGGCTTACCTTTAGATTCACAAAAAGTTGATTCCTCTTACTGCTCAAGAATTTAGCTATATCATTGAACCACTGAAATGAATGAACTATTTCGTATAAATGGGGGAACTAAGACAAAATTTTATTGTAAATACTTATATTTTAAGATTTAGAAATTCTTCGTCCATTTGTCTAGATCATCTTCAGTGCTTAGATAACAAGAAGGAAGGTATCAAAAGGTAGTCATTACCTTATAGCATAATTAAATCACTTATTTTAGCATAGCAAGAAATTATATTGACAGATTTATTTTATCATAAAACTACCTTTACTTTTGATATGTCTTCTGTGATGGTTTGGGCAGACTTCTGTACTCTTTGGCTTAGGATACTAAATTTGCACCTGCAATGTAATGATTTTGTGTATGTGTGTTTTTCAGATGTGCAACAAATGGCGATTGACTGGCTTACCAGAAATCTCTATTTTGTGGACCATGTCAGTGACCGGATCTTTGTTTGTAATTACAACGGGTCTGTATGTGTCACCCTGATTGACCTGGAGCTTCACAATCCTAAGGCAATAGCAGTAGATCCAATAGCAGGGTAAGAAGTTCTTTTTTATAGTGTTTGATCTGAAATAGTTTTCACTTAAAAATATAATAGTTCAAAACAATACAACAGTCTGACAGGAGTTTTGAAATTTAAGACTGACTATAGGCTCAAGGGATTTTTAAATGTCGATTTCAGCAACTGCATTGCAAGGAGGAAAAAAGGCCTATAATTTGCCATACAAAAGCTGGGGAGTACCAGTTCCTCAACACATTAATATTGCTGGCTTAACCTGAGATGCAAACAACCTGTCATCCTCTTACGAATTGCTTTGGGGTCACCAGACAGGAGCCTCAGGATACTTTTAGGTTAAAGAGAGAAGACTTTAAGTTCCCTCAGCAGTAGACCTTGTAGTTAGCAAGCTTCAAAAATACTACTTGAAAGATGTGCTATTAATAAACTTACATCCAGCACATTTGGGATTTATAAAAGGGGCATAATACAAGTTCATGCACATGACTAAAACATTGAGGTCATCTTTATTAGTTGAAACCAGCTTTTTTTTTTTTTTTTCTCCAACTACTGATATGTAAATACTAAGTAATTATGGAGTTACTGAATTCATCAGGATTGGATTTCACTTTTGTTTTTTTCCTGTCTTTCTAATTTTGCAAGCCTCTTTGTTGGTTAAAAAGATGTCTTATCTGACCTTCTTTTAGTTAATAGGCTCATTAATCTTTTTAAATATTTCACAGTTTGTCAAAATATAAATGTTTAAATTCCCATCGAGTTTGTTTATATGATTAGAAAATCAATATGGGAATTATGCTTCCAATTTTACAAATGCTATGGCATTATTGAGGGGGAGGGGCAAAAATATATGTAGAGTCTTATAAATTCAGTCTTTTCACCAGTTAGTACTGGGCAAGGATACTCTCAAATTACTGACATAGTGTACAATTTTAATCAGAGGAGCTGCTGTTCTTTCAGATGTAAGTTGTAGCAAAGATTTGGAAACTGAAATTTTATCCTTGTTACCATTTTAATCGTCCCCAAGCAGTTCAGGCTGAAATGTCTGATGGAACATATCCTGAACTGCCATAAGCCTCCATTCAATAAATGGGAAAATATTTACTGAAGAAACAGCTGTCATCCATATGTGGACTTTTGTCACTCTTTACTTAAAGTCTGATTGAATATTAAGATGCATCATCACAATGGTTTTGATTTTGACAAGAACAGCTTGCACGTAAGAACTTTGCTAGGAAGGCTGTGTAATATAATTCTTGAATGTAGCTCTATTTGTATTTGCAGCAGATGGTTACTTGACTCAATCTGACTGCAGCGATGCTTCAAAAGACATTAGTAAAAGAAGTTGTATTTAAACTGATTTGTTTGGGTTGTTGGATAAGGGTAGTAAGAAAGAATTGGAAATTTACAAATGTGCTAACAGCATTCTTTTGGAATTCTGTTTAGAAATATATTTGCTTGTGTGTTTTTCCCTGGATGTGCTAACTGAATTTCAAAGTAACCTTTATACAGTCTTACCTGTCAAAAATGTTAAGAGGTGAAGCTATTGTGTTTCTCTCCTCATTCTATCATCTTATCCCTCCCCATTCTTAAAAACAGAGATCCAGAGACCCTTTCTAAATAAAACTGTCAATCTGAAATGTATGTGAACACCATCTCCTTTTCTGAATAGCAACGCATTTTATATTCTCAAGATTCCTGTTTCTCTCTGTCATTACATGAAAGAACCATATTTTGTCATTTTTGTCAAAGGAATTAGGAGTAGAAAACCCCTATATTGTTTGTACTTATTCTCTGCAGGATTCCTTTGGGCCTAGTAACTGTTTAAATGTAATTTTGTCTTGTATCATTTATCACAATAGGTTCTTTGGAATTTTTTATTTGGGTTTGCTCTATATCTCTAACGCAGTTCTTCAATCGTGAATTGGAGAAATCTGAGAAAGCAGCGCTCTTCTGTTCTTTTATAAATATAAGCCAGTTTCTAATAGCACACTTTCAAATATCCCACTTTTCTCTTATTACCAGAAGTTTTTTTAGGATTAATATTACACTATCTAGAATAGGAACAGTAGGTTTTTCTTTCCTTCAACTTCTACTTTTGGGCCTGTGCCAGAGTATTTTGAACGTTAAGGCTAGAATAACTCTGCACCACCCACTAAAGGGGACATGTGCCACCAGTGAGACTTCTCCTACCTTTTCCTAATTGTATGGTGACTGGTATATCTTTGGCTCATTCTCATGTAACTTCAGAAAACATTGGAATATATTTAAAGTCGTAGAGTTTGACCTTAATAGCAGTAGAAATGGAGGGTTAGTTGCCTTACCTCTTCAAAAGCTGCATTGAAAAAAAATATATATTTTAGTTGGCTATTTTAACTTACTTTTAGTGATAATAATGAAGTTGGTTTGTCCATTTGGGAAAAAAAAATGTATTTTGGTGGATGTGCGGTACCAGGTACAAAACCCAAACTCAGTAGAATTGTGTGAGATGGCTAACCTGAGGAAAAGAAATCTCCCCAGTCATGAGAAAGAGCAGGAATTTCATATTTTCTAGGTGTAATGTATATCATTTTTCTATATAGGATGGATTTTTTACTTGTTGAGTGTGAATGGCAGAGTTTTTGTAGGATTTATTTGTGAATCCATGACCCCATGTGTGGAACGAAGGTAATGGGTGTCATCGTCTTTTCTCTGTAAGAGCAGGCCAACTGCAAGGAACCAAAGGAGTGAAGCTCAAGTCCTGTACACAGGAGTGATTGACAGTATTTAAATAGTTAATAAGCTTTTTCCCATCACCTACCTGGACCCCGACTTCCAGCAAGACTAATCATAGATAAGAAATTAGAGATAGAACTAAAGTAAACAGCTATTAAGGAATAAGATGGATTTATTAAATTCTAATCTTAAATGCTCTGTGACTGTGGGAAGCCAGAAATGAGGTAGGTTTGCCAATGCCCATGAAAAGGGTTATTGGTAACAAGGTGATTCTTGGGGTAGACATCAGGTTTTTCAATTCTATTAAGTGGCTCCTGGAGCCAGCCTAGGTTCCAAGTTAGAGCCTGTATTCACTATTCACCTGTAAGAGGACATAAGTAGAATTGCTGCTGATCTTTGTATGTTAATCTCCTTAGTCTGCACTATAGGTGAATTAACTCTATAGATTACAGCCCCATGATGAAGCACTATCTATTAGTGCTTGACTATGACTCAGATAGTTCTGAAGTTGCTATAGGTTTGAGCATTAGGAAATATCTAAAGACATGCTACTATGTGTTCTTGTTCTCCTCATGGAAGTATAAATATTGAAGGATTGTATAGTCATCTATAGTTCATGAGGCCCCTAATCCTAAAACATTCATATTCATATTTTGATAAGTTGAAAATTGTGAGTCCTACCTTTTTGAGGAAGAACTATCCTCTACACATACCCACAAAAAATGTTTCTTGAAAATGATGTAAAATTAGTCTCCTTCAAAATCTTTTGTCACACTTCTCTTTATTAGAAGAAAACTGAGAGAATGGACACATTTCATTAATTTCAATCATCATCTTACTAAGTTTAAGTGTTAACTTGACCTAATTTTCTTTTTGGAGATCTTGAACTTAAAGTTTTTTTAAAAAATAGATAAATAGATGATAGATAGATAGATAGATAGATAGATGATAGATAGATAGATAGATAGATAGATAGATAGATAGATAGAATAGATGAATAAACCTAACTCCTAAAAGTATATTTTGGGTTATTAGTGTATCTTTAAAACAATCTTCACCCTGCACATAAGAACAGTATTCAGATGAGTGGATCTCCAAATTCACCTATATGAAAGGGACCGACGGAGCTATTTGCTCACTTCTTATACTCGGGGGTAATTAATGGAGCGTAGTGACTATATCCCTAGTCTATAAATTTGTATTTATTATTCCCCAAGTCCTACCAATGTGTTTTGTTATGTGTAGCTACAAATTCAAGCTACAATTCAATTATATCACTATAATGTTAGCTCTATTTTCATTTTTATCTGTCCATAATCAATCTAAATATCTATATGCTTATTGCCTATTTACATTACTACTACCTTCTCTCAGTGACTCGAACATTCCTAGGTGACATTTAGATTCATAGAGAATTATCTAATCAATAGGCACCTACCTAAATTGGCCAGTTTACTAAGTGCTTCAGGAGAGTTATCACTGCTACTTTTCAATCCAAAGTTCCTTTCAGGAGTTGCTGATGTGATTAGGCAAGACGACATGGATATTCAAGTTTGTGTTTCATGGTCTGCACTATTCTGAGTGAAGCTATTTGTTCAAAGGCTCACTCAAAGGTATAAACCCATATTAGCTGTCTTATATATGACCAAATTATTTTCATTAATTAATTTTGTCTAGAGTCAAATGCTCCAAATTCCTCTCCAGGCCTCTCTTCAGGTGGTGGTTCATATATGACATTACCTTTAATCACTCTCTCGTTCAGATACAAATTATATTGTGATTATCCTGGGATTATGAAAGAGTAATTTGGAGTGATTTATGTTTATTACAGCCTTTACTGGAAACTCACCCCAAATTAAATCAACTCTCACTGTGTCCTTAGTTCACATCATTCATAATAATACAGTAACTCAAAATAAAATAATGCAAAACATTCTACATCTCTATTTACTCTCTGCTGTTCTTTTTTACTCTGTAATTTTTCAGAGTTTATTAAGCTTATCTCTAAATTACTGAGTCACGGTGCTATTTCTGATAAATATATTTAGTATCTTCCCAACTCTCCAACCACTCCCTATAAAGGAGATTTCTTCTCTGAATTCTCACACTGATTAATGAGGTCCTCCTAAATAGATAAAGTAATAGAAAAAAAGAGAACAACTTCTATATATTAAGTTATGAAAGGAATTTATTATTTCACTTAAAATCTAGATATAAGACAGTCCCTGTATTGGTTCTTTGAGTGGCTCAACAATATCATTAAGGATGTGTGTCCATTTACCTGTGATGTTTGTGATGTTATCTTTAATGTGTGCTTTTCAGGCTAATTCTCTTGTCATAAAGGACTACTGAAGTTATAGGGATCCTGTGTAGGAACAATGTATTCAGTTCAAAATAAAGAGAAAAAAAAAAGCGGGATGGGGTTTGGGAGGGGGAGAGCACTGTATTTTCCTTAAGTGTGGAAGAGCTCCTTAGCAGACATATTTTCATGTCTGTTTGGTCAGAAATAGGGTAGATACCTACCTGAATGGGACAGCAAAATACATTGTTTTTACCATTGGCATGTGAAAGACAGAAGGACATGGGAGTGAAATTGGGACCAGCCTAACATGGAAAAACAAAAATGGATTAAGAACCAACATCATCTACTACAATCACTGTTGTATGATATTTCTTTCTTATGTACAATTCTTTGACTTCTTGTTCTTTCCAGGCACTTAGCGGGTCTCTTTCAACTTATCTAAACTTGTTTGGAATATGGACAAATACTTTGTTCCAATTCTTTATTCCCTTTTCTAAGAGAATTATTCCATTTACTTTTGGCCAAGGCCATTCAAACTCATATCAAGGAATGTTCTTCTTATCTCTTTTCAAAGCAAATGGCATTTTTTTTTCCCAGTAACATTTTACAATACAAAGAAGAAGCTAGGGTGGGGAGATACCTGGGTGGCAGCTCTTGAGCATCTGCCTTTGGCTCAGGGCATGATCCCGGGCCAGGGATCGAGTCCCACATCAGGCCCTCAACTGAGAGCCTCGCCAGAGGGAGCCTGTTTTTGCCTCTGACTGTGTCTCCGCCTCTCTCTCTCTCTGTGTGTGTGTCTCTCATGACTAAATAAATAAAGTCTTTATTTTTTTTAATTTTTTTTTAAATAAAATCTTTAAAAAAAAATCTGGGGTGGGAGTTCTCTGGATAACAGTCCTAGTATACCTGTTTTTATCTTTAAAAATATACTTTAAGAAACTGATGGTAGCTCTTATTCTATCAGATTCTCCAACACTTTTGGAATCTATGTGAATATTCTAAGCCACTGGGGTAACATTAAGTAAATTATTGTTTCACTTTTAAAATGATTCTCAAGTGGCCAAAAACCTCTTGTACTCTCTGCAAGAGAGTAGTTTGCATACTGGAAGAATCTGCACCGTTATTACAAAAGAATAATTTTATATTTCCAAGTAGTTTAAAATTATTTCTAATTGTTTCTTACATAGAGTTCTATGAAAACAAAAGGTACATATGGGCTCATGGTACTGCTTTTGAAAATACATGGATGAATTTCCTATATCACTTAGGTGTAATGAGGGCAACAAATATAATGATGTGATATATTCTTTCATGGAGATAGAGTTTAACAGTTATTCACCAAATATCAAATATTACAACCAGATGATAGAGTTATTATAGTTTACAAAACATACATTCTAAATAACAAATAAAATACTAAGCAGTGATTTTTTTGAAGTTTATGAGGTAAAATGGGTCAAGCACAAATGTTATTTTCAAAAAATAGAAAGTCTTAGTTTATAAACACCACCACAAGGGAAAGGACAAAAATTAAAAACAAATAAGTACTTGACACCATTTCCCCTATATGTTATCACTCGTTCATGTATAACATAAATTCAAAATTTTACTGTAGGTTATATATTCATATCCAACTAAAAAAAAGAGAACAAGAAGGAAAAAAAAAACAGTTTTTATGCTGTTATATTTTGTTCTGCTTGACTGCTAAGCCTTGCTGGATATTGATCTAAAATTGATATTTTCCCTCGAGCCGGATTCTTAGTGGTTTGACTAGGGAGAAACTGGCTTGGCTGTAGAGTCAAGGTGGATGTTTTACAGTGTCAAGTAGTGTTTACTCAAGATTCCTTTTTAATCATACAAAGAAAAAAGTCAAATGTTGAGGGTATCTGGTCTTCTTTCGGTTTTACTGATATCATTGTCTTTGTAAGTACTTGTAAAAATTGTGTTTAGGCAGGAAGTGTCATACTTCCTGATTGCCAGATATGCTACAAATCTATAGTCATCGAAATAGTGTGGTGCTGGCATTAAAACAAATAGACTGATGGGAGAGAATTGAGAACCCAGAAGTTAACCCAAGCACATATGGTTAACTAATATTTGACAACAGAGCCAAGAATACTCAGTGGAAAGAATCGAGTTTCTTCAATATACTGTCCTGGGATAATTGGATATTCACATGTAAAAGACGGAAATTGGACTCATATCTTATACCACTCACAAGAATTTACTCAAAATGGATAAAAGTCTTAAGTGTAAGACATGATACCATGAAACTCCTAGAAGAAAACATAGCAATAAATCTCTTTGACATGTATACTGGTAATTAATTTTTGCATATGACATCTAAAGCCCAACTAACTAACTAAATAGATAAACAGATAAATGAACCAGTAGGACTATACCAAACTAAAAAGCTTCTGCATAGCAAAAGAAACCATCAACAAAGTGAAAAGACAACATATCAGATGGAAAAAAAAAAAAAGTATTTGCAAACTTTGTATCTGATAAGGGGTTAATATCCAAAATATATAAAGAACTAACACAACTCTCAATAGCAAAAAAAAAAAAAAAAAAGAAAGAAAGAAAAGAAAGAAAGAAAGAAGAAAGAAAGAAAGAAAGAAAGAAAGAAAGAAAGAAAGAAAGAAGGAAAGAAGGAAAGAAGAAAGAAGAAAGAAAGAAAGAAAGAAAGAAAGAAAGAAAGAAAGAAAGAAAGAAAGAAAGAAAGAAAGAAAGAAAAGAAAGAAAGAAAAAGAAAGAAGAAAGAAAGAGAAAAAAATCAACCCCATTAAACAATGGGCAAAAGACATGAATAGACATTTCTCCAAAGAAGATAAATGAAGACCAAAAGGTACATGACAAGGTGCTCAACATCACTAGTTAATAGGGAAATGCAAATTGATAGCACAATAGGTTATGACTTTATGTCTGTTAGAATGTTCCTCATCAAAAAGATAGGAAATAGCAAAGCTCACACAGATATGGAGGAAAGGGAACCCTTGTATACTGCTGGTGGGGTTGTAAATTGATACAGCCATTATGGAAGACAGTATGAAGGATATTCAAAAATAAAAATAGAACTACCATATGATATAGTAATTCCACTTCTGGGAATATATCCAAAGGCAATGAAAACACTAACTCAAAAAGATATCTGCACCCCCATGTTCACAGTAGCGTTATTTATAATAGCCAAGACATGAAATAACCTAAGTGTTTGTCGATGTATCATTGCATTTTTATCCAAAGAATTTGTGATATACACATACATGTGTGTACATGCACACACGCAGTGGAATATTATTAACCATAAGAGAAAAAAAAAGAGGAAATCCTCCTATTTGTGACAACATAGATGGACCTTGAAGACATTATGCTAAGTGAGATGTCAGACAGGAAAGACAGATACTGTATGAACTCACTTATTTGTGACATCTAAACAAAAAGTGATAAAAACAGACTCAGAGAAAAATAGATCAGATGTGTGATTACCAGTAGCCGAAGTTGGAGAAAGGGAGGATTGGAGGAAAGTGGTAAAAAAAAATACAAACTTCTAGTTATAAATAAATACACATGTACATCATGATGACTAGCTATTAACTGTAGCACCTGGTCAGGCAGTTTCTTGTTCACGGCACCACCATGCTTCCACTATGGAAGTGGGAGCATTCCATTTTCAATAAATACATTGCCAATTCGGTCACAGTCTTCTCTTCTGGCTACCAAATATCCATATGCATCCTTACACATCTAATCCCATACATAGAATACACTACATTTAGGTTGGAGTGGAAGCTTTCTAGGTGATATGTAATCCTTTCCATTATGATCTATTGTGCTTCCTTGTATACAGCAAACTATGAACCAAAAGACAAGGTGTCTTTACACACTGTCCCTTCCATACCCTTTATAAATCGATGGGCCAGTGATAGAATGACAAACAAAAAATTATCAGCTAGAAAAGAAGATTGGAGGCACACAGTAATCATTGGCGTAGAGCAATAATGAAAGCCTGCCAGGAAGTAAAGGAAGGCCCTCCTGCCCTGGAGGTTTGGAAGTCTCTTGTCTAAATGCTATTTCTTTCCCTATAACATTTCTCCTAGACCATTGTTCGTTACCTATGCTTCCTCTGGGAGGATCTTTCTAGTCCATTGTGATCAATACATCTGAAATTGGCCATGGGGAATATAGTCTCCCCCCTGTGGACTCTATAATTCACTTCACAGACTGTTTCTTGTTCTTTTCAATTTGTTTTAAGGTTTGAAGAGACAAAGAATTTCGTAAGCTAGGCTCATAACTTGTATGGTGATAAATTCCCTTGAAAATTGGTAGAATTTTGATTTCTTTGCTTCCCATTACTTCTATATATCATTATCCTCACTAAATTATATTCTAGAGATAATTATCAAGCCCAAATAATTTCTTTGTACCTCATACTCTTGGTTTTCCCTATCAATCTAATGGTGGTCGCTGCGAGGCCTGAAAACAATGCTTCAGTGGGAAACAAACACCTTTTGTCTGAAGGTGAAATTCTTCTGTTTAATTGGGGGGTCTTAATTGGCTTTTTTGCTCAAAGACATTTTCAGTGTTTTTTTTTTTGTTTGTTTGTTTTTTTACTATTCGGGTCCTAGAAACAACTTGCTTTCCAAACCTGGGAGGCCTCAGTTCTGTACTTGATCTATTCCCTTTCGGTTTTTGCTCTCAATCAGATACTTCTAATTTATACTTTTCTTCTTCGGTAGTATCTTGCTAAAATAAGCATTAGAAACTAATACTAATACTATTATACTTTTAAACTTCTTCCTTTCAATCCACAGGCTCATAGAGCATTTGTGTTTTTTTTTCTTCCTATATATATATATTATTTTTCGTCATATATATATATATATATATATATATATATATATATCTCAAGACACTGCAAATGACATTTTTTATTAAGTATTTTTAACCTTGAATATTTTCAATCCTGAGCAATAATTACCTTGATGCTGCTGCATTAACAATGAAACCCATGTTACATATTTTAAATTTTTGTTAAGGTGTTCTGTACTTGTGCTACCAAGTTTTGAATTTGTCGTGATAACATTCACTGCTATAAATTTCAGTGGATAGCACAATAGGAATTTCATTTATTTGCTTTCTGTGTTATTGCTCAAGGTAGAATCCAATGAATGTGTTCTTAGCTATCAGCCAACTTTTCTTCATGCGATGAATCAAAGATGGAGGCTCCTTTCATCTTGCGGTTCCTATGTCCTTTAGGGCCTGAGAATCCTCTGATTTTTTGACCAGAGAGAGAGAGAGAGAAAAGGCACAGCACATCTGCCTTTTCCTTCTTTCTTCTTTCTTTCTTTCTTTCTTTCTTTCTTTCTTTCTTTCTTTCTTTCTTTCTTTCTTTCTTTCTTTCTTTCTTTCTTTCTTTCTTTCTTTCTTTCTTTCTTTCTTTCTTTTTTTCTTTCTTTCTTTCTTTCTTTCTTTCTTCTTTTTTTTCTTTCTTTCTTTCTTTCTTTCTTTCTTTCTTTCTTTCTTTCTTTCTTTCTTTCTTTCTTCTTCCTTCCTTCCTTCCTTCCTTCCTTCCTTCCTTCCTTTCTTTCTTTCTTTCTTTCTTTCTTTCTTTTCTTCTTTCTTTCTTTCTTTCTTTCTTTCTTTCTTTCTTTCTTTCTTTCTTTCTTTCTTTCTTTCTTTTCTTTATTTCTTTTCCAATTCCAGCTTAGTAGCTACTTTTATTATTTCAGCTACATTAATAGTTAGTGACATCTAGTCAGTTGGTCATATCTGAAGGTAAGGGGGCTAAAATATGTGGTTTCTAGAGGCACCTGGGTGGCTCAGTGGTTGAGCATCTGTCTTTGGCTTAGGTCGTGATCCCAGAGGTCCTGGGATTGAGTCCTGCATCCGACTCCCTGTGAGAAACCTGCTTTGAAACCCTCTGCCTATGTCTCTGCTTCTCTCTCTGTGTCTCTCATGAGTAAACAGATACAATTTAAAAAATATATGGTTTCTAACTGGGAAGTTGTTAACCACTTCACATTTTAGAAAGGGAGGAGCATGAGCTATGAGCTTCTGGTAACAGATGACTATCTGCCACTGTAACCACTATCTGATTTTATTTTATTTTTTGCATTTTGGGTAATAACAAATTAAATGTAGAGCAAATACCTTTGTTTCTAAAAGGTATTTTAAACTGAGTGGGGTCTTGTTTTGCCAATGTTTTTTACATTCCCCTGAATATTCAGAATTCAGGTTTATCATTTTACCTTGAAAGAGTCATTTTCATTCTCCTCTTGAGACATTCACAAATCCATTTGATCTTCTAAAAGTTTGATTGGCAAACACATAATCAGAGAAAAAGTATATTATACCCTGGCCAGCAAATGAAATGATAAGCATCTTCATATGGGGGCAATTTCTCTAAATACTTGTGCCAAATTCCTAGAACCTAAACACCCTCTTTCTGGAAAGCCCAGAAACACCATGAACTCTCCCCACTCGAGCTGTGACTCTTTCCAGATGATTGAATGATGATTATTCTTCTATTTGTGCTTCTTAAGATCTCACTGCTACTACCAGGCCACAGAAAGCTTTATTTTCCAGACTGGCTATCTTGGATTTTCTTTAATATACACGAGAGCTAGTTTTAATTTTTTTCCTTGTTTGTTTTGGAGCATACTTTGAATAGATATAATGTGAAATTCAATCTGAGAGTAGAAGACAAAATGGATTATTGGTGGAGGTAATGCCAGAGGTAAAAGAGAGAGAGAAGGTAGCTGAAACAGTATAAATATAGCATAATAATGATCAGTATGTTTGATAACACTTTAGACAGTAACAAAAATCCTAATTCTGTCTCCTTAAATGATAAGTGAATTTATTTTCTCACTTAGAGGAAATCCAAAGAAGAGCAAGATTGGTTGGATCCAGGCTTGGTTGAATTGATACCTCAATGGCATCATTAGAGAGCCATATCCCTTCCATAGCTCTGCTCTGCCATCCACCGCTACATCTTTCCCCCCACCCCATGGTCATAAGGTTGCTGTGTAGCAACTGAGGGAAATTGCTTACTTACTCCCATGCAGCAGGAAAAAGAAAGACATTTTGTCATTTATTCAAAGACAGTGAAAACTGCATCGATGACACCTATGATGATTTAACACGGCAATTATTCACACTGTGGCTCCCAAACATGTTTTTTTGTTTGTTTGTTTTTATGCTGAAGCACGCTAAATTTACAGAGAAAATCCTAGTCTATTCCATAGAAAGAGATACTTTAAGGATCTATAGTGATTCCCTGATGAATAAGACATACGTAGGTTTAGATGATTGAAGATAGGGAAATTTTTAGTGAGAAATAGAACTAGCTGCTGCAAATTCTACCTTGCTTAAATGCTCTTCTTACTCTTTGGAGCTGTATCTGTTTCAATTATTCAAAGACAAGTACTTGGATAAGATAAGTAGAATAATAATACATACATTTGAGGTTGCTTAATAAAGATTTTTTTTTTAAGCTGTGTCTGGTTTTAATTTTTAAAATTTTTTGTAGAGTTATCCCACATTGGATTTTACTCATCAGACAATATTGCATGATATAAAAATAATTTTAAGTATATTTTATTAAAAGTAATTGTATTAAGATGAATAATAGTGAATAGCTCAAAAATTGTTTCATAATCTATAGGATCAACAGCTAAAGTATGATTAATTGCAATCAAAGCTAAAATACCATTTTTCTCAAACGAAATAAGAATATTTATTTTAGCCAATAATATTATAAGTAAATTTAGAAGATCAGTCTCTAATCTTTTTTTTTTTTTTTTTTTTTTTAATTTTTATTTATTTATGATGGTCACAGAGAGAGAAAGAGAGAGAGGCAGAGACACAGGCAGAGGGAGAAGCAGGCTCCATGCACCGGGAGCCCGATGTGGGATTCGATCCCGGGTCTCCAGGATCGCGCCCTGGGCCAAAGGCAGGCGCCAAACCGCTGCGCCACCCAGGGATCCCTCAGTCTCTAATCTTAAATACTTGTAATAAATAATATTTTTCAAAACTTATTTCTGAGCTACGACATTTTCTAGGAGGTAGTTTTAAAAAATTTGAATTGGAAAGATCTTTATATTATTTATTTTTCATAATAATATTCTTAGTGTTCATAATGCAGAAGCATTATATGCTGAGATAAATTATAATGCAATACTTTATGGAGCATCCAGCACTGCCCCTTTGTCCTGTTTGAATTGATGCCAAATATATCACATGAAATTCTTATAGTGAGCTCATCTGTGCTATTCTCTATGATGGAGGTGATTTTATTGAGCATGTTCTCATAGATGATCTCAACTACCCCAGAACCTCAAGTCACTCTATCATCATTTACCTGAAGACTCAACTATTTGTTACATATAGAGAAGTAGTCAATTAACTACTTCTGCATTATCCATCTTACTTTCTTTGTGTTTTGTATTACATCAGAATATGAATAGGCAGTTCTGCTAGGCCCTCTTTTTTTGACACAGAGAAAGAAAGAGATTAATATCAGGACACCTGGGTGGTTCAGCAGTTGAGCATATGCCTTCAGCCCAGGGCATGATCTGAGGGTCCTGGGATCGAGTCCCACATCGGGCTCCCTGCATGGAACCTGCTTCTCCCTCTGCTTGTGTCTCTCCCTTTTCACTCTCTGTGTCTCCTATAAATAAATAAATAAATAAATAAATAAATAAATAAATAAATAAATAAATAAAATGTTTAAAAAGAGAGAGAGATTAATATCAACACCATTACTGACTATTTACTTTGGCCAGTCATTGTTCTAAGCACTCCCTATAAATTGATCTATTTAATCTTCATGGTATCTTGTGAGGTGAATACCTTTATCTTTGTTTACAGATGAGGCTTGGAGAGGTAAACTACGTGTCCATAGTCAACGAGCCAGTACATGTTGTAGTCAGGGCTCAAACTCAAGTGACTAGCATTCTTATCCACTACACTACACCCATAATGAATCAGCTTTAATCTGGGAGGAAGGGGGGGTAAGATGAGGAAATTGGGGGTTTATGCTGAGCTACCATTCATGCACAAGATTGGGTACTCAGTCCTGAGGAAAATGACACTCGGGAATGTGCAGTATGGTGATTTTGTACCTTAACATGGGACACCTGTAAATTTGCATATGTGTCCGTTCTAGGAAGATGAATAGAAATGACACACTGGATTTGTTCGGAAAAATTGAAGGAAGTAACCATATGACATTCTGAAAAAGGAAAAAAACTACAGAGAAAACAGAAAGATCGGTGGTTTCCAGAGGCTGGGGCAGGGGAAGAGGAGAGGATGGATGGATAGAATAAAAATAAGTTTTAGGGCAATGAAACTGCTCCATGTAGTACTGCAATGGTGGATACATGTCATTCATTATGCATTTGCCAAAACCCATACAACTAACTGTATAGAACAAAACATGAACCCTAAGTAAACTATGGACTTCAGTTGATAACAATGAGATAGTATTGTTTCATTAATTGTAACAAGTGTGACACACTAATACAAAATAGAAGAAGCCAAGAGTGAGGAAGAAGGGGGGTATGGAAATTGTGTATCCGCTCAATCGTCTATGAACCTAAGGTTCTAAAAACAGACACTGTTCAATTTTTGAAAAAGGAAGAAAAAATAAACTATTTGTAAGTGATCATATGACTGTAATCGTGAATCAGTCAGGAAACAGGTGACTTGTTTCAGAAGAATTGTGTCTTTTTTCGCTAGTGTTGACATCCAGGACTACCATATTCTCACCCAGGTAGCCACATTCCAAAGATGCCTTAATTCTGTGTTCTCTGTACACGACGAAGCTATGAATTCTGAATGAGCCCAAGTCTACTTGCTCAGTTACTCCCTCAGTGGGAAAGCAGCACCTTTGGAAAGCATCATTAACTCTTAGGAAGCCACGGGAGTACAACTGAAGAGCGGTTGAGTGGTTTCCCTGAATGTGTAACTTATGGGGACAGAAGAAAGAAATCTCACCCTGCATCTTTTCGAGTGATTATAATGATGAGCTCAATTTTCCCATGCATAGTCAGCCTTTGTTAATATGCTGGCATTTGAAGGGAATATTTACTCTCAATTTTGGAAATGAAAGAGCTTGTATGGGCTGAGAAAAAAAGAAATGGGTAAATACTAACATTTCTTGTGGTGTGGAAACTACTTCCCCTGAACTTTTCAAACCATTCAAGTCACAGTTTGTGAAGGAAATAGCTTTAGAAATTGAGAGGGCCAATGGACCCATAACTATGCTTTCTCTGCACAGTTAAAACTCAGTGCAAGACTGGCTGGCAAGGAGAACCGTAAGGGAGAAATCACAGGAGGAGGGGTTATGAGAGAAAGCAGAGTAATGAGAGAGTCACATTTCGGTCGTAACTAAGGTCTAGCTGACACACCCATGCATGAGAAATGCTTCTTCTGGTGTCATATTCTAAGGTTGGTGGCCTGAATGCCCCCCAAAACATATTTTTTTTGTTCAGAAATGACTTATGTGAGCCTAATTATCCTATCTACCACTTCAGAATTGCAAGGTTTGCTTGCTTTTCATACTTTTTCATAAGAAAACAGATTTTTTTAAAGATAACACAATTTTAGAAAAAAAAAAAAGAGATCTAAATCCACACCATGGAATACATTTTGCTATCTACTCTTTGACAGGAATAGGAGTATATAGACATATTCATAAGTGGTATATAGGTACCCTATAATTAAGAGTTTGTATAATTGGTAACCAAACTCCATCATGAATATTAAGTTAATAACCTGGATAGCAACACTTTTTTTCTGTTTAGATTTTTATTATATTAGGGGATGGGAGGCAGTGGTATCTTTTTCTTTGCCAATCTGTGTCCAAATCCTGTTTTCACTTGCACATTTGAACCTGGTTGATGTTAGACTTGTTGCTTCCTGTTATCAATTTTGATATATTAAGTGATGAAATTTCAAACTTTTGCCCTTAGAAAGGACAGGTTTTCTTCTTTGCTAAGTAACAGCTATAATTCTGTTGCCAGTCTTCTTAAAAATGTCTGTTCCTGCATGCTGGTGTACCATGCAATCCAGGATTAATGATAATGCAGTTCTCCTCAAACACTGACCTCAATTATTGATGGCTACCCCAGAAAACTGTGCAATATTAGCCATTGGTGTAGTTTTGGAAAACCTCCAGTGATTTGAAATGAGGGGGAAACACAAAAAATGACAAGGTTAATTACTAATCAGAAGAGTTTTTCCCCCCATACCTATATAGGCTCCATCTTTTATAACCAACTTTGTTGCTACCTAAGAGTATTTATGACAAAATGCCATTGGGCACTATGTCTGTTATGATTACTAATTTTCTCTATCTGTCATGCATTTACTCTGTTGTGATCTTTTATAAGCCATTTGCTTATATCATTGGTTTAGTCTTCACAAAAGTCTGTATTTATCATACCCATTATACAGATCAGGAGACTGAGGTCGGGAAAGAGAACACTTGCTAAATGTCACACATTCACTAATCAATGAAGTCACGATTTAAAATCAGAAAATCTTGCTGTCGTATTCCTGATTAGTCATACATTTCTGAACAGAAATGATCCTTTTAGGGGCACCAAGGTGGCTCAGTGGTTGAGTGTCTGCTTTTGGCTCAGGGTGTGATCCCAGGGTCCTGGGATCGAGTCCCACCTCAGGCTCCCCACAGTGAGCCTGCTTCTCCCTCTGCTTATGTCTCTGTCTCTCTCTATGTGTCTCTCGTGAATAAATAAATAAAAAAATCTTTAAAAAAAGAAAAAAAGAAACAATCCTTTTAAATGATGAGTATATGGATAAAAGTCACTATTTTTGTAACACTATTACTGTTATTATTGCAGTTACTTATCGTAATTATTTTCTCTAGTGTCCTTTTCTCTTTTGACAGCCTGAACTGCAAAATTCTGTCTATAATTTGGCAGTTCCGGATTTTAAATTTCAATAGTGATAGAGTATGATTGTTTAATAGTTCACTGTCTTACAGAGTACACTTCACTACTCTAGGTAACTGACTCATTTTCTTTCTAAACATAGTTATAATAGAAACCACTGCTTCACTTTCTAGCAGATGGAGAGCAATCTTGTTTTAATGCACATCATTTACAATAGATACAAGCTGTCAGACAACTTCTGGTAAAATAGGATGCTGAATCAGACATTTATTTTTAGTGGCAATTGTTGACACAGAGACTAGCCCACCCAAATGAAAGTATACCATCTCACTTGACTCTGTAGATAAAATATACTGTAATGTTCTTTGTCATTTTTCATTTTCGATTTCTGCTTTAGACTTCCTATGACACACCATTTTTTCCATCACTTCTCTTTAAGAAGCTTGTTGTCTTCAAACCATTATACTTCATATTAATAGTTATATCTCAGTTTTTATTTCCATTCTTTGTTAAGAATCATCTAAAACCCAGTAGTTGTAAGTAGTTACATCATAGCTATAAAAATATGCTCTAGAATCCAACAGATTTAGATTTGAATCCCAGCATAGCTCCTTATGGACTGAATGGAAGATATGTTTTAATTACTGAAAATCTTTTTAAAAAAAGTTTATGTTTCGATCAAAGATTATTATAAGAATCAAGTGAGTTAATGCTTATACAGAGATTGTACTTTAACATATGTATTATTACTTTTAGTTCAATAATATGAGGCATCATGTAAATAATAAAAGGCCCCAACAAAAAAGATTTTAAAAGGTGGAGGAGCTGAATTAACCCCTCTGTGACAATATTGGTCATATACAGCTGTGTCTGTTCCACTTAAAGTCTATCTTTTATGTTTGATAAGCATTTTAATACTGCTACCAGAAAGAAGAAAGGAAGAAACATTGATATTTATTATATGCACAATGCCTCTTTTGGTAAATTCATGTAGACGTGATATTTGGAAAATATAATGGAAGCTAGATTTGGGCAAAATTAAAAACATAAGTGTATACTTTAGCTGTACATATACTAAATATGGAACAATACAAAGATTACCCTGACTCTTACATAAGGATAACACTTGTGAAGCATTTTATATTCCATATTTTTAGACACATTATATTTTATATGTTTTTTTTTGTGTATTTGGTGATAAAATGATTATGGTAAAATCATAATAATGGGGATTCAGGGTAAAAAGTTTATGGGAGTCCTTTGTATTATTTTTATGACTTTTCTATAAGGCTCAAATTATTTAAAATTCTTTAAAAATAATCAATATATTGGGAAATTTTTTTTTAAAAGTAAAAATAGAGTAGCCACCAGACTTTTTTTTTTTTCAGTCTTTTAAATTAGGATGTAGCAACTGGATCTGAATGAACTCTATGGGATAGGTGCTTTTGAAATATAGAGATTTTATGTTTTATGTGTATTACATTTTATTTTTGGATTCGCTAGTCCCACTCTACTATAAAATAATGTATTTTTAAATCTTTTTTTAAGTTATTTAAAAGCTGAGCTTAATTGATATTTCTTATAAAAACAAGTTATTAAAGTGCTATATATTTTTTACTCCAGTGCAACCAAGAAGTACTTTCATACATAGATATACTCATAAATACAAATTATGATAAGTAGTATGTGATTATAAACAATGTGTTATTGTCAAAACTGACAGAGAGGACGTTAGTTAAGTGAGCTGGTCAGTGAAAGTCTCACTGAGGAGATGACATGTAAAATGTTACTTAAAGGATGAGATGGGAACATTATGGAAAGTGGTAATGTCGACAGGGAGTGCAAGGAGCATTGCAGAGAGGGACCAAGTCTGATACTTGAGGAGGAAGAGAGTGGGGCATGTTTGAGAAACTGGGAAAGGAACAGTGTGGCTGGAGTACAATAACCAAGGAGAAGAGTGGCTCAAAATGAATATGAAGAGAGAGGCTGGGGCTGTGTTGTTCAGAACCTTGGAAGCCACATTGGAAAATTTTAAGCCCATCAGTTGCCCAGATTACAATATAGAATGCTTTTTTATTGTGAAGTATGGTGTGTGTGTGTTGTGGAGGTAAAATGGGAATGGAGAGATCAATGAAGAGCCTATTTCAATAGCTCCAGATAGTTAACGGTTGGTTGGACTAGGGTAGTACCTGCTTAAAGAGAGTAAACATCATTTTTTTTATATTATTATGTGTATATATTATGAATGTATCATAGATAGAAAAGATTTACTTTATTACAAATAGCTATGGCTTAAGACTTCAACTGAAAGCATGCTAATTAAGAAAATATTAGAAGCTCACTATAATGACCATTGTGTTAACTAAGACTTCTAACTAAAAATGATTATTTTTCAATGAGTGAGAATTTAGTCATGATTATTCATATAATCACAAATTATGTGAAACTTTTAATTTTTTATTTTCCTTTATAAACCCATTTAAATGGAGATAACTTACTAAGCATATGCTCTTGTTCCTATTTTCTTAATGGTTCAATTATACTTAAAATTATTAACAACACAATTTTGTATTATATTGGTAGAGGAGGATGATACACTTCCTAAATGAACAAAATAATAATAAGTGAATAATTAATATGTAAATCCTGGATATTGTGAACTTGTAGGAGGTAAATGTATATCTAATAGATGATGAAAAAAATATTAGCTAATATTGTTTGTAATCATGATATTCCATGGGGATTAGTGACTTTATCTTATTTATCATATTTATAATATAAATTTTTATATCATATTTATAATAGCATGAACATTTAATCAATGCTATCAACTTTTCACCACCGAAGGCTTAACAGAGAAAAGACAACTAAAAAGTAGAGAAAGCAAAACAAGATTGTTGGTGATGTGGAGGATACAATATTGGGAAAAGCCCTGGCCTAAGTCAAAAGGTTTGGCTTCTAGTTCTGGATTCAGGTAACCTTGGTTAATTCATAACTGGTGATTTGTAAGGTTTTCTTTCAACTCCCAAATTCAATGATTTTTCTGAAATATACCAGGGATTAGAGCCCTCTAGCTACTTTTAAGTGTTCTTGTTTATTCCACATTCTCTCTGCAAAACAATTTGTTTAAAAAGTCAGAAATTAAAAATCAGTGAAGATACTTCACTGTCTCATTGTTATTTGAGTTTATTGTGAAAGTGGGTTCTTTGGGAAGAATGGAAAGATCAGAGGAAGTGTGATGTCTTCAAGAACGAGGTGATTAAAACACTGAACCATTGAGATAGTGGGTCAAAGAGAAATAAGGAAAAAATAGTAACTACATTTAGTAGTTGGGTAGGAAAACATTATAAAAGTAATCAGTAAAAGATTTCTGGACCAGCTGCTACTGTATTTCCTATTGCCTTATTCCTTCTTAGAATGACTCTGTATCCTCTAAATTCCAGAGCTTATTTTCTCTTTAATGAGGCTATGGGGGATTTAAAGCTGCTTCTCCAAATCTGGATTTCAGCAAAATCTTTTTGTTACAGTCACAAAAAGAAATATGACCCCCAAATAAACATGATCATAATGACTACAGGAGAAGAAAACCTATAACTTGGGTTGGAATACCTTGAGTATAATTCTAGCTTAGCGTCCCACTAGTTGCTTTATACAACCACGTGAAAAAAATCATTATCTGACATTCAAAAGCAGCATTTATAAAATGTGAACAATTTTGTCTCATTTACCCTCATTAGGAAATAAGCATTACATATGGCAACCTCTATAAGAATGCTTTGTTATCTGGAGACAGCTATATGTTTGTAAGCTAATTTTTAGTATTCATCAGTTTAGCCTGTCTAGTATGATCATTGATGGATATAGATGAAAACTGAGGATTTCTTCACTACTATTAGTCAACTTTGTACTACCATAGAGTTCAACAATGATTGAGTTGTATTCCCAAACCAAACGCTAATTAAGGAAGAAGCAAAAAATTCCACGAAGCTCTTAATTTCTCCAGCTCGCCATATATCATCACAGGGCCATTAACTTCTCTGTTAGATGCTGTTCACTCTTCTAACTTCCATTTCCACCTTCTGCTTCCTTGTAGAGCAATCACAGATTCTCTCACTCACATTACGAGTTCTCTAAATGCCATCCAACTCAATACAACTGGAGCTGAATTAAATATCTTATGCATACAATGCAGATTAATGTTTTTCTCAGTCTCTGTTTCTTAGAAGCTCTAATGTAGATTTTCCACAAAAACATCAAGTAGCATCAAAATTTCAATGTTTTTTTAGAGTATCCCCAAATGTCTTACATTAGATAAGTCCAAGATACAATACAATAGTTATCTGCAGAGTATAATTATTTTGACTTGGGGCCAAAGCAGGTGTTATAATCCTGATTTGGTAAGATACAGTCCTAATGTATCCCAAAGTAAATTCACAAATTGTCATATATCCAAATGGTCATAATCAGTAGACTCATCTTGTAGCACAAAACAGTATTACTACCAGGTTGAGGGGTTTTTAATTCCTTTTTGTAAAATTCAATTCAAACTATATCTTGTAATATAAACCTTTAATTTCATTTTATGGAAGTATGTGAATTTGCTTAAACAGAAAACATAAATTTTAAATATGCAACCTAAACATATCTGTTGTGAAATGAGCCGTGCCATTTGTTTAAATTAGGCACTACACAAAATAAGAGATTCAAACAAGTTTTTGTGTTTAGGTAGGTTATTTATGTGGTTATTCCAGGAAGCAAGAGTGTGGGGTGAAGAAGAGTACAGGAAGGAAGTAAAGGCAATATAAAGCATGTTACTGCAGGAACTGTGATGAACTGGGGCTTAATCCTCCTTAGAAATTCCTGAGAAGCATATGGAATGCTTGTCAGAACTGCCTACCTGAGGACTGATCATGACAAACTCCTTTCCTCTATTGGTTGAGTGTTGCCCTTTGTATGTTAATTTCCTAGGCTTATGCATGCCTCCTGAGCAAGATTTACTTTGAACAAAGTGAAATGCTGTCAATATATGGAAAATCAAAGCTCATTTTTAACTATCCACTGTAGAGTCCACAAGAATTAGAAGCCAAAAGGATGCATGGCAGGACAGCAGATAAATTATTACATATGCATTTGTGAACTTCAATGATAAACCAACAATAAAAACACTTTAAATCATCCAGAGCCCAGTACTATTATTTTTAGACCTATACTTCCAAATTATATTTTCAAATTTGGAAAACCAGTATATAATTAAACTGGACTTCTTTAGTTATTTTATGTATATGTCAAAAGTACAAATAATCTGAGATTCTTATCCTATTTGCAAGCCCAGTGTGCGGGCCAGGGCTTCCTAGATCTTGGCACAACACAGGAGACTTGGGGTCAAAGATAAAGTATTTTATTACTCACAGGGCCGCAGGCAGCATGAGCTCCACACTCAAATTGGTTCCCTTCCTTTTCAAACATCATTGAAAAGATAAAAGAGTAGCACCAGGATGCTTATAGTCTGGTGGAAGCCTCTAGGGACAGATCTGAAAGATCATTAATGTCCTTCCCGTCCCTATACATCCCGCATTCTGAGGTTATCTCTCCTCCAAGTACAGGATTTTTGCGCTTCCTCCACCTTCACAAAGTGTGAAGTTGCTATAACTTCATCTTTCTTTTCTCTTCAGTCTTCTCTTACATCATCCAGAGCTTTGCCTGGAAGAGTCAAATGAAAGAGGCACCAGAGCATATTTATAAACTGTGACCAGAATTAAGTTTTAACGTCCTAATTCTCATTCTGAACAGGCTGCCATCCAGAGACTATATACATTTAGGCAGGTCTGGAGTTGCCACTAGAGGGGAAGAAAAAAATACATTGTGCCAAGGCACTGTCAGGAAGAAATCCTGAAATTTCTGAAGTCTTTACAATTTACTTTATTCATCACAACATAGGCTCCCCAAGTCCCCTGCAAGGAATGCAAAGGTGGACCCAAATGGATGATATGCACAAAGTAAGTTTGTATGATAGCTGAGCAACTTTGAGTTTAGGAAACCACCAATTTTGTAAGGCTACAGCTAGCCACTGGCCCACCAATCGTTGCCCTGGAGAGAGGCATTATCTTCGTTATTCTGGTCAGGTGACAAATCTTCCCCCTACCCCAGAGAAAGACACCATTTGCTTTACAAACGTCCCTGAAAGAGCAATACAGAAGTTACCAATGCCTTTGCTTAAAACAATGGGCAGAAATGTCAGAGATCCAATGGAGAATTGTGTCCAAATATCTTGTTGATTTTGGTGGTGGTGTTCTCGTCTTTTTATTGGAAATTATTTTATTTGTTACTATCTCCCCCTTCCTATCAGCTGTGTTTGAAAATGATACAGCCTGAGAAGAACTGGCAAACAAAATTTAATTGTGTAAAAAATCAAAAGTGGTTATTTGACAAATTTACTTTTTATTCATCACTATATTTTTATCTTATTTCTCTCCAATGTTGTAGTAATGAGGAAAATGGAACTTCCATTTCATAATTTTTTATAAGATAAATGTACAAATAGTAACAGCTAAATTGGAAAATAAATCTAAGGTAATGGAGAGGGATCCCTGGGTGGTGCAGCGGTTTAGCGCCTGCCTTCGGCCCAGGGTGCGTTCCTAGAAACCTGGGATCGAATCCCACGTCGTGCTCCCGATGCATGGAGCCTGCTTCTCCCTCTGCCTGTGTCTCTGCCTCTCTCCTCTCTCTCTCTCTCTCTGTGACTATCATAAATAAATAAAAATTAAAAAAAAAAGAAAAAAGGTAATGGAGAAAACCATTGAATTTTATAATAATTTGCCTCTACTTTAGGCAAATGGTAAAAGAAAAAAGTATCCTTTATTTTATTGTTTAATACTTTAATTTTAAAATACTTTGACTCTCCAAAAGTTGCAAAATTAATAGAAAACTCTTATAAACAATTCACCCACCTTCTCCTAATGATAACATCTTACATGATCATTAAGATTAGGAAATTTATATTGGTACAATATTATTAACTCAACTACCAACCTTATTCAGATTTCACATGCACACTTTTTTAGTTTATAGTTCTTTGAAATTTCACATGTACATATTGATGTAAACATCACCAAAATCAGGATACAGAACACATTAATCACCAATGAAAAACTCCTTTTCTTTTTTCCTTTTAAAGTCACCCTCTTCCCTAGCCCTGACTCTGGCAACCACTGATTTATTCTCATGACCATATTTTGTGACTTCAAGAATATTACTAAGTGGAAGATTATTCAATTAAAAACTTTGAGGTTAGCTTTTCCCCCCACTCAACATGATTCCCTGAAGTTCCATTCATTTAGTGCATATTGGTGGTATATTCCTTTATATTTCTGGGTAGTATTCCATTATAGAAATATAATACATGCTATCTATCCTTTCACATGTAAAAGAAACCTTTTTGTGATTTCCAATTTTAAGCTGTTTATTTTTTAAATAAATTATTTATTCGATAAATTATTTCAAGCTACCATGAACATCTGTGTACAGGTTTTCATGTGAGCATAGATTTTCATTTTTTCTAGGATAAATACTCAAGAGTGTGATTGATGAGTCAATTCCATGGTAAATTCATGTTTAATTTTATTTAGAAACAAAACACAAACAAACAAACAAAAAAAGCTGCCAAACTGTTTTCCAGAGTCTGTACAGTTTTACTAGCAATATAAGATCCAGTTACTCTGTATCCTTTCTGGCATTCGGCATTATCAATTCTAGTAGGCATGTAATGAAATCTTATACCTTTAATTTGCATTTCTCGGATGGCTAACAATTTTAATGACTTTTACTTGCTCATATTCTCATATTTTAAAATGTAGGGATCCCTGGGTGGCGTAGCAGTTTACCGCCTGCCTTTGGCCCAGGGCGCGATCCTGGAGACCCGGGATTGAATCCCACGTCGGGCTCCCGGTGCATGGAGCCTGCTTCTCCCTCTGCCTGTGTCTCTGCCTCTCTCTCTCTCTCTCTCTGTGACTACCATAAATAAATTAAAAAAAAAATTAAAATGTAATAGTGAAAGCTAAACTGTGACTCTAAACAATAGGACTTCTTTTGCCCAACTTACTGAATAATCGAGTTATTTCTTGTCATTTGAGAGGCTGTATTTAATTTTGTCATTGTATGAGAAGCTTATGCTCAAGCATTTTAATTGCCCCAGAACACTGGGCTGGCACTTTCACACAGTTGCCTTTTGATCTCATCAGTTCACTTTTTTGTTATTCTAAGATCTTATGTTTCTTTAAATATTTCCCTGATTTAGATTGGTTTCACAGCAATTTATGATCATGTATGGCTTAACTAAATTATTTCCCTTCTAATCCTATTTTTATATATTCTAATAAACTATAAAATTATACTGGAAGTTTTTAGTAAGGGAAATGCAGAAGACTACTATTAGTTTATGAAAGTGAGATAATGTTAAAATGATATGTGAAAATATATTGTTTTAGGGTAATAGGAGACTGGCTAGAAGGAGTAAAGTGTCTTCTATAAAAAAAGAATTGACTTTATGCATTAATTTCCTTCTTCATTTAATCATTGTGGAAATATTTATGAAGCACTAAATTTGTCACAACACACTATTAAGAATAGCAATGTGTAGGACCATTGTATCACTCAAGGATCTTGCAAGAAACATGGGGTGAAATAGGTTATAAGAAATAATTAAAAGTAATACCAGACACTCTGGACTATAGATAAATACTCCAGATTGATGTTATTAACTGGCTTACACTTTACCAACTGAGCATTTATGTTTTTTTTATCTCTAAACAAAGTATCTGGAATCAGAATTTTCCATGTTCACTTCTAATATTCAGAGATGGGAAGTCAGAGAAATATTCTTATAGTTGGCAGTCAGAAAGATGCCTCCTGTGCAAAGAAGCATAAAAAGGAATATATGTTGTGGCTGCATAGCACTACAACTAAGAAAAGGAAAAGAGATTGAAGTTAAACCATGACTTTGGATTCCCTTTGTTTGTTACTTAAAAGAAGTTCATAATAAGTGATACCTTGCTCTCTCAGGATAGACCACAGAGAAAACAAAATTGAAAAGGCAAGTATCTTGGAGAGATGGGAGCACAGACTCCAGAAAGCCCTGGGTAGTGTCAATAGTGCTGCTTCCTGTCAGAAGCTTTCTCTGTGTTTCACTAACTTGTCTGTAAATGAACAAAATTCATATTTTATATACTTAAAAAAGGACACAAAATGATATGATTTTAATTATATTGAATACCTGCTAAATGGTCTAATTTATATATTTTACTTCCTATGTTATGATTTCAGTTTAGCTGACCCTCACCATCATATTGCAACAAAGCTGCACTGGAATTCTCAGAATTATTTCAGAGAAAAGAAGATTGAATTGTGTATTAGGAGCAGGAAAACAAAAAGATACAGAACAAATATAAGTTTAATTTAACAGTTTAAAAAGAAAGCCATATATTGATGTGATTCATGTGAGGTTAAGCATTTAATGATAATATTTGTATAGCAGTTCTTTCTGTATTCAGTGAGAAAATAGGAATATCCAACATTTCACACACTTAACAGAGCTCGTCATAAATACAATATATTAAAATATATTTTTAAGAAAAGATTTTATTAAAAAATATTTTATTTATTTATTCATGAGAGACAGAGAGAGACAGAGACGAGGCAGAGGGAGAAGCAGCCTTCCTAGGAGAAGCCCAATGTGGGACTCGATCCACGGACCCCGGGATCAGGCCCTGAGCCGAAGGTATATGCTCAACCACTGAGCCACCCAGGCATCCCTAGATTTATAATAGTTAGAAAAAATGATTGGCTACTTATGAGAACTGATGTATTTGCATATCCAAATAAGTGAAATGTATGCAAACGTGAAAACAATATTTTTTTGTGTACAGACTTCAATAGCTATTGTTTACCCGTGTCTAACCAATGACAATCACATGAGTTACATCTATGAGAGTTTTAAGGATAAAATAGCTTAATGTTTTCGTTAGATCATTCTTATGTTCATAGAATAAATTCTTACATAGCTTTTACAACTAAGTTCTTTTCTTAGAACTTAGTATTAGTTCTAAGTATTAAACAAATAGAATTAAACAAACGATAACTAGCTTATTAGTAAACTTTTTCAGCACACTATTTTTGTGCTTAATGAAAAGAATACACCTAAGTGAGATTTGTTAGTTCCTTGTTGACAAAGATCTTGCTCATGATAGGTTATTGCTATATATTTGAATGAATAAAAATGTAGAAGAATCTACATCTACATGTTAGCATTTTTAATTTAAAAAATTTAACATATATACAAAGAATAGAAAGATGATAAAAAAAAGCCAAGGTTCTATTTACGACTCTGTAGCTACTATCCATGTACCTCGCTTCATTAGTTCTCCTCCCTGATACTTAGCTTTCCCAGTTCCACAGAAGAAGGTGAGACTATTCTTCTCCAGAGTACTAATGGCTTAAAATTCTTTCTCCTGTAATATGTAAATTTTATAGAAAATTTGATAAAGATATACATAAAAAGTACTAATCAGACATTACTTATGTTCAGAATAAACTGTTAATATATTGTATTTCTGTCACATGCATTTGTATTAATGCATTTAGAAAATTGCATAAACTTTTTATTCAGGTATTGTAAATTTAAAAGTAAATTATATAAGAGTGTTACATATGCTCTTTATATCCATATATTTTTCTAAGTTTAAAAGCAAATGATAAGTGACAAAAAGCCTCTTTGTTTTTAAAGACTGTACAAGATAGTGCTTTATCCAGTGAAATGCAACAATATAACTATTTTCCTGCTTGTTAGACTTGTGAAGGGTGGATGAAGTTGGGAATGAGAACAAGATTTCATTGGGCAGGATAGAATAGAATCCTGCAAAGTATTCTGTACCTTTCATCAACCCTAATTGATCTCACAATACTGAGATTTTTCTAGCAGACATTTATTCACTGTGCCTCTGCTTCAAAATGTTGCATTAACTTCAACTACCTGTTTCCAGACTTTGATTTTTTTTTAAGATTTTTATCTATTTATTTGAGAGAGAGAGAGGGAGAGAGAGAGCATGAGTGGTGGGGGAGGGACAGACATAGAGGGGGAAGAAGATTCTCCTCCTAGCAGGAAGCTCCATGTGGGGCTCCATCCCCAGGACTGTGGAATCATAACCTGAGCAGATGCTTAGCGGACTGAGCCACCCAGGCACCCCTAGACTTTGGCTTTTTAAATAGAAAGAAAAGAATCATCAAAATGCCTAAATTGCGTATCTACCAGTGGGTCTCATATATTAACTTCTGATTCTACAGTTACCTGAACTAAGAGAACTCTTCCTCTTAGCATGTTATGTGGTGGTACTTCTAAATTTCTCCTACTTCCTACACAGAATTGTGGTTTGTGAATTGATTTGGGAGGGGATGCAGTGATAGAAGAGGGAAGGACCAGCACTCTGGGTTCCTCAAAGTCCAGTCTCATACCTTGGCGGTCCAACTGCCTGGCATGGGCCCTGGATTTCTGACTTAGGTGACAAATAGATAAGGAGATGCAAAATGTGTTTCCATTTTTTTCTCTGGTTAGTGGTTTCATTTAGTTTCAGTCAGAATATGCCGATTGGTCATGGTATTTTTGATTCCAGTTTTATCAGTCATATGAGAGTTTTTAATTCCTTTTGAATTCTAGAGAATAGTTGAGTGTTTGAGTCTCTCATAATAATATAATTTGGAGTCCTTTCCTGTTACTACAGGATTTATGGAAAGTAGAGACTGACTCAAGGACCACTATCCTGACACCATTTTGAGCCATTTTCTAAGTATCAACTGTTGATCCTTTGACCAGTTGATTTTTCAAAAGTACATTCAGTTACATATACTCTTAATATTTAACTAATATTGTTAAATAAATTGAGTCATTATTACTTGGGAAATGCTACTAAGTGTAATATTTAAAATTATATTACATGAATAATATTAACTTAGTAAAATTCCACGACTTACTTTAGTAAAATTCTGTCAGCAATGTATGCAATTTTTTATATAAACTCAGTGTATGATTTTATATATAAACTCAGAAACACAGTTGTTCCTATTGCTATAAAAATAAAATGTGTCCTTAGAATTTTAAAGGATGCAAGTCCTTAATATATGAAAATTCAAATGTATCACAGGGATGTATATTTTTAAATGTTTATAAGAAGTATCCCCTCCTTGTCCAGCACCCCTAAATTAAACACTATATTCCCTATCTATACCAAGAAATCTACAGTCTCAAATAAGGAAATATAATTAAATACAGAAAACAATGTGTGTGTGTGTGTATATATATATATATATATATATATATAAAGCATTATTATATATGTGAATTTTTGAAAAAGAGGTAAGCTTTCAGTAAAAATATTTTTTTCAACAGTAGCCTTGTAGTTTCATTTCCAATGTAGATGGGGATCATTAAGTAAATATTTGTCTTTCCAAAAAAACCCTAAAAAACAAAACAAAACCAAAAACAAATAAAAATAAAAAAGATTGTCTTTAATGAGGCAAAAAACAATTGTATTCCCACCATAATAAGTAGTCCAATTAGATTATTCCCTATATTAAAAAAACAAAACTATCGATCACTTTTATTTTTCTATTCATTTTATATTTATACAAATGCTACATAAATTACTTTTTTTCTGTTTTATTTGTACTGCTAAAGTAATGCATAAACCATTAATTGTAATAGTGTGGTACTATCATTTAATTTTGGTAGTCCTAGATTTTTTCTAGGCTATCCTGCTCTTTTCCTTGATTACTGATAAGAGACAACAGAGATAGGGGAGCAAGTTAGGAGGTAGTTGGCATAACACAAAGAAGAGTTTTTATAATCCTGAACTAAAGCAATAGCAATAAAAATAAACTGTTAGATTTTGAGAGACTTCTACAAGTTGTGATAAGAATTTGTGCAAATTCATTTTTATGGGATGTCTCTGGCTTGAATCATTAGATGGTGATGCCATTCTCAGATAGGGAAGAGAGAAGAGAAGCATATTTGATGGGAAAGATGTTTTCAGTTGTAGACAGTTGAATGTTAGTGTTGTACATCTCAGGGTATAATGAAACAAAGAAGTTAGAAAATATTCTGAGATGATATATAATTTTCTAGAATCACAATTATGGATGAGAATGGTAGCTCCCATACTATAAAAGCTGATAAATTAAGCTTTTGAAAATATGTCATGAGTTTGACCATTATTCTTTAAAAAAAAAAAAAAAGATTCATTTATTTATTTTAGAGAGAGTGAGAGAGCATGAGCAGCAGGGGGAGAATGGGAGGGAGAGAGAATCTCAAATCGACTCCACACTGAGCATGAAGCACGATTTGGAGCTCAAGCTCACAACCTTGAGATCTCAATGTGAGGACTGAAACCAAGAGTTTAATACTTAACCTCATAAAAGGCATCCCTCTTTTTTTATATATGTAACATTTCATTACTTATTTTTAATTGTAATTCCAGTATAGTTAACATACAGTGTTATATTATGAAGTTGGGAAACATTCCCAACATATATATATCTACTTTATCCATTCATATATTGATGGACACTTGGGCTGTTTCCATAATTTGGCTATTGTAAATAATGCTGCAATAATCAGGGGTTCATATATCTTTTCAAATTAGTGTTTTTGTATTCTTTGAGTAAATACCCAATAGTGTGATTACTGCATCATAGGGTAGTTCTATTTTTAATTTTTTGAGGAATAACAGTGTTTTCCACAGTGGCTGCACCAGTTTGCATTTCCGCCAACACTGCATGAGGCTTGTTTTTCGTTCACACCCTTGAAATTCAGCCTAAAAGAATAATCTAAAAGGTTGTTTTTTTTTTAAATTGGTAATTGCTTAGACAAAGAGAAAGCTAAGAATAAATGAACCCATAAGGATATGTGACACCTTGATTTTTTTAATCTAAGCAAAAAATATGAGTCTGCATCTTTATTTTTAGGAAAGTGTCAACAATTATAGGGAGAAATAATTGTGGTAATTTCATTTCTCCAAATAAAAAGTAATTTAAAAGGAGAAATTAAACTACTGAATAAGTAAAATAAGGAAGGACATTTAAGAAAAGTATTTAAAAGTATGTTCCAACATTTGGTCATGGTTAAACATTTAAACAATTCTAAGAGATGATTTGTGGTTAAAAATGGTAGGATGTGGGATGTTTGTTTATGGTTGAGTTACATGAGAAATTCTATGGTGTGTCGGTAACAGGGTTACAGAGAATACACCCAAGTTTTATTAGTAGTATTTTTAAATATAGTTTCTGTAGTCCTACTAGCTTGTAACCAATTGAGCTGAATAAGTGAACAAAAGAGAAAATAACATGGCAGGAGTTTGTGCTCCCTTGGCATACCATGGCCAGGCAAACATGGCAAACCTATCTCCTCATTTCATTTCATTCTGTCTCGGGATCAGATTGTATTTATTTCTACTTTTCTGTTCTTTTAATCCCCCCCCTTAAACGACTAGTTAGGAGTACTTAACCATTAAAAAGATTGGCATCTATCTCCATTCCTTAACTTATTCTTCCACTTGAAGACATTTCCAATTCTTTTGCTTCCTTTTTTGCCTCTCATACTACTGTCTCCTACATATTTCACCAGGAAGCCTCATTTTCCTCATTCACAGATTAATCTTAAATCCTAGGACTAAGACTATCCAAATGTGACTTTGAAGCTATGTTCTGATTTTTCCTATGTATCAAAAATATGTCCTATTTTACTCATTCAACAAAAATTTAGAGTAAGTGACTCAGTTATATGTGGATGAGAGGGATGTAAAGAACCAAAGATACCTGTTTTCTAAAAATTTATATTCTGGTAGGAAACACAAAATATGCAAATAAATAACTGAAATGTTTGGTAGTATAAGATAGAGGAAACATACAAATTTAAAGGTAGTTGATTTCTTTTTTTTTTTTCTTTTTTTGTTACTACTTAAATCCTAGTTTCATAATAATCTTTAAGCTGGTCCTTTAAAGAATGGGTAAGATTCGATATCATCTTTATCTCTTTTTGGATCAAACACCTTTATTTTTTTTTTTAAGGTTATATTTATTTATTCAGGAGAGACACACGGGGAGAGAGAGAGAGAGCGCGAGAGAGAGGCAGAGATGCAGGCAGAGGGAGAAGCAGGCTCCATGCAAGGAGCCCCATGCAGGACTGGATCCCTGGACTCCAGGATCAGGCCCTGGGCTGAAGGTGGCACTAAACCGCTGAGCCACCCGGGCTGCCCAGATCAAACACCTTTAAATACTTGAGTAAAAACTAGAAAAGTCTTATGTGAGAGTAGACAAACATTCCCTAGCTTCCTGAGGCTTAGGTTCTAGAAAGAAAATATTAAAATCTAATATGACAAGGACAATACTACATTAATAAACCTTTAGAAACAGTGTATATGTGTTTGCATCAATATGCTAGAATAAAACAGACACACAAAATCCACTCCGTCCATGCATAACAGATAAATCCACCTGTTTACTTATTAAAGATATGATGGTGAGAGATTTAAGAATGAAACTGTTGAAGTAGTTTCAATTCAGGGCAAAATCTAACTGGAACAATGGAGCAGCGTATTGGCCTGGGGGTGAAACTGATAAAACCTCAGCCTGGCTCATTTGCAAAGTCCCTGCTGTTCATCTCTCTCTCTCTCTCTCTCTCTGAGCCAGAGCGATTACATTCACACGGACATTCATTTTGAGTCTGGCAATTTGTCTTTCACTCTGTTTGTATTTTCTATTTACTGGTGATACTGACATTCCTCACTCAGAACATTTGTCATTTGGGGAAGGAAGTGGAGTGGTTTATTTAGAATAATTTATTCCTGAGTGATTTTTCCCAAAACATTAATTGTTAGCCGTTCTCAAAACTCCACAGTTACTTCATTGTACAGAATGTACGAGAACAAGAACTTTGAAAACCTAGTCACTGTGTGCTAAATACTGTGCTAGATATTTTACAGATCTCCTCCCTATAATTTTGTGAGAGAGCTATTATTATTTGTACTATAAAAACAAAGGCTCAAAGAGTTTGCACAGTTTATTAAGTGCTGCATATATTTAATTAAGTAACTCATGTTTCTCTTTTATAATGTTTCATAAAATAATAAAGAGAAATGATTTGAAGAAGTTAGCAAAACAGATACATTATGACCCAATTAGATCTGTTATTGCTGTGTCACACATTTGGACAGACCAAAATTTATTCTAATCTTTCAAAGCAGAATTATACACTGAAAAAAGCCTGACAACATAGTCTATTAAATTAGGACTTTTCTTATATGTTTGTGCCAACATTAAAATGACATCTTGCCATAGGTCTAAGCTTCAATAAAATCAGTCAAAAACAGATTTTTCTCCATGTCTGGTTTCCTTTAATTCTTGTTTTGAGCAAGGGCATTAACTCATGACGGAAGTCAGAAATGAAAACAATCTAGTTGTCTGTGATGTGCTGAGTCCAGACGTCAAGCAGGGACAGATGTATAACCAGGAAGGGGATATTAAAAAAAATTAAAAAAAAAAACAACAAACAAACATGGAGCTGATGCAAACTAATGAAGACCCAGCATTTATGGCAGCAGTATAATTTATTGTTTTTGTTTTTTTTTTTGAGTAATTGAATCATAGGACCAAAGAGGAGACAATAAGGTGTGACCTAGTTGATACATAGCTCTAAAAAAAAAAAAAAAAAAAGAAAGATAAGAAGCCATGGTTTCCTAGCAATATCTACTAGGTAGGTTATAAGACATTTAAATGAAATATTACACTTGTCCATAGATATATGAAAATTTTACAGCATGATGTAGGTGGTGAAAATAGTGTAACATTGACAAATATGATCCTGCATTCCTGCGCTTATTAGTAAGTCTTGCTTCCTCAGAGTGTTACACAGGCACATATGACAGCTTTGGCCAATGAAGTGTGAGAAGTACATCACTCTTACAGACAGAGGCTTTTAGAGCCAATGTGTGATTTGCCACATTCTCTTTTTCTATCTTAGTAATTATGGAAATATGCATTTAAATGGAACACCCATCTCTGTAAGAAATGAAATGACTACAATGTATAGATCCTCAAGAGCCTTCATGTAACATCAGCTAGAAACAAAGCATTGTTTTAAGGCATTGATGTAGGCAGTTGTTTGTTACTGCAGCATAACTTGGTCTATTCTGTCTAATAGACATATTGTGAATTCCTTGATAGTACAAATCATACATTATTTTTTTACCAGTGTATCTCCAACTATCTAAAATAGCACGCAACATAAATATTCACCGAATCAGTGTATGACTTAATGAATACACATAAATGTTTGTGGCCTTCTTCGAGTGTGGAAGGGGATAGGAGAGCAAAAAACAAAAATATAAAAGCCATCTGGAAATAAGGAGATGTTATTTACATAATTTATGGGCTAGAAGTAAGTGCATTTTACTGGTAGAAGGCAAAGGTTAACACTAATTGAGCTTAGGAGAAGGAAGAAGAATCTTGGGACTTCCATTAGTGAAGTAACTTGAGGCTCTTGCCAATCACAGGACTGGCAACAGGGATTTTTGAGGTGAAAAGATTATTTTTTTTTCTTTTACATAAAAAATGCTGCATTAGGAGTTTAGTTGTACTTTGTGTGATTCTAGGTGTGAAACTTTTACATAGCAAGGGAACATGAAATGGACTTATAAATTGCTGAGTAGTTTCTCTCTTTCAGACAGATTTTTTTTTTTTTTTTTTTTTTTTTGCCTTGGTCAAAGAAGAAAGGAGAAATCTGGCAGCCAGCCATATAATTAGAATTAACCTTGGCCATAAAGGCATGACAGATGAACCTGCTTGATCATTCTAATATTTGCCTGTCTGCATGTGGAATTCCTGTCTTAGACCATGGCACAGAAGGAAATGTTCCTCTTGAAATTTTTCTCTGTATACCATAGTCATATTGTTTCCTCAGAACATACAAAGATATGCCACTAAATACTGTAGTGGTGGCATTCACTAGAGCTATTAAAAAGCAAACAAACAAACCAAACCCCCCAAAAACACAGTATTGATGGCAAACTCAGATTTTAATGAAAAACAGAATTCTGGTCAGTTGCATGATTTTTCCAATATTTTTCAGCTGAAATTTTTTGACAATCATTGGCCTTCTAAATTGAACCTATATTCAAAATAATTGGGCTAAATTAGTTTAGCATTTTACAGTTAAGTTAAAATAGAAAAACTGCAGTTTTCTCAGAGGACAGCACGTATATACCACCACCACCTGCCACACACACACTCATACACCAACATCACCTTAACAAAATACTTTTTTCCCCTCTCTCTACATAGTATTACTCAAAATTATCTGGAAGTTTAAAATGCAAATTTAGCAGTTGTGTAATCCTCCCAAAAGAGGAAATTAACAGAATTTAAAGAATTGGTTTAGCAATGTTTTGGGTACAGGCAACAGAGAATTTTCTATTTGGGTACAACTAAATGAATGAAACTTGAGTGGGTGGAAGTCTTGTCCAACACCACATAGAAAGTTGTCAGAACTAAGGGAGGGGTTAGAATATCAATTAGAATGGAGAACTGCCTTGAGGATAGGCTCTATTTCATTTCCTGAAATAGATAAATGAGGACCACATAAAGGGAGCTATAAGGTCAAATAAAACCAACACACCATTCTAGGTATCACGTATTGTAATTGTCGACGCTGCTATTTTGTTCACCGTGATGACTTTAAAGCTTGTTTGCAAATTTTTTTTGATGCTTTGGTGCTCCTCCCTCATTCCTCGGAGTGGGTTTCTTACTGTTTCAACCAAAACATTATAAAGGAAGTTACATTTGTTGACCCCCAAGGCCAAATTTTAAGAGGCTAGGTAGCTTCCACCTTGTTCAGTATAACACTCCCTCCAAGGGCCCTGAGAACTGGTTAAGAATAAATGCCAGAGCCACACTACGTAGGTTCAAATCTTACTCTACCAACAATCAGATGTACAGTCTAGGGAGAGTTACTTAACCTCTATGTGCCTCAGTTTCCTCATTTATAAGATGGGGAGAAATAATAGTCTGAACATACCACCTGTTGCTCTACCAGTAGCTTTTATGGTTGTTTAAAGGGTCAAATGTATGTGTGTGTTTAATTTTTATTCAGTTTTTAAACTAAAATATATATAAGTGCATTTACTCATTTCTCCCAACACACCACCCTTGCAGCTTATATTTATGAGTTTGTGTTTTTGCCTATTTGTTTTTTAGATTCCACATATAAGAGAGATCATATGGTATTTGTCTTTTTCTGTCTGACTAATTTTTACTTAGCATAGTATTGCCCTCAAGGCCCATCCATTTTGTTGCAAATGGCAAGATTTCGTTCTTTTTTTAAAAGGCTGAATAATATTCTATTATATATGTGTGTGCATGTGTGTGTATATGTGCATGTATTCAGCTACTGATTACTTTGCCTGTTTGCCATCTCTTACATTGTTTCTATAAGAGGAAATTTACCTTTCTTCTGTATTTGGTACCTTTTATAGTCATTTTTATAGTTCATTGAGAACTTCCATGACTTGAATCTTGGATAATGGTATTTCATGAATAGGGATGTTTTTCCCTAACTGGCATTATGGGTACCTCTTTGTAGTCCTGAATACCAGGCCAGACTTTCAAACATGATATGTTCCTCTGCCTAGTGCAGGAAAAGGATTCCCTGTGTATGTCTTTCAGTCAATATAGGAAGCTCCAGAATAAAGAAAACTGATAACTTCTGCAAGTGGCTTCTGCTTAGGGAAGAACTGCTTTCTACCAACTAGATCTCCTTTATTCCTATAGATTAGTTCCCTGGAACCCTTCAGAGATACATGTGTATAAATTGATGGTTGCATTTCTACATATTTATCCACATGGCTATTTTGGATTTTCTCAAATCATGTATGATTACTAAAAATACCAAGTTTAGTAACCTCAAACATAAAGATCTGAATTAGGCCTCACTGAACACTAGTTTATAGTCTTAGAATAATAGGAGATTACTAACCCTGAGTAAATCTGTGAAACTAGAAAGGCCAATTCACAACCATTATAAGAATTGAGACTGTCCAAAAAAAAAAAAAAAAAAAAAGAATTGAGACTATCCCTGAATGGATATTGCCAAGAAAGCAACCATTTCAAAATACTCTTTCTATAGGGACCATTTGACATAACAAGGCAAATGCCTCTTCTAACAGCAGGTTAAGAAAACATGCCTTAATTCAAAATCTCATTAAAATATATTCACAAATATGGATAGGCATGGAAATTGATTTTTTTTTAAAGCAAATGGAAAACATGGAGGTAGAAATCTCAGAAGTCAGGGTGAAATTAGCAAAAGTGCCTGAAATTAAGTTGCTGGGGCTTTTTATTTCTTAAAAACACATGTAATCTGTTCACAAATACATACTAATTTTTGAATAATTTTCAATATGTGGAACTGTGAATTTAAATATATAAATAAAACATTTAGGACAAATGTTCCTGTTGCTTCTACTGTCTAAAATTAAGAAAACCACTATTATCTTTCTAGAATGGGATCTTGCATCAGTCAGGATCCCAACAGGAACTTCACATGGTTCAAGAATTTAATAAAGAGACTGGTTGCAAAAGTGTGAGAAAATTTTAAAAAAGCCAATAAAAGATGTTGATGGTACTTAAGATGCAACAAACAACAGGGTGCTGGTTCCACCCCTAAGACTGAATGGCAAGAGGAGTAAGTAGCACTATGCTGTCGGAGCTGCTACAAATGGGGTGTGGGTGTGGGGGAGGGATGTAGCCTTTACCAGAAAAATGTATCCCAGAGCAGAAAAGGAGAGGGAAAGAAAAAGTTCAAATCTCCCTTTTAGTTCTCTGATCTCTTACTAGTAAACTCAAACAAAGGCTAACTGGGGCAGGGTGGGAGGGGACAAAGAGCAGGGCAGAAAAAAGTGGTGGGAGTAGGGGCCAGAAATGGGAGAAAAAAAACTAACACAACTCTTACTTTTGTTTTGGTTTTCTTTTTTTTTTTTAATTTATTTATTCATGAGACACAGAGAAATATGCAGAGACATGGGCAGAGGGAGAAGCAGGCTCTCCACAGGGAGCCCGATGTGGAACTGGGTCCCAGGACCCCAGGATTATGAACTGAGCTGAAGCCAGAGGCTCAAAGACTGAGCTACCCAGGCATCTCTGTTTTGGTTTTCATATTTTAAACAACTGGTAGTAATCTCAGTCCCTTTAAAATACAAAATAGGCTTAAAAGCATAGCTAAAATCCTATTGATGAGAAAAGTATTTTCTGTTATCAATATCATACTGTTTCCAAAAGAATGGAGGACAAAATAGGTCAATCATAAATACACACATGCATATGCGTTATAGCTACACACGACCATAAACGTAAATGTGTATTTGTATGCTATTGTTATCACTAGTTATCATGCAGCCTTCAACAAAACAAAAATAATGCCCATGTTCTTAATCACTCTCCCTTTGTGAAATAAGAAATAGGGAACTTTGTATATTCTCTGTAATATGTTATAGAGTAATTTCATTTATTGCTTTCTGATTTTTAAACTTTATAGAGAAACTAAAAAATTGCCACTTGACTTTTATAAATAGAACCAGTAACATGGTAATATTGGTTTGCACAAAAAACTGCTTTTCCAATTATTCCAATTTAATGTACTTTCATTGTATTTAAGAAAAATACAAAATTTTCCCCTCAAGTATAGTGAATATAAAAAAGAAATGTGAATGTAAGACAAGCTTATGAAGGCCACTGAGGAAGGAGAATGATCCAGGCTGTGGAGAATACAAAGAAAACAGGATAATAGGTGACAAGAGTAAACTAATGAGATGAAATTATAGGGAACACTCATAGAGGACATATTTTGTGCATCATAGAATTCAAATGCTAATGTGAAAAAAAAGTTTAATTAAAAAGAAAAAATAAAAAAGAAACCAATATTTTATGATATTATAGAAATGGTATTTTATGGTATTATAGAAAACCAACATGGTTATATTTACTCCGTAGAGCTTTAGGCATCTTAGAAAAATAGCTTATTACAACAGTAGTATATGTAGTATAATCTAACGATCTAAGGGAAATATAGGTGCATTATTTATGTGATGAGAAACTTTTTGGTGATAAGTGCCTTTAATACAGTATAGTTCAACTTTTTAGCACATGTGGAACTCCAAGCTGGAGGATGGCTAAAGAAGGATTTATTCTCAAAGTTCTCATTAATTTACATTATTAATTTATAATATTTTAATTGCTTACAGTTTCATATGTTTTATTGAGGTATAATTGACATAACAATAGTTTCAAGTGTATGCTTAAAATTTTCATAGCAAAACTTTTTTAGAATAAACTAAGAGGTTAAAGGGCATTATTAACATATCAGTTTAGGAAAATCTAATGTTGTCTGTCTTAAAATCCTAGTCCTAGTGTAACTCTGACACCAAAAGGGTAAGTTATTTTCTTAACTTTTTTTAACTGTTAAATGAAGAAATCACTTGTTTAGTGTAAGTTAGAAAAGAGTCTGGGTTCTCTTTGGAGGCAGAGCCAATTTGTCTGTTTGCTCAGCACTCAATGATTTTGGAGATATTAGTCACAAAAAAAGTACTAATAGCTTTTACAAACATTAGCCTGAGAACCATTTTCCATTTAGTCTGTAGTTAGTTAATCGAGTGTATGTTCATTTGTCCATATAAGCTATAAAATCCTACAATGAAGATGTAATTATAATTAACATTGCTGACCAGTTAAAAGGCATAAACAGTAGCGTGCCCATCAATATGCACTCTCTATTTGCTGACATTTCCAGTTATGCCAGATGGTGGATTTAATGATGGTGCCTTGTGGTGCTTCTAATGATTTTTGTGCCTGATGGTACTTTTATAGGGCCCGCCACATCATAGAAGGCTGAAGGGTGACTTAATAATGATCCTCAAGCATATGAAGGGTCATGAAGTATATGGTTATGAAGTGACCAGCTGTTACTCATTCAAATGAGAAGGAGTAGATTTTAACTGTAACTGGAGCAATTGAACTTAGATTTGAAGTAGAACTTCCTGATAATAAAAGATACTTAATGAGAGGGATGATGAGAGATGCTATGGAATATTTTCTTTTTCTTGAAGATAAAATATGCTCATCTGTATGAAAGCCAAGGTAGCTCTTATATTGTAGATGATATTTCAGTTTCCTTTCACATCTATGACTACATTTTTCATACTCTGATACTAAATGGATTCAAGTCCTGGCTCTAACTTATTACTCCTGTGACTTCAAGTAAGTTAGTTGCTTAAATATTTTGAATCTGGTTTTGCTAATCTGCAAAATGGGAATTAAATATTTTATCTAAATATCTAGGGACAAGTATAAAATGCTATTAACTATAAGGCAGAGTTGAATTTGCTTCTTCCATTTCTCCCCCACGAAAATGAGACCAGACAGATCAAAGAGGTCCTTTTAGTCAGAAGCCTGCCCCCCTCACTTTTTTTTAACTTTGGAGTCCCAGAATAATAGAGACCTGTGAAATAGTAGGAAATAAAGTCCTCCCTATCTTTCCTATCTAGAAACTGACTAGGGATAGATACCTTTGTAAAACTAAATAAATGCACTGTGTTAGAGAAAGCAAAGAACCATCTCTAGTTTAGGATTCTATAGTTACTAACTATATAACCCCAAAATAAGTCATTTAACTCCTCTGAGTTTTATATTGCCCCCTTTATAATTTATATTAAGGAACTGGGCATTGACAGATACATTTTGATGTCACTTTCATCATGGGGAAACAAGACACAATGTTGGAAGATTGTAAAAGATATAGCTCAAATGGTTAAGAGTATCATTATCTGCTGCAGTGGTTTATTTGACCCCATGTATCAGATAGGGAAAAAATAGTTCTGATCAAGGTAAAGAGAATGGAATATCACCAAACCTCAGCATACTTCCTTAGAAACTATTAGTTTGACAAATAATATGATCCAGGCACTGTTCAAGATATGAAGAATTTGTCACTATACTGGAGTCCAAAAAATTCCCTGTCTTCCTGCAGTATAAAGTATTGAATCAATACAAATAAATAAGAAAATTTCAGAGCATGATATACCAGGAAGAAAGTCAGACAGGGTAGGCATGATAATACCATGACTGCAAGGAGGGAGGAGGTGAGTCTATGGTCCATGAAGCCTTCTCTAGGGCCACACATGGCACTTGTTATCTCTCTATAACATAATAGGATTTACCTATGCAAAGTTAGAAGAGAGGCCTGGTTAAAGGCTAGAAGTAAGGGATCCAGATAATCTATTGCCACTTTTCTCAATGAAATTTGTGTAGCCTTACTGTGTAACATTGACTAAATTTTGGTTAAATTCTGTTTCTGGCCTTATTAGTCACTAACTAATCTCTGCTCATCAATTTCTTTTCAGGTACAATGTAGGAGAGAGAACTGGAATGTTATGAGAAATTGATTATTTTCACTTTTCCCATCTAAAACACTATGATTAATCTCTGTCTTGCCTATTTCATGTGGTAGATTTAAAGATGAAATGAGATAATGGATGAGTAACCAGTTCATTGAAGACTACTCAGTGGGATATTAATATGAAACAATTTTATTTTTTTCTAATGCTTTCCATCATGCTCTGTTTGGATGTCTACTTCCCTTGTCTCTTAATGACATTGTAGGCAGATACCATAATTTTTCTGGTCTCTTTCAGTTATTAAACTTAACCCAGTCTAGTTAAATATTCAAATCACACAACTTATTTAAAGCTTCCTTGTCTTCTACTTTGGGCCTTAGCTGCATTTCTAGTACAACAGGAACGTTTTCACTCAGCATCTAGATTATATTTATAAAAACAACTATAAAATGTAAGGTACAGTATTTATTAAAGATGGTATTTTTAAAGAACTTCAATTATTCATTAGAGAGAGAACATGCATGCAAGAGAATGCAAGAGGAGGGAGGGAGGAATGCTGTAAGGGGCAGAGGGAGAGGTAGAAGCAGACTCCCCACTGAGCAGAAAGGCCAATGTGATGTCCAGTTCCAGGACCCTGAGATCATGACCTGAGCCAACACTTCACTTGACAGAGCCACTTAAGTGTCCCTAAAGATGGCATTTTTAACCCATGAGTTATTTTATGCCAAAGCTTAAGAGAAAGAGAGAACTCAGCACATTGATAGCCAAACAGGAAGCTAAAACTCTGTGCAAGTGACTGCAGAGCTCAAGGTCTAAACTGAAGCCCATGTTTACAAACAGGGTAGGAAAACTGCTAGAGTCAGTCCAATCATTAATATTTTACCTAAAAGTCTAGAACAGCTGTCAACATGGCAATCCCTTTTCAACATTCAGAAGCCTGTAATGAGACAGCAGCTAGTGAGAAGATGTCAAGACTCTTTCATATCTCAAATGTAGAAACTTGGACATGGCAGGTAAAGAAGTTTGGAAAATAATTAGGATATTTTAGAAGACAGATTTTTTGTTATAATGTGCCAGATTATTAATGCTTTGTATCAGTGCTTAGGAGAATCAGTAATAGTTGTTTCTACTATGTTTTAGAAAAGCATATCATTTTGTATTGTATTACATACTATAATATTTATCAGCCTATTTGTTGGTAGGTTACTACATACACTGAAACCAGCATCTAATAAATGCATTGAATTGTGAATTATTTCTTTAAAAAAGAGAAAGTGATTTAAATTAGCCCAGCCATTTGTTTACATGCATATTGCCACTTTCTTCTGCACATTCAAAATAGATCAAATGAATTTTATTAATTTCTGTCTAAAATTTAAGATACCATTAAAGGCCAGTTCTTTTTCATTTCTCTTCGCTCTCTTTTTTTTTTTTCTTTTTTTTTTGGAGGCAGGTTGAGGAAACATTCATTTGAAAGTTCTTTTAGCATACTATAATTTTTCTAAACACTTTTCTTTTCTATAAAAAAATAATCCAAATGTCAAGTTTATCATTTAAATAAATAATCTGTACATAATTTATAGTACATATTTTGCAATACACATTTCTAGTTTCTAAAAAAAGTTAGATGTTTTTATGTTTAAAAAGGTATTTTTCTCTTCATGCAATGGATATGTGATTATTATTCTAGAAAGAAACAGGGAAAGATTTTATAGATAATTGCATTAGTAGATATACTCAAAAGTCAGAAAGCAGTATCTTTATAGAGAAGATTGACAAACCGTATACTTACCAAGATTTATAGTGCCACTGATCATGGCTTTCTTTCCTCATGAGTGAAAAATACTCATTCTCTTTATATACCTCAAGGAGAAACATTCAATGTCCATTATTACGGTATAATGGATAAGGTAAATGACACACACATAACAAATTATATGTATGTATATATATTGAACAGTTGAAATTTTAGAAGAATGAAATAATATATAGATATTTAGACAGAGGTAAAGTAATTTAAAGCATTAAGAAACTTTACCAAGAAAGAAAAATGAAAATCATATAAATAATTACCTCAAACAGAATAAAAAAAATAAAATGTTAGCGCAATAATAACCATGCTCACCAACATTTGATAGCTAAAATTCCTTTGTCCTTGGGAACTGGCATTATCATTCCCAAATTATCAAGAGCTTTTAAAGCATAAATAAAAATTTGAATTTCATTAATGTGAGTTTCATTTGGCATGCTAATGCTATTTAAGTAAAATTAATCCACGTGAACTATATGATTGCACAGAAGTAGTTACTATTGAGCACATTTTTTGCCTCCCCCCAATGCTATCTTAAAAATTATAAGGAATCCTCTGCATAAGATATAACTTACAAAAAAATGTGGGTTTGGAGTAAAATTAGGGTTGAGGAACATCATGTTAAAGCAAAACATTTTGTCCTTCATTTAAAAGTCTCTGGACACAACCAATTCATACCTTACTACTCTGCTTTGAAGTTTAAATTTACAAAACTTGCTGCCTAATCCCAAGAATATATTCAAGGTGGATCAAAGGATTTGTAATGTTATATGTGCATTAAGTGTCAAACAATGAGGAATTTTTAAGAATCCCCAGGACAAACATCAACCAAAGAGATAATAGATGAGGTCAGTTAATATTGTTCTTATTTTATTGTTAACTTCATTATTTTTTTAAAATTTTTATTTATTTATGATAGTCACAGAGAGAGAGAGAGAGAGAGAGAGAGAGGCAGAGACATAGAGGGAGAAGCAGGCTCCATGCACCGGGAGCCCGACTTGGGATTCGATCCCGGGTCTCTAGGATCGCGCCCTTGGCCAAAGGCAGGCGCTAAACCGCTGCGCCACCCAGGGATCCCAACTTCATTATTTTTTAGCAGCTTTTGTATTCGACCCTTGATTTTTTTTTTTTTTAATTTAGTTCTCACAATAACCTTATGAGGTAGGTAGGGTTTTCTTTATTTTACCATTGAAAAAAAGATGAAGCAGCTTAGAAAGGCTAATAACTGAATTCCAGCTTTCAGAGCTACTAGGAAGAGGTTAAATGTCAGTTTCCATCTTTTTTTCTTTTTTTCCCCAGTTCTAAACCCTGTGCTATCTACAGGGTAGGAAGCTATGCACCCTATAGTCTTTCACTTAATATGGGAATTGGACTTTTCATAGAATGCTTTGTACTTTTGAAAATGCTCACCATGTAAAAGTTGCCTTGGATACACATGTAACAGATTTCCTTGAGTTTATCAAAGACAAAATTAATGGATAATTTATGATCTCTGGTTGAAAGATTTTTTTTCTTCCAAAAAAAAGCATAATTCAAAGAGCCTTACTTTCAGAACTATAGGATTCCAGAATAAAATAAGAGTTTATTCTATGACTTGACAATTCTTATTAGATAACTTTAGGCTGGTTTTGAGAAGTTATAAGTTCTTATGTTTGATAATAATAATAATAATAATAATAATAATAATAATAATAGCTTTCTCAAGATGTAAAAGTTTTAAGATGTTAAGATGGCCAAGCAATTCATTGCTTATCTCTTGGAATGCAAAGTATTTATAAATAAAAATCCTTTTCAGTCTGTAATATCCTCATATCAAAAAGAAAATATGTTTTACATTTCAGTTCTTCATTAGCTTAGCTTTATTTCCTATGGCACAGATTTGTCCAAATAAATTTGCTTTGAGATTTTGAATCAGTGTTATTAATGTGATGTTTTGTTCCATTTATCCTTTATTATTAGCAGTGCTGCAACAAGAAGTAATGATTATTAGTACACAGAGAACTTGTTTTAGGTTCAACAAAAGTAGAGTCATAAGACTCATAAGAGTTAACTTCTCTTTGGAGACTTTGTGAAGTCCTGATATGATATATTTTATTATCTTTATAGAATAAGAAATATTTTTATGGTGTTTATCAGTTCTTGAATTTCAAGACTAGAAACTAGAGCACCAACCAATTCTACTCTATAAATTTTGCCCACAGTTCCTAAAATTCTATGTTTATTCTTTTTGAAGTCCCCAAGTGTTCCAATATTTCCGGGTAGCCAAACAGTGACGTAGTGACATTCTTTATTCCCTGAAAGACTAGATTTCCTTAAGGCAGAAAGCAGGCACCAGGTCAGTTCCTGGTAGGAATTTATATTATAGTTTCCACATAAGAAGAAAAGTAGTTGTTTAATTGTTGGTCAATCATATGTAACTGAATTGTGCCTTTAAAATGACATTTCTGGTAAGATCATAGTCATTAACCTTATACAGAAAAGCAAAACAAAACAAAAATTACAATGTCATAAGTTAGTTGACTTGGTAAAGGTGGTTTATGATATTTTCTCATATTTCTATATAAGTTAACAACACCAATATCAATATATATCATATTTTTAAAACAACCAAAATCAAAATTCTCTTGATGAAGCACTATCTTATAATTTATATTGAGATTTCCCATGGGATTTATTCTCTTCAGTTCTAGGGGGCACATTAGAAAAATGAATCATTCAGAGTATCTCATTTTAGATTACATAGATATAGTGTGATACATTGAGAGGCAGAGACTATGAAGAAAACTAAGATTTCCTAGTATATGCATCAAAAAATGTAAACTTAGCCACATTCACATTTCTTCCATCAGTGTAATTCACCCCCCCCCCCATTCTTGTGCTGTCAAATCTTGGATCAGTAGTCTTCTTTCTTATAGTCACCTGATTTTGGATTAACGGAATCCTGGTTTTGGTCTCCTGTTATAGAGAGACAGGTGTCTATTCCTGGCAGAAAAATCAAATTAAATCATGAACCCAGTACCCAGAGTGTGTGTTTTCTCCAGCATCAGGTCAAGAACATCTTACACAGTGCATTATGGAGGCTATCATTCTTTTGATATCAATCCAGAAGTCCCACATCTGATTTAAAACACATAGCAGGGACTTTTACACAAGTAAAGGGAAAGAAGGGACCCCTTGACGATAAATTATATGGCTTTGTTTAAATCATTATAATAAACAGTAGAATTAAGCACAAAGAATCCCCTATTGGAATATGATATGTAACTATCTCAAAAAGATTTGGTAAATGATTATTCAGATGTTAGGAACATATTATGAAGTATCAGGGCATTAAGAGATCTCTAGTACCTACCAGCCTATCCAGAAAAGTACATGTCACAGTCCTAATTGGAGAATTACAAAAGAAGCATATGCAGTTTCTTTGGCAAGAATATATAAGTAAAGACTATTCTTGGTGACTCTATTTCATTTTTTCACTTTATGGATGCTGCTGTCTTTAGAAGCTGTTTTATAATCAAATATTACTTCCTAATTCATATTCATAAAAGATCTTTAAGTGAATTGAAGATGTGAAAGTTAATTTAAGTTGCCATTATAGAGTAGCACAATCACTGCTGATAATAAAAGGAGTTAGAGGTGAGATTTAAAAATTTACTTACCTAGTGTACTGGAATGAGTCCAAAAATTTTGTAGAATTACCTAAAGTTCAAATAAATAAATCCTTTTAAAAGACCTAATTTATGTCAGATCCATTTGGTCGAACCTATGTTTGCGTTCTTAGTACCTTCAATATTTATGGAAATGATGTTAATATGTTTGATACATAAAATCAAATTAGAAAAATGAAAAATAATACATGCTCCATAAAAATGAACAAATCTTAGGTAGATGAATTATACTTGCATAATATTTCAATATGCCATAACATTAGGAGAAAACAGATGGCATTTAAAAAAATATAACCCAGCCCAATTTGTCTAAGTATTAACCTTAAGTAAATTTATTACACAAAGTTAGATCTTATGATTTCTCTATAGTAATTCACTAAATAACAAAATATTTCAGAAATATTAATGCATTTCTACAACTATTTCTTGCTTTTTAAATGTCCATTTGCCATTTAGAAGCTAGCAATTGGATGTTGCCAGCATGACTAACCTAAAAGTTTCTGTGAGAGATTGATCGTTCCTCTCTCCCACCCTGAAAGGACATATAATTTCTTTATTTTGAGGGAATTCTTGAATTCTCTATTAGTTATATGTGTTTCTTAATCTCAATAAACCAGTCAAATTAGGAACTGCTTCAAAGTTTTTCGGTACCATTATTAGTCTGCTTGGGCTGTCATAAGAAAATGGCAAAGATTGGTGGTTTAAACAACATAAATGTATTTTCTCACAGTTCTGGAAACTGTAAGTCCAAGATCAAAGTGTTGGCAACTTTACTTTCTCTGAGGCCTCTTCTTGGCCTGTAGACTACTGGCTTCTTACCATCTCCTCAATTGCCTTCTCTCTGTGCAGGTTTAACTCTGTGTCTCTTCCTTTTCTCATGAGGATGTACTGGAATAGAGCCTCACCTTTAGGATATCATTCAACCTAATTAAAGGTCCCATCACCAAATACAATCACATTGAGTATTAAAGCTTCATTGTAAGAATTTTAAGAGAGAGTGATTCAGTAGGTAATAGCACCCAACTTATATTATTTAATCTTTGTTAGAACTCTGTTAGTAGGGTTCTTTTATTATCCCATTTAAAAAAAAATAATGTGATATAATTAACAAGTGACAAGCAACACATGTGAAAGATATAAGTAATGATATATGTATATATCAGTGGAATCATTACTGTGATGGTAAACATATCTATCCCCACCAAATGTTTATTCATGCACTATGTACTCCCTTTCTTCCCCACCCTTCCAAGCCATAAATTATCTGCTGTCACCATAGATAAACCTGTATTATATTACCATTTTATATAAATGGAATTATACAGTACATACACTTTCTATCTGGCTTCTTTTACTCGGCATAATTATTTTGAGATACATTTATGATGTTGCATTTATCAACAGGTAATCCCTTTTTATCACTGAGTATTCATGTTACAGTTCTACCAAAATCTGATGCTTGTACTTGTTGATATACATTTGGATCCAGATATTACAGGTAAAGATGCTATAGGTGTTTGTGTACAGATTTTTGTTTTGACACAAATTTCCTCTTCTCTAGGATAAATACCTATGAATAGAAGGGCTGGATCATATGGTCGACATTTATTTACCTTTTAAAGGAACTGCACAAAACAAAAATTTACTATTTAAATGAATGTGCCATTTTACATTTCTAGCAATTAGTATAAGAGAATTCAAGGTTTTCTGCATTTTTGTCAAACTTGTCTGGTCAAGTTTAATTTTAGCCATTCTAATAGATTCATGATTATAACACATTGTCATTTTATTTTGAATCTGCCTGCATTTAACTAATGATATTGAACATTTTTTTCTTGTGCTTATTGCCCTTCTTATTTCTTCTTTGGTGAAGTCTGTGTTGAAGACCTTTTGACCTTTTTTGTATAGGATTATTTTCTCATTTGTGAGTTTTGAGAGTCCTTTAGATATTGTACAACTGTCAGAAAACCTTTATCAGATATATATTTTGTAAAGATTTTATTCCTTTGTGGCTTATCTCTTAACTCTCTTACTAATGCCTTTTGAGAAGCAGAGGTTTAATATTTGGTAAAATCTAATTTAACTTTTTTTTATGGACTGTAATTTTGGTGTCAAATCTAAGAGATCTTTGTCTGATCCAAGATAACAAAGATTTGTTCTTATGGTTTCTTCTAGGAGTTTTATAGTTTTAGGCTTACATTTCAGTCTATGATCCTTCTTGAGCTAACTGTATATGATATAAGCTATAGATTCAAATTTATTTCTTTGCATATAGATATCATTTTATCCAGCACCCATTTGTTGACAAAGCTGCCTTCTTTTTTCATTGCATTGCCTTTATGCCTCTCTCAAAAATCCCTTTTTTATAGGTGTGAGTTTATTTCTAGAGTTGTGTATCTTGTTCTACTGATCTATTTCCCAGTCTTTACACCATATCATACTGTTTTGATACTATAGTTTTATACTAGTTCTTTAAATCACATACTACTAGCCCTTCATTTTTTTAAAGTTGTTTTGACTATATTAGGTCTTTTAAATTTTCATGTGACTTTTTAATCAATTTCCCAATTTCTGCAGGAAGTGTTCTGCAATGCTTAATTGTGTTGAAATGATCAATTTGGTGAGAATTAACATCTTGACAATATTATGTCTTCCAAGACATAAACAAGGCATATATTTCATTCATTTATTTATTCTTTAATATCTCTTCAAAATGTCCATTATCATGTACACATATTTTTTCAAATAGTTCACACAGTCATTACATATTTTATGCAATTTTAATACTGTTATCTTAAACTTTAATTTTCAACTGTTAATTGCTAATATACAGATATATAAATGTTATTTGTACATTGATATTGTATCCTTCAACCTTGCTAAATTTGCTAATTCTAGTTTCTTTTGGTAGGTTCCATTGGATTTTCAATGTAAGCAACCATATAATTTGCAAATCATTTTTTCCTCTCTAATCTGGTAATTTTTTTATTTCTTTTTCTTGCCTAAGGGCATTGACCAGAGTTTTAAGTACTTTGCTAGATAGAAGTGATGAGAGCAAATAACTGTATTCTCTTGCTCCTGAAATTAATGGGGAAGTATTCAGTTTTTCACCATTAAGTATGTTATCTATAAGGTTTTTCATAGATGCCCTTTATCAGATTGGAGAATTCCCCTTCTATTCCTAGTTTGCTGAGAGTTTTTATTAATAATGGGTATCAGATTATATCAAATGATATGTCTAATATAAAGCATTATATTGATTGATATTCAAGTATTAAACCAACCCTGCATTATAGGAATAAATATCACCACTTAGTCATGATGTCTTACCCTTTTAATATATTATTGGATTTTATTTGTTAAATTTTGGTTACAATTTTTGCATCTTTGTATATGAGGGATTTGTAGTTTCCCCTTTATGCAAGGTCTTTGGTTTCTTTCTTTCTTTCTTTCTTTCTTTCTTTCTTTCTTTCTTTCTTTCTTTCTTTCTTTCTTTCTATTTTATTTATTTATTCATGAGAGACAGAGAGAGAGAGACAGCAGAGACATAGGCAGAGGTAGAAGCAGGCTCCATGCAGAGAGCCTGATGTGGGACTCGATTCAGGACTTCAGGATCACGCCCTGGGCTGAAGGCAGAGCTAAACCGTTGAGCCAACAGGGCTGCCTAGGTCTTTGGTTTCAAGTCAAGGTAATGCTGACTTCATAGGATAGGTTAGAAATACTTACTCTTCTTTATTTTTTTTCTTTATTATTTTTAATGGTATATTTTCTTCATTAATTATTTGGTAGAATTTACCAATGTAGCAACTTGAGCCTGGAGTTTTCATTATGGAAATATTCTTTTTAATTACAATTATAATTTTTTGTACATATAGGGCTATTAAATTACCTATGTTTTCTTGAGTGAGCTTTGGTAATTTGTGTTTTTAAAGGAATATGTATTTTTTTCTCCTAAGTTGTTAAACTCATTGGCATAATTGTTCATAATATTCCCTTATCCTTTTGCTATCTGTAAATGTGTAATGATGATGTTTCTCCTATTCCTAACATTTGGAATTTGTATCTTCTCTTTGATCATTTTGGCTAGAGTTTTATTAATTTTATTAATTTTTTTGAAAAAAATAAGTTTTTTGTTTTATTATTTTTCTCTATTTTTCTGTATTCTATTTCATTGCTTTTTATGTCTATGTCTATTTCCCTTCTTCTGCTGATTTTGTGTTTAATTTAGATTTTTTTAAGATTTTATTTTTTAAGATTTATTTATTCATGAGAGACACAGAGAGAGAGGCCGAGATATAGGCAGAGGGAGAAGCAGGCTCCCTGTAGGGAGACTGATGCAGGACTGGATCCCAGGACTCTGGAATCATGCCCTGAGCCAAAGGCATATGCTCAACCACTGAGCTACCCAGGTGCCCTAATTTGGATTTATGCGCTGTTGGGGATTTACCCCAAAGATATTTTGTACGTTTTAAAGGTAAAAGCTGAGGTCATTTGTTTGGACCTTCCTTCCTATTATAATTCTTTAGTGCTAGAGTTTTTCATTAAACTTAGTGGTGTCCCATTCCAGTTTACATTTTAACTTCTAAATTTTTTGTATGTGTTCAAATGTTTTTAAATCACTTCTTGACTTATGGATGATTTCAAGTGTGTTATTAAGTTTTGAAATATTAAAGAACTTTTCTTTAAAAAATATTTTATTTATTCATGAGAAACACAGAGAGAGAGAGAGGCAGAGACACAGGCAGAGGGAGAAGCAGGTTCCATGCAGGGAGCCTGATGTGGGACTTGATCCCGGGACTCCAAGATCATGCCCTGGGCCAAAGGCAGGTGCTAAACCACTGACCACTCAGGGATCCCCTTAGAGAACTTTTCTAGAGATTTTATTTCTGTTATGGATTTCTAACTTAATTTCATTGCGGACAGAGAAGATACGTACATTACTTGATTGCTTTTTTTTTTTTAGATTTTATTTATTTATTTTTGAGAGACACAGAGAGGCAGAGACATAGGCAGAGGGTCCTGGGACCTGGGATCATGCCCTGAGCCAAAGGCAGACCCTCAACCACTGAGCCACCCAGGCGACCCTACTCAATTGCTTTTAAATGTATGTTTTATGGGGGTGCCTGGGTGAATCAGTTGGTTAAGTGTCAAGGGCACCTGGGTAGCTCAGTGGTTGAGCATATGCCTTTGGCTCAGGTCATGATCCCAAAGTCCAGGGATCCAGCCCCACATTGGGCTCTCTGCTCAACAGGAAGTCTGCGTCTCCCTCTGCTCCTCACCTCACTCATGCTCTCACTTTCTCTCTCCCTCTCTCAAATAAATAAATAAACATTTTAAATGTGTTTTTTTATATCGCATATATGGTCTAGCTTAGTAAACCTTCATATGTCAAGTGTCTATCTTCATTTGCAAAGCACAGGTTTTTGGTTTGATGTTCTTTAAGAATCAGCTGAGTCAAAATAGTTGACTGTGTTATTCAAGTTTACTATATCCTTGCTGATTTTCTGTCTCCTTGATCTAACAATTATTGAGAAAGATACCTTAAGACCCTTGACTAAAATTGTGAATTTATGTCTTTCATCATCCAGCTTTATCAGTTTTTGCTTGACACACATTAAAGCTCTGCTATTAGGTACATAAAGCATTATAAGATTCTCCTGATGAGCTAATATTTTTATATTATTTCTTGGTATTAGCGATAATCCCTTGGTCAGTTTAGTAGTTAAGTATTCATGCTGTACCTCTTTAATTTATTGCAGGTGTAACCTGAGATTATATTATACTACTCTATAGGTAGTCCACATAATAGTGGACTTATCTCTCAGATTTATATTATTTGTCATGCATTTTACTTTTACATATGTTATAAATCCCTAATATATTGTTACATTTATGCACCAGTTTGCATTCCCACCAACAGTGTAAGAGGCTTCCTCTTTCTCTGCATCCTCACTAACAAACTGTTGTTTCCTATGTTGTTAATTTTAGCAATTCTGACAGGTGTGCAGTGTTATCTCGTTCTAGTTTTCATTTATATTTCCCTTATGATGAGTGATCTTGAACATTTTTTTTATGAATCTGTAAGCCATCTGTATGTCTTCTTTGGAAAAATATCTGTTCAAGCCTTCTGCCCATTTCTTAACTGGATTATTTGTTTTTTTCAGTGTTGAGTATAAGTTCTTTATAGATTTTAGATACTAACTCTTTATCAGATGTGTCATTTGCAAGTAACTTCTATTCCAAAGGTTGCCTTTTAATTTTATTATTTCCTTTGCTATGCAGAAGCTTTTTAATCTTGATGATGTCCCAGTAGTTCATTTTTGCTTTTTTTTCTCCTTGTCTCCAGAGAAATATCTAATAAGAAGTTGCTATGGCCAAGGTCAGAGGTTGTTGCTTATGTTCTCCTCCAGGATTTTGATGGTTCCCTAGTCTTACACTTCAGTCTTTCATCTCTTTTGAGTTTATTTTTGTGTATGGCATAAGAAAGTGGTCCATTCATTGTTCTGCATGTTGTTGTCCAATTTTCCCAACACCATTTGTTGAAGAGATTTTTTGCCAATAGATATTCTTTCCTGATTTGTCAACCATCAGTTGACCACAGACTTGTAGATCCATTTCTGGGCTTTCTAGTCTGTTCTAGTGAGCTATCTATCTGTTTTTGTGCCATTACCATACTGTCCTGATGACTACTAGTTTGTAATATACCCTGATGTCCAGAACTCTGATGTCTCCAGCCTTCTTATTCTTTTTCAAAATTGCTTCAACTATTCAAGGTTTTTTGTGGTTCCATACAAAATTTAGGATTGTTTGTTCTAGCTCTGTGAAAAATACTGTTGGTATTTTGATAGGGGTTGCATTAAATCTGTAGATTACTTTGGATAGTATAGACATTTTTTAAAAGATTTTATTTATTTATTCATGAGAGACACACAGAGAGAGGCAGAGAATAGGCAGAGGGAAAGGCAGGCTTCTTATGGCAAGGGTCTCTGTTGCAAGACTCAATCCCAGGACCCCGCAATCACACTCTGAGCCAGAGGCAGCCACTCAATCACTGAGCCACCCAAGTGTCCCGGTAGTATTGACATTTTAACAATATATTTGCTCTTCCAACCCATTAGCATGGAATGCTTTTCCATTTCTTTGTGTTATCTTTAATTTCTTTCATAAGTTTCTATAGTTTTCAGAGTACAGATCTTTTACCTCTTTGGCTAGGTTTATACTAAATATCTTACGGATTTTAGTGTAATTGTAAATGGGACAGATCCTTTGATTTCTCTATCTGCTGCTTCATTACTGATGTATAGAAATGCAACAGATTTCTGTATATTCATTTTGTATCCTGCAACTTTACTGAATTTGTGTATCAGTTCTAACAGTTTTTTTCATGGGGTCTTTTGGGTTTTCTATATAGAATATCATGTGTCTGTGAAGATTAAAGGTTTGACTTCTTCCTTGCCAATTTGAATGCCTTTTCTTTTTGTTGTCTGATTGCTGAGGCTAGGAATTGCAGTACTATATTCAATAACAATGGTGAGAGTGGACATCCTTTTCTTGTTTTTGACTATAGAGGAAAAGCTCTCAGTTTTCCCAGTTGAGGGTTATATTAGCTGTGGATCTTTCATATGGCCTTTATGATGTTGAGATATGTTACTATAATCCTACTTTACTGATGGTTTTTATTAAGAATGGATGCTATACTCTGTCATATGCCTTTTATACATCTATAGAGAGGATGTTATGATTCTTATCTTTTTTTTAATTAATGTGGTATATCACTTTGATTGATTTGCAATTATTGAATCACCTTGCAACCCAGGAATAAATCTCATGTGATCATGGTGAATGATTCTTTTAATGTACTGTTGGATTCAATTTGCTAGTGTTTTGTTGAGAATATTTGCATCCGTGTTCATGAGGAATATTGGTCTGCAATTCTCTTTGTTAGTGGGGTCTTTGTCTGCTTTTAGAATCAAGGTAACACTGGTTTCATAGAGTCAGTCTGTATGTTTTCCTTCCACTTCTATTTTTTGGAACAGTTTGAGAAAAATGAATGTTCTTTAAATGTTTGATAAAATTCCACTGGAAAGGCACTGGCTCTGGATTTCTGTTTGTTGGGAGATTTTTGATTATTGACTCAGTTTCTTTGCTAGTTATCTATCTGTTCAAGTTTTCTATTTCTTCCTGTTTCAGATTGGTGGTTTATGTGTTTCTAGGAATTTATCTATTTCTTGCCAATTGCCCAATTTATTGGCATATAATTTTTCGTAATATTATGTTATAATTGTCTGTATTTCTGTGGCATTGGTTGTAATCTCTCCTCTCTCATTTGTGAGTTTGTTTATTTGGATCCTTCCTCTTCTTTTTGATAAGTCTGGCTAAGTAGGTTTTTATAAATTTTATTAATTCTTTTAAAGAACCAGCTCCTGGTTTCATTGATCTGTTCTAATGTTTTTGTTGTTATTTTTTTGTTTCTAGCTCATCTATTTCTCCTCTAATCTTTATTATTTTTCATCTTCTGCTGGCTTTAGGATTCATTTGTTGTTCTTTTTCTAGCTCCTTTAGGTGTAAGATTATATTGCTTGAGATTTTTCTTGCTTCTTGAGGTAGGCCTGTTTTGCTATATACTTTCCTCTTAAGGACACTTTTGTTGTATCCCAAGGGTTTTGGACCATGATGTTTTCATTTTCATTTGTTTCCATGTATTATTTTTTATTTCTTCTTTAGTTTCCTGTTTGATCCATTTTTTTCTTTAGTAGGCTGTTCTTTAACTTCCAGTATTTGTGTTCTTTCCAAATTTTTTCTTGTGATTGACTTCAAGCTATATTGCATTGTGGCCCAAAAATATGTATGATATGATCTCAATCTTTTTGTACTTGTTGAGGCCTGATTTGTGCCCTCGTATGGGATCCATTCTGGAGAATTCTCCATGTGCACTCAAAAAGAATGTGTATTCTGCTACTGTAGGGTGAAATGTTCTGAGTATATCTGTTAAGTCCATCTGATCCAGCGTGTCATTCAAAGCCATTGTTTCCTTGTTGATTTTCTGCTTAGATGATCTGTCCATTGGAATAAGTGGATATTAAAATCCCCTGCCATCATTGTATTAGTATCAATGAGTTTGTTTATGTTTTTATTAATTGCTTTATATATTTGGGTGCTCCCAAGTTGAGGAAATAAATATTTACAATAGTTAGACCTTTTTGTTCAATAGCCCCCTTTATTATGATATAGTACCCTTCTTCATCTCTTGTTACAGTCTTTAGTTTACAGTCTATTTAGTGTGATGTAAATATTGCTGCTCTGGCTTTCTTTTAGCATCTGATAGCTGATAAAGTGTTCTGCATCCCCTCTTTTCAATTTGTGGCTGTCTTTAGCTAAAATGAGTCTTTTGTAGACAGCATAGATGAGTCTTCTTTTATCCATTCTGACACCTTAAGTCTTTTGATTGGAGCATTTAGTCCATTTACATTCAGAGTAGTTATTGATAGATATTAATTGAATGCTATTTTATTACTTATTTTATCATTCTTTCTGGAGATTTTCTCTGTTCCTTCTAGACTTTATCACTTTTGTTTTTTCTTTCCAATTCAAAGAGTCCCCTAATATTTCTTGCTGGACTGGTTTAGTGTTCATGAACTCCTTTAGTTTTTGTTTGGGAGACTCTTTATCTCTTCTTCTATTCTGAATGACACCCTTACTGGATAGAGTATTCTATGACACAAATGTTGTTATACTTTATGGAGTTGCTGAGTTCCCTAAGTCTATATTCCTGATCCAGTATTTTTATTTTCCTCTTCTTTTCAGCTTCATTATTTTCCATACTTTTTTCTTCAATATCACTTACTTATTCCTCTACTTCTTTCATCCTTGTAGTCATTACCTCTAGTCGATTTCACATCTGTTATATCTTTTGCTTTTTAATTTCAGCCTAAATAGTTTTTAAGTCTTTTATTTCTGTTTTAAGGGTCTCCCTGATGTCATCTATGCTCTTCTCAAGCCTAGCTAGTGTCTTTATAATTGTTGCTATAAATTTAATTTAAATTTAATTTAATTCTTGGTCAGGCATACTACTTAAACCTGTTTCAAATAGATCCTTGGCCATGACCCTTTTTTATTCCTTCTTTAGGGATGAATTTATCCATTTTGGCATTTTTTCTAGGTTTCTGTCTTCTTCCTGTGTTAGAGAAGCCTATTATGTTTCCTATTCTTGAGAATAACGGCTTTATAATGAAGAGACCATATACTGTTGGGAGCCTCATGCTCCAGGAAGTATCTCTGGGGTATGCTATGTGCACTCTGCTGCTGTGTTTTGGTTGTTCTTTCCCAGCCAGTCTTCTGCAGAGTTTCTCTTTGCCTGCAGTGGGGAGAGCTTGGATGTTGGCCAGAGTGTGGTGAGGTTTAACTAGGTGTGCTCTTGTTTTGTTAAAAGAGACCTGATGCTACTCCACTAGAGATGAAGCTTTGCAGGACTCTATGGCCAGTAAACATGGTATGTGAAGGGGGGCAAGAGGGACAGGTTGTGATTGTCTTCTGGGGAAGGGGCCCCACTGTTCTGGTTCAGGGCATACTTGTCCTAGAAAAGCAGAATTTGCAGAGCACAGAGAGGTGGGGCTTGATATAAGCTGTTTAGGCCACCAGTGTTGGTGCTGTGGTGCTTACTAAAGTTAGTTTATGCTGAGTGGTGGGGGAAAAAATGGCACCAGCTGCATCCCTTGTCCTGGAGAGAGGACTTTGCACTCTCTGCAGTTGGGAAAGCCCTCCCAGAAGAGCCAACAATCTCCCCTCATGTGTCCCAGGCTTCCCTCATATTGTTGCTTTCCCACTGTGTATCTGGCCATCTGCCCACCTGCTAGTGCAGTGCACCTGTGTTCTTTCCCAGGCAGGCTGGCTGAGTTTTAAAACTCCAAACTTTAGGGATCCCTGGGTGGCACAGCGGTTTGGCGCCTGCCTTTGGCCCAGGGCGCTATCCCGGAGACCCGGGATCGAATCCCACATTGGGCTCCCGGTGCATGGAGCCTGCTTCTCCCTCTGCTTGTGTCTCTGCCTCTCTCTCTCTCTGTAACTATCATAAATAAATAAAAATTTAAAAAAAATAAAAAAAAGAAAACCTCCAAACTTTAGGAAGTTGCAAGAGGAGAACTTAAGCTGGTCCTCTCAGGGAGTGTCTTGCCACACTGGGACTGATGCAAATTTGTCCCAAAAGGGGCAGTGACACCAAAGAGCAAGGGGATGGATTTTGGAATAAAGCACAGTGAAGTGCTCAAATCCAGGTGAGCTGCCTTCAGCAGGCGTCTCTATACCTCTACACCTCTACACCATTGTTGAGGTGCACCTGCCAATTCTTTTGTCCCAGAGAGGCAATTGCACCTTTCCCAGATGCATTCTAAGAAGGGAGAAGCATCCAGGGGTTCCTCAGATCATGCCATACACTACTAGTCTATCTGCCCTCCTTCTCCACAGGAACACTGCTGCATCTGCCAGGCCCCACACCAGCCACACAATGGATCTCTAAAATGCTAGTCTTTGAGACCCGCTGGTTATAAAAATTCATGAAAACCAGCCCCTCTCCTTTTCCCAAGGTCTTTGGGGAAATATTTTTCTTGTGTGAGATCCCTTGTGTACTGCTCTCTCTTCCTGGCCTCTCTCCATGACAAGGACTCCCTCCCTTCCACAGCACTGCCAATCTACTTCCCTCCCAAATCATGTCTTTGCATTTCCTACCTTCCATATGTTTCTTCTCTTCCTCTTGTTGTGCTTTTGTTCTGTCAGTCCTCAGATCAATTTCTTGGGTATTCAGAAAGACTCATTTATTTAGCTGTGTTTAAGGGGTGAAACAAGCCTAAGGTCCTCTTGCTACGCTGTCATCTTAGTCCTTCCTCTGCCTTTTATATTTTCTTTCATGTTATTACATGTTATGTTGGAGGTTAAGTTGTTTTTCTTTCAATAGGTGGAATTATAGTTTTCTTCAAATCTGTAAAATACTTTAGGCCATTATGCACTTATTTATTGTCCCCTTGCCACCATAAGGGACACCAATTATCCATAAATTGAGCCAAGTGAAATTATCCCTTAGCTCACATATGCCTTTGTCTCCTTCTCTGTGTTCTTTTTTCCTGCATATTTTATTTTAATAAGTTCTATTATTAGGCTTTTAAATTCATTAATATTTTTTCTGCCATATCACATCTTCCATTAAGACCAACTAAAATATTTTCCATTTGATGTATTATAGTATTTATTTTTCTAGACATTTCATTTGGGGCACCTCAGTGGCACAGTCAGTTGAACATCTGACTCAGTTTGGGCTCAGGTCTGAGCTGAGTTGTGATATCAAGTCCTGCAATGGGTTTTGTGCACAGCACAAAGTCTCCTTGGGTTTCTCTCTCCCTATGCCACCCCCCATATTCATTCTCTCTCTCTCTCTCTCCCTCAAATAAATACATAAATAAACAAATAAATAAATAAATAAGTTTGATTTGTGTCTTAAAGATATTTTTCTATCTCGACTTACCTCCTCTCCTAATTCTTTTTTTTTTCCCCCTCTCCTAATTCTAATATCTGTGTTAGTTTGGGGTCACATTTGATTGATCATTCTCTTCATTATGAATTGTGTTTTCCTGCCTAATAATTTTGATGGCATGTCAGGCATTGTGAATTTTACTTTCTTTATTGTTTGCTGAATATTTTTTGTGGTCGCATAAGGTTTTTTGATCTTTGTTCTGAGATGCAGTTGATTACTTGAAAACAGCTGGATCCTTTTGATTTTTACACTTATGATTGTTCATTGAATCTGGAGAAATGTTCATTTTGGGGCTAATTATTCCCAACTATTGAAGCAAGATATTCTGAAGTACTCTATTCCAGTGCTACAGATTATGAGTTTTCAGTCTGACTGGTGAGCAAACAGGTATTATTTTCTCTATAAGTACATGCAGTGCTCCCTCTACTTTTTTTTGGATGATTCTTTCCCAAGTTTTGGTTAATTTCCTCACATACGTGTGTCCTATGCTGAGGACTTGACAAGAATCCTCTGAAGATCTGTGAAGTTCTATGTGCACTGTTTTTTGTTTGTTTGTTTGTTTGTTTGTTTGACTCTATCTTGTTCTTTCTAGATACAGTCTGTCTCTTTAAGGTGTCTGCTGGGCTCTCCCTCAGTTTTTCTTTCCTAAATTATGGCCTAGAAACACTTTAAAGGCAGTAGTTAGGGCAAAAATAGAGCTGTTGTCATTTGCTAATCATTTCTGAGTGATCACTGTCTTTTATTACCTGATGTTCATTGTTTTAAAAAATGCTGTTTTGTGTCTTTTGGCTTATTTTTTATTTATTTATTTATTTATTTATTTATTTATTTATTTATTTATTTATTGTTTCAAGCAAATAGGTAAATCCAGTTCTTGTTAGTTCAACTTGGCTAGACGTGAAAATATTATTCAAATTTTAAAAGACCTTATAATTTAGTTTGTAACTTTCACCTCTAGCTATAAGCAAAAGTATACAACCTAATTTTCTTCAAAAAAAATTTCAAACTTGGATATTAGGAGGATTTAATCAAATTTTTCAACAAGCTAAGAAACTTTCAAGTGGTCTTTCTTTATATATATATTTATAAAGTATATATTTTTAAATCTAGGCCCCCAGAGAGAAGTCTTAGTCCAAATACAGAATTTTCAACTTAAGGATTTACAGGATGAGGAGTCTCTAAGTGGACTTCTATTTCATACTTTGTATTTTCTACTTCTGTAGCATTGGTCTATGACTTTGTTGTGGGTAAAGCAAGGGGGTTGACATCAACATTTAATACTGATCTCAAAACTTCTTACATTTAACTTACCTCTTTTATGTTTCTTCTGAAAATATGGAGAGAAAATATGCTCTCAAACACCTAAGCTTTTACTGGTAGTAATTATAAAGGAACTTGTAATGGAAATTTCAGAAAGTAGAGTTGATCATTTCAACTCATAATCAGGTTAACTTATTCTACTATTAAACAAATCAAATCCTTTTTAGAAACTTATTTCAATCTTTGAAAATAATGGTTTTAACAATTTAAATCTTTTCTATGATTCTTTACATTACATAATAGATCTGTCTATAGAAATTAAATATCACAGTAGCGTTCAGTTTCTCAACCTTGTAACTATCCACATTTTAATCCAGATGATTCTCTGATTTAGGAGATCCTGTAGATCATAGAATGTTTAACAGAAGAATCACGAGGCTCTACACCCTAGGTTCTAGTAGAATATCTTTCCCCTCAGGTTGTGACAAGCAAAAGTCTTTCTATATATTGTCAAATGTCTTGAGGGAAGAGAGAGGAAACATAATATTGCCTCTGATGGAAAAGCATTGCTATAATGCAACACACCTAGTAGAATGCAAACATCAATAATCCCTGAAACTATTTTTAAAAATGTAGGCACAAACATATCAGGGCTACAATTACACATAGATCATAAAGTATAACAGGCTAGTTACTTTACTATCACAAAGAGGGCAGGATGCCTGGGTGGCTTAGTGGTTGAGTGTCTGCCTTCAGCCCAGGGCTTAATCCTGGAGTCCTGAGATTGGGTCCCACATTGGGCTCCCTGCAAGGAGCCTGCTTCTCCCTCTGCCTATGTATCTGCATTCTTTCTATGTCTCTCATGAATAAATGAATAAAATCTTTTTTTAAAAAAAGTGGGCTAAAGAAAGTAGAAATGCAATATATCAAAACATAGATGTAGCAAAAGCAGTTCTAAGAGGGAAATTCATAGTAATACATGCCTACATTAAAAAATCTCAAACCACCTAGCTTTACACTTTAAGGAACTAGAAAAAGAACAAACTAAGCCTAAAGTTAGAAGATAGGAAATAACAAAGATCATGTGCAAATCAATCAGTGTGAAAACAAAATGAAGGATAAAAAAAAACTTATGATCATTTCAATAGATGCAGAAAAAGGATTTGACAAAATTCAATATCCATTTATGATTTAAAAAGGAAATTGAGAAAATTGGATAAAGAGGGAACATACCTCAACATAATAAAAGCCATTTATGACAAACCCACAGCTAATATCATACTCAATGATGGAAGCTGCAAGTCTTTCCTCTAAGATCAGGAACAAGACAAGTTTACCTACTTCTGCCACTTTTGTTTAACATAGTAGTGAAATTCCTAACCAGAACAATTAGGTAAGAAAAAACTTTAAAAAGCATCCCAAGAGCATCCCAGGTGGCTCAGTGGTTTAGCGCCACCTTCAGGCCAGGGCGTGATCCTGGAGACGTGGGATCAAATCCCAAGTCAGGCTCCTTGCATGGAGCCTGCTTCTCCTTCTGCCTGTGTCTCGGCTTCTCTCTCTTTCTCTCTCTGTCGCTCATGAACAAATAAATAAAATCTTAAAAAAAAATCATCTTAAGCAGAAAGAAGTACCACTGTCTCCATTTGCAAATAGTGTAATAATTATATAGAAAATGTTAAAAAGGCTTCATTAAAAAAATGTTAAAACTAGCAAACAAGTTCAGTAAAGTTGCAGGATACAAAGTCAATACACGAAAATTAGTTGCATTTTTATACTTCAATAACAAACAATCAGAAATAGAAATTAAGAAAACAAACCTATTTGTAATTGCATCAAAAAGAATTGAATATCTAGGAATAACTATAACCAAGGAAGAGAAAGATCTGTACTCTGAATACATCTGAGCACTATAAGATACTGATGAAATAAACTTTGCGCAGTGGCAGTATCATAGCCAATGAGGTTTATCCAAGGCACAATTATTGCTAATCGAAAGATACTGATGAAATAAAGAAGAGATAAAGAAGTGGATAGATTTTATAAGCTCATGTATTGGAAGAATTAATTTTATTAAAATGTCAATACAATTCAAGGCAATCTAAAAATTCAATGCAACCCTTATCAAAGTTCAAATAGCATCTTTCATGGACACAGTAAAAATATATATTCCTAAAATTTGTATGGGACCACAGAAGATTCCAAATAGCCAAAATGATCTTGAGTAAAAACAGAGCTAGAAGCATGACACTTCCTGATTTCAAACTATATTGCAAAACTATAGCAATCAAACCATACTGTATTGGTGTAAGAACAGACACATAGAACAATAGACAGAATAGAGAGCATATATAGTCAATAAAATTACAATGAAGGAGCCACAAATATATAATGAGGAAAGGATAGTCTCTTCAAAAATGGTGCTGAGAAAACTGGACAGCCAGAAGCAAATAAATGAAACTGGACCACTGTCTTACACCATACACAAAAATCAACTCAAAATGGACTTGAATGTAAGACCTGAAAACATAGAAATCCTGGAAGAATACTCATGAGGTAAGCTCCTAGACATAGGTCTTGGCAATGATTTTTTTTTTATTTGATACCAAAGCAAAGGCAACAAATAAATAAGCAAAAATAAATAAGTGGTACTACTATATCAAACTAAAGAGGCGTCTGCACAGCAAAGAACATCATCAACAAAACAAAAAAAGCAATCTATAGAAGAGAAGAAAATATTTGCAAATCATATATCTGATAAGAGGTTAATACTCATCCAATCCAATAACTAAAAACACAATCTAATTTTTATAAAATGGGCAAAGGATTTGAATAGAAATTTTTTCCACGGAAGACACACAGATGGTCAACAAGTACATGAATAAGTGCTCAACATTACTAATCATCAGGGAAGTGCAAATCAAAACCACAATGAGATATAACCTAATATCAGTTAAAATGACTAATTTAAAAGATCAGTGATAACAGGTGTTGGCAATGATGTGGAGAAAAGGGAATCCTTATGCTCTGTGTACAGGAATGTCAGCGGTTGTAGTCACTATTTAAAACAGTATGAAAGTTCCTCAAAAAAATAAAAAAAACAGAACTAGTATATGATTCAGAAATATATCTGGGAACATATCAGAAAGGAATGACATTACTATCTCAAAGAAATATTGGCACACCCACGTTCATTATAGTATTATTTGCAGTAGTCAAGACATAGAAACAACCTAAGTGTCCATCAACAAATGAATGGATAAAAAATAAATATCACACACCGACACACACAGATATTATTCAGCCATAAAAAGAAGGAAATCCTAGCATTTGCAACAACAGAGGTAGATCTTGAGGGTGTTATGTTAAATAAAATTAGTCTTACAGAGCAAGACAAATACTGTATGATTTCATTTATATGTAGACTCTAAAAATCTGAACTCCTAGAAACAAAGAACAGATTAGTGATTATTGAAAAAGAGAGGATGTGGAGTAGAGGAGATGGGTAAATGTGGTCAAAAGGTACAAACTCCTAATTATATGATAAATAAGTTTGGAGGATGTGATATACAGCATGGTGACCATAGTTAACAATGTTGGATTGTAAGTTTGAAAGTTGGTATGTGAGTGACTCTTGGAAGTTTTCATCACAAGAAAGAAGAATGAAAAAAAAAAAAAAAGAAAAATGATTAACTATGTAAGGTGATAGATGTTAACTGAACTTATTGTTGTAACCATGTTGCAATATGTATTGTATACCTTTTACTAATACATTGTCATATGTCAATTATATCTTCAGAAAACTGGAAAAAATAAAATGGGCTAGGGATGTTTCTAACTTACAGACACAAAGAAAAACTAGTAGTCTCAGACAATTTACCCAAGGGTCAAAAGCATAAAAACCTCTATAAGACAAAGAAAAAATATAATAACTGGTGGTTAAACAAAATGTCAGTTGTCTAGAGTATGACTTGGGCCACTTTCTCAGACATGTGGTAGAGACTAGCCTACCTAACCATAATACTGTAGTCTTTGTATCTCAAGTTTGAATCACTGGTGATTTCCTATAACCCTGAAGGCCTACAATACAGAATAAATGTAAGCACAGTAGTGGAAAAGATAAGATGACCACTAAAACAGAAATAATCCAATAGATCGTGAACCAGGAATAATCACAAAATAGATTAAGAGAAATCAAAAGATCTAATATCAAATGCTGAAACTCATCCGGAGATCCCAGGGCTGTATACAAACAGCCTTTGTTTGTGGATTTGTGAGGTGAACTTTTCCATTTTTGATCAATAGGTAAATATAATAAAATGCAATGAAAGAGGGTAATACCTCTTGAGATGGTAGGATTTTGAAATGTAAGTTTTAGGAAATAGTAGTATTTAGGAAATAGAAAAAAGAGAAGGGGAATAAATAGGAGTTGATGTTATATGAGAGATTCAAATGTACTTTATGGGCTTAATTAAATTTATCGTCTATGGCCATACCACCCTGAACGCGCCCGATCTTGTCTAATTAAATTTATGTAGCCATCATACACCTAAAACACATTCCCCAAACTTAAGAAGTCCAGGAGAGTGGATTTTATGGACAGAAATGGAGACCTGTTTTACACTAAGTTTTAATTTGTACTATTACATCAGTAGACTATCAGTTGAGAAATATATCCATATACTATTTCATAATGCTCTTTGAAACACCTTGAATATACTTTTCTATTTTGCATTTTATTTTCTTTATTTTTCTTTTTTAATTTTCCCCTGAGAATCCTGTTAATATCGTATTGTCAATAATTGTAATTGTTTAGTCAAAACATGACCCTTCAAATGCCTGGTAAGATTTTCAATATAATTCAACCTTGTACCTGGACATATTTTTATTATTGTAGTTAGCATAGAATGGGCAAACTTTTCCAGGGTCCATAAATGTTAAGAAAACAGAAACAAGAAGAAATAGGTGCTAGTGAGGATGTAGAGAAAGGCGGGGGGGGGGGGGGCTCTCTTGCATTGTCAGTGGGAATGCAAATTGGTGCAGCCGTTGTGGAAAAAAGGTATAGAAGTTCCTCAAAAAGTTAAAAATAGAACTACACAATGACCCAGCAATTACACCACTAGATATTTACTCAAATAATACAAAAATACTAATTCAAAGGGATACAAGTATCCCAATATTTGTAGCAGTATTATCTACAATAGCCAAACTATGGAAACAGCTCAAGTGTCCCTCGACCAATGAATGGATGAAGAGGTGATACACACACACACACACACACACATTTACACACATTTACACACACACAATAAAAAAAAAAAAGATTGAAATGTTGCCACTTAAATGACATGGATAGAGCTGGAGAGTATAATGTTAAGCTAAATAAGTTAGAGAAAAACAAAGATGATTTCACTCATGTGGATTTAAAAAAACACACAAAGAAAATAGATACAAAGATAGATAAAATCACATGTGTATTAAGATAAAGTGCACTGAAAAAAAAAGATAAAGTACACTGGCTATAATTACTGCTAAACATTCAAAGATACAAATGTAAAATCACCAGATTTTAGCAGTGAAATTAATTCCCTTGAATTAACATTTAATGTTAACCAAGAAAATGAATTATATTACTAGTTAACTCTAGTTGATAAATAAAAGGAAAATTTGAAAAATCCACAGCCACTGGGGGGAAAAAGGAATGCATTCTTCTAACTAAAAACAAAAACACAACTTTTTATCATCGTTTTTCTTAGAATGAATGCAGCCCAGTAATTAAAATTTGGATAAACTTTAAATGGCATTTATAAAATTTTATATGTGCTTTTTAACCTTATCATTTCACATAGGCAAAATATATCTGTATTGCTCACTGAATGTCTATTGTCTTTTCTTCTGAAAATAGCTATCAAATTTTCTTTTTGGTGAAAATATACCTCCACAGAATATAGATCTGGGTGGAGATGGCCTTAATCTCATTTTCTCCAGAATTTACTTGGGTAATTTCAACCTAATTGAATCAGAATATTCCAATACCCTAGCTACAATGGTTTAGGCAAAGGTATGATTCAATTTAGGTCAATGATTATACATTTTTCCAATGTATTTGGAAAAAATAGTGTTAGCTCATGGTTTTATGTGCCAAGAATTCTTTCAAGACGTTTGACTAGATTAAATAATCATTCCCCAAATCCTTGGTGGTAGAAACAGGTCTTTTTATAAAGATGAAGAAGTTACGGCACTTTGTGGGGTGCCTGGCTGGCTCGTTTGGAAAGGCAAGCAACCATTGGTCTCGAGGTGGTGAGTTTGAACCCATGTTGGACATAGAGATTATGAAAATAAATAAACTTTTTAAAAAAGTTAAGGCACTTTAAATATTTATGAAGCTAATCTCATAATAGTTCAGAGTGAGGCCTGCTAGACAAATCTGACTAATGTGATAATACCTTTAAACTATGTGATGCTGGAACCATTAGGGGAAGATAGTTCTCTTTTCTTTGGATGTGGAAGTTAGGGTAAAAGCCTGGAGCTGCCAGGAGCCAAGATGTAAAATCTGGAAATGAAGTCAATACAGAGGAAAACAGAAAAGTAAAGCAGAGACAGAGAGTGGATCCTTGGTTCTTCCCCATGATACAGTACAAGCTTCTAAATATTTAGTTATACAAGAACCTAGATCTGACTCTGGAATTTCAGTTAGTGAGACAAAACATATTCCATTATTTTATTTCACATCATCCCATTTCACCGTTTTAAATTGGGATTCTGCACTTGAAACCAGAGTTTTGATGAATATACCAAATAAAAATTCCCCTCAATTCTAAAAAGCCCTTGTTTCAGAATTGGATGATTTCTGGCAAGCCACTCTTTTGCACTAGAGTTAAATGTAAATTTCTCATTTCCTTGTATTCATTGTTTCTTATAGTAGCAACAAATATTCCCCTGTGAATATCAAAGCCATCTTTTCAATTGTGTGGAACACAAATTACATTATTATTTTTTTTAAATATCTGGAAGCTAGGGATTCTACTTAGTTTTAATGGTGGACTTTTCATCTTCTGCCCTCCTGACCAGCTGCAAGCCTAAACACTTTATGAGACACGAGAAAACTTTATTTTCTCTACACAAACTACTACTAATCAGTAAAGAACATGAGAACAATCTTGATAACCGTAGTATTTTTTTATCGGAAGATTTTATTTTATTTTATTTTATTGTCTTAAATATTTTATTTATTTGAAAGAGAGAGCAGAAAGAGACAGAACACATGAGAGGTGCAGAGGGGCAGGGGGAGAGGGAGAAGCAGACTCCCCGCTGAGCAGGGTGCCTGATGTTGAGCTTGATCCCAGGACCTCGGGATCATGACCTGAACTGAAGGCAGCTGCTTAATTACTGAGACTCCAAGGTACCCCAATCAGAAGATTTTAAAATACCAAATAAACTTGAGAACACCATTAAAATCACCTATCCCAAAAGAAGGATTAGTTTCGATGACCTGGGCATTTGTTTTCAGTTATCAGGTTCAAAATGATATTCCAGAATGTTAATGCTATCTATGTTGAGCCACAATTTATCAGGACTTATTGGTAGCACTCTCCAGAGTGCTCCATTCTTTGTTTGTATAGATTAATATGCAAACAGTACTTGTATATAAGCATTATATCTGTGTGTGTATATGTGCGTGCGTGTGTGTGTGTACACACTGGTGTTTCTTTGAGAGTTATTTCTAGGTACTACATCTCATAAATTTATAAAAATCCATTTAATACAAAACTGTTAGACATGAAGCCATATTATAACAATATCTATCTAGTAAAATATCCCTTTGGATATTTTCCAGGTACAGTACTTAAAAGCCTAGGTTCAGAACTTGAAACTTGGGTTCAAATCCCAACCTCATTCCCTATTAGTTGTTGCTGAATCAAATATTTTTATGTGTGCCATATATTTTTAAAACTTGAAGGACCAAGATGTTTAGCTTTTCCTTTTTCGTTTTTCTTTTTTTTTAACCTCAATAAATCTTTCAATATTAAGGCAGGCAGTTCCTGGAAGCCCTTACATCTTGCCTGCAAGATGCACAACTTTGAATCTTATCGAGGGATCAGAAATTCTGGTAAGCTGGTAGGTTCTTCTAAGTCCAGGAAGTGCCATGTTCTCTGGCCAGTATTCCAGGAACGATGACACATATGCAGCAGTTCTGAGAACCTACAGAGATGTGGGCACTTTTCTCCCCTCTATAACTAACATATAACCTAATTTCCTAATGCTAAGTCTATTAGGCTGATGTGCCTTAGACCTTTTGCTTGAGTCTTTAAAACTGAATTTGACAAAGTATTTAAAATTGTAACAGTAGAGAGGATGTTCTATGACAGAGAAATTGACAGGGTTATCCAATAAGTCTCATTTCACATGGTTTTAAAACTGGCCTAATTTAATATTCATAGTAGATTATTTTTTAAAAACAATGAAAAAGTGCTAATTTTGTTAGCATCATTATTTAGACATTTTGTAGTATCTCATAATTCAATATTCTTTGCTTTCAGCTGGAAGGAAAAAAGTATCCCTCGAATTGAATTGCAGATATAAGTGCAGTTTGCATTTTATTTTAATTCAGAAGTTTATATGAACTTTTCCATAATCGTGCCACACATATCTTCTTTAATTTGTCTTTGATAGAAGTTCTGCTACTCTGAAATACCAAAGCAAGTTTATGGTTTAACTTATATATCTTCCCTTTACCTAATTAGCTGTTTCAGAGCATTAAGAAATTATGTAGATGATTCTTTGGTGGATATCTGCAAACAAGTACATTTTTCTTAACTAATTTGCCATCAGATCAAGTATGTTTTTGCTTATCATTTTATATCCAGTCTCCCGCTATATGTATTATGTGACACACGGTAAAAACTTATTAAATTGCTTTGAATAAATGAAAGCCATTAGATATTAAAATGGAAAGGGAAATAAAATCGAAAGTCCTTGCCTTTAAATAAATGAAGCTGTCTTTTAAAGCTTTTTTAAAAAATAGATTTTATTTATTTATTTGAGAGAGAGAGCACACAAGTGGGAGGGGAGGGGTGAAGGGAGAGGGAGAAGCAGACTCCCCTCTGAGCAGGGAGACTGACAAGGGCTCAATCTCAGAACCCTGAGATTATGGCCTAAAACAAGGCAAACACTTAACCAACTGAGCCACCCAGTCACATCTGAAGCTCTCTTTTAAAGATGAGGGAACTGGAGCATCTTGGGGGATGCAGTCGATTAAGCATCTGCCTTCATCTCAGGTAGTGATCCCAGGGTCCTGGGATAGAGCCTCACGTCAGGCTCGCTGCTCACTGGGAGCCTGCTTCTCCCTCTCTCCCCTGCTCATGCTCTAGTTTGTGCTCTCTCACCATCTCTCTCTCAAATAAATAAATAAAATCTTAAAAAAAAATAAAGATAAGAGAATTGAGGCTAGGAAAAGTATTTCTTTTGTATAGATTAATTTCTACTTTGTTAAAATTCATTATTACTATGCAATTTGGGAATCTGAGCTTTATATGCAAGCTTTGAAACATTAGTGTTAATGAAAGGGAACAGTGAGGATTCAAAATCAGTACAATCAAGACTTGTCAAGTTCCTTAAGGATATAAATTCTTACCTAAAACCTGCTTTATTCTACTTTCTAGTTAAACCTCTTTTAAACTCAGCAATATCCCCTGCACACAGATACCTCATAAATTTGCAAAGTACTGGGACACCTGGGCATCTCAGTGGTTGAGTGTCTTCCTTTGGCTCAGGTCCTGATCCCAGAGTCCTGGGATCCAGTCTGCATCAGGCCCCTTGCAGGGAGCCTACTCCTCCCTCTGCCTATGTCTCTGCCTCTTTCTCTCTTTCATGAGTAAATAAATAAAATCTTTTTAAAAATTAAAAAAATAATAATAAAATTACAAAGTATCTAACCATACAGAGCTTTGTAGAAAATTAAATATATAGTGTATGTTCTTTTATATTTTAAAATAGTACCTAAGTGAATTTTTTGGGAGGCTTTATAGTTCCATTTGATCTTAACTGTATTAGTAATAATTAATATAGTCCACTCCCCATTATCTGCACAAGTTGTACACAGTAGTAATGAATCATGTAAAACCTAATCCAGAAATCATTTTTATTTGTATGTGGGAAGTATTATGTGATGTTTTTGAAGTAAAGTTCCCTCCTTAATTATGTTTTGCTTAGGGTAATTAGTTTGCATTCCCTGAACACACATCAGTTGACAGTGGGGGAAATACAGCCCTGAAGTATTCTGGGAAAATGTTTTAAAATATTGCAGCTGAACAACATGCAGACACTCAATACTTGTATCTGACCTGGGAGAATTCCAAGGAGTCTAGTAATGTCTAGAGTATTATTCAGTCTTGGTGATCAAATCATGTTCCTCAAAAATAACTGCATACGTTTCTAATTTAACTAAACTAATCTACTCTCATCATGCCAGTTTTATAAGGGAGATCCATTAGACCAGATAGCTTTAAGGGAGGGAATTTGACAGCAAATGGACATTCAGTTTATTGTTAATTCTACCTCTTGTCTGTGTCTCTGTGTGTATTTAGATGGTTATTATAAACGTTGTTTTAATTTCTCCCTATAGTAGTATATCCTTGTTTGTCGTTTCAATACTTTGAGTCCTAGCTAAAACTCCCACTTTCAGAGGCTTATATACAAAATCATTCCTAGAGCACTCTTGATGCTCATTCATTGTATTTTAGAAACAAATTCTAAAGACAACTGCACTATATAAATAAATTGCAATTTAATTCTACAGTGTTTCTATGTAGCAAATGTTTCTATACTGTGTGCTAGTCGGTATACATTTTAATTAATTTTGTAAAGGACTTAGTAAAATCATATGAATAAGAGGAATAAGAGGTTTCTACTAAAACTATGTAATTCTTTGTATGTTATATTTTTTCTACTAATTTCTCCCCTCAGAGAGAATCTCTCTCTGTCTTTCTCTTTCTCTCTCTCTCTCTCACCTTTTTTACATTAAGGGGTATTTGAAATCCAATCTTCAGTTCCTTTAATTTGCAGTATCAAAATATATTGATTATAGCTAGTGACAACATTTATGTTTTAATATTAAAATTTCTAATCCTACTCTTGAGATGCTGCAGGGGCACCATATATACCTTGGATTTACGAAGTGTGGTTTCTTTAACTATAGTTTACATGAATGTTAATAACCCATAGAGCAAAGACCTAATGGTAAATGAAATGCAATAATATAGAATATGAATACTAATGCATGTACCAGAGACCCTGGACCATGATAGATTTATAATAATTTTTCTCCTACTCTTGCCTATTTTTTATTGTAGATTTTCAATATGATGACTCTTATTTTACTAAAGGTAAACAGTAATCTGTACTTTCGTTCATTCTGTTTTCAATGTACTATGTACTTTATTTAGAAATATATATATATTTTCCTCTTCAAGTTTGAATTAAAGCGAGGCCTAGTGAATCCTCTATAGGACAGATAAAGCTCCGAAGAGAAGCACATACTTAATGTGAGCTTGAAAGAACTATTCTGGATTAATTAGGATTAATATATCTATCTATCTATCTATCTATCTATCTATCTATCTATCTATCTATTTATTTATTTGAGAGAGAGAGAGAGCACAAACCAGGGGTGGGGGGAAGAGCAAAAGGGAGAGGGAGGGAAAAACAATCTCAAGCAGACTCTGTGCCAAGCAAGGTGCCAGACCTGGGTCTGGATCCCATGACCCTGAGATCACTACCTGAGCTAAAACCAAGAGTTGGATGTTTAACCAAATGAGCCACCCAGGTATCCCTCAAAGACTCTGAATGAAAGTTAGAGAATGAGATTTCATTTTAAAAGATGATTTTTATAGGACATAAAGAATGGTTTATAATAGTAAAAGCCTGAAGTAGAGAGACCTGGCTGTAATCTGTGGCTGCATTCCAACTGAGGTAGATAGGGGAGGGTATTAAGTCAGTAGGAACAGCAGGAGAAGATAACCTGTTTGTGTTTGGTGGACAGGGAAAGGGATAAGAGGGTGACTTGCTTGTTTCTTGTCTGAGTGATTCAGTGGATTGTGGTATAATCACGAAATTGGAAGTAACAGAGTAAGAGATTTGATTGTTTCTCTCTGTGGTGTGTGTATGTGTGTGTGTGTGTGGTTTTATGTATGTTTGGGAGGACATTATACATTCCATTATAAATCATTAAGCTTGAGATATCGGAGATACTAGGTGTAATTACCTAGTAGGCAGTTAGGAATATAGGACTGGGTTTTAGAGAAGGTATCTGAATTTGCGGTCTTAAGAACAGACCATCAGTAGTTGAAACCACTGGCGGTTGGTAAAATTATCCATGTATCCATTCATTAATCACAAGTGCAATGCACAGATGAAAAGAACATATAATACGCCTGTCGTGATGCTAACGCAGTAAATAAGTTATGAATGGCTTTGGAGTGAGCATTTACAGAGAAAAAAAAGTAAAATTGAGCATTTATTATGAACCAGAGTTCTATCTGCTTTAAGATTGCTCCTTTTAATCTTCAAAATAATATTATGAGGTAGATACTATCCTCATTTTACATTAAAAGAAATAGAGGAAGTGAATAGCTAAAAAAATTGCCTCATGTTACTCATCTAATAATCGCCAGATCTCATCATCTTTTGAATTTTGTTTGACTCTACTTACTAGCATATTTACTTAACGGAGTTTATGTACAGGAGGGAAAATTAAAACAGATGAAACCAATGTACCAAAAGACATGCAGTATTGTGAGGAAAGAAATATTGCAGGTAGCCATAAAAACTGCTGCTATGATTAAATATGTTTAATTTGGGAATAAGATGAAAGAGATTTCAGAAGGAACTATTTGAAATATAAATTATCTATCTAAACAGCTTTTAGCATTTTTCCTGTGGCACCAGGGACCTGCAAGCATCACTTTACTCTGGGTAGACATTCTCAGTCAGGTTCAAAGTTGATGTAACATAAAGCAGTAATAGCAAAAACAAGTAACTTAAATCAGAAATGCATGCTGTTGAAAAATGTTATTGGTGTAAAATTACATCAAGGTACATTTTTGTCTCACAGAATATGTGGAGTGATTTTTGTTAACCAACATGGAATCATTATTGATTGATTCATTGGAGGTCTTTAGTCCTGTTTTGTTTTTTAATCATTGAAGTACAGTTGACATACAATGTTACATTAATTTCAAGTGTACCACATAGTGATTGGACAGTTGTATACGTCACTCAGTGCTTATCACAGTAAGTGTTGTCATCATTTGCCACCATACAACACTATTACCATATTATTGACTATATTCCACATGCTGTACTTTTCATCTCTGTGACTCATTTATCTTATAACTAGAAATACTTAATACCCTTTTCTCAATCCAGCTCCACTCTGGAAACCACTATTTTTTTCTCTGTATATGAGAGTCTATTTGGTTTTTATTTAATTTGCATGTTCATTTCGTTGTTTTTTTTTTAATTCCACAAATAAGTCAAATTATATGATACTTGTCTTTCTCTGTCTGACATATTACATTTAGCATAATATCCTCTAGGTCTGTTCACATTGTCACAAATGGCAAGATTTCATTGATTTTTATGTCTAATATTTCATTGTATATATATATGTGTGTATATATATGTATATATATATATAATGCACACACACATATACACATCTTTATTTTTTTTCACCTGTTGATGGATACTTAGGTCAGTTCCATATTTTGGTTTTTGTAAATAATGCTGCAACAAACATAGGTGTGCATATATCATTTTCTTTGGGTAAATACCCAGTACTGTGATTGCTAAATTATAGGATAGTTCTCTTTTTAATTTTGAGGGGAATCTCCATACGATTTTCCATAGTGGTACACCAATGTACATTCCTACCAACAGTGCACAGGGTTTCCTTTTCACCACATCCTCACACTTATTTCATCTCCTTTTGATTTTAGCCTTTCTGACAGGTGTGAGGTGATATCTCATTATAATTTTGATTTGCATTTCCCTGATGATTAGTGATACGGGGCATTTTTGTTATGTTGTCCATCTGTATGTTGTCTTGGGAAAATGTTTACTCAGGTCTTCTGACCATTTTTTTTTTAATTTATTTATTCATTTGAGAGAGAGAGAGAAAGAGAGAGAGCAAGGGGAGGGGCAAAGGAAGAGGGAGAGAATCCCAAGCAGACTCCCTGCTGAGCATGATGCCCAATGCAGGACTCAATTCCATGATGCTGACCCAAACCAAAATCAAGAGTCAGACTCAAAACCAACTGAGCCACCCAAGAACCCCTGCCTATTTTTAAATCAGTTTATTGTTATTTTTTTTGGTGGTGGTAGGAGTTGGCTTATATAACTACTTTATATATTTTGGATATTAAATTTTTATTGGATATATCATTTGCACATATATTCTCCCATTCAATAGGTTGTCTTTTTGTTTTGTTGATGGTTTCCTTTGCTGCGCCAAAGCTTTTTATTTTGATATTGTCCCAAAGTTTATTATAGGTTTTGTTCCTCTTGCCTAAAGAGACAAATCTGTAAATATATTGCTAAGGCTAATGTCCAGGAGGTTACTTCCTGTTTTGTTTTGTTTTTAGTTTTGTGGTTTCAATTTTCACATTTAGATCTTTTAGTCTATTTTGAGTATTTGTGTATATAAAAAGTGGTACAGTTTAATTCTTTTGCCTGTAGCTGCCCAGTTTTCTCAACAATACTTATTGAAAAAAACAAACAAACTATATTTTCCTTATTGGATATTCTTGCCTCCTTTATTGAAGATTAATTGACCATATAAGCATGGGTTTATTTCTGGGCTCTGCATCCTGTTCTATTGACCAATGTGTCTATGTTTTTGTGCCAGTGCCATACTGTTTTGATTACTATTGCTTTGTAGTGTATTTTTGAAATCTGTGATTATGATACTTCCAATTTTGTTCTTTCTCAAGATTGCTTTGGCTCTTTGAGGGCTTTTGTGATTTCATACAAATTTGAGGATTATTTGTTGTAGATCTGTGAGAAATACTATTAGGAATTGCATTGAATCTGTAGATTTCTTTGGGTAGCATGAACATTTTAACACTATTAATTCTTCTAGTCCATGGGCATGGTACATCTTTCCATTTGTTTGTGTCATCTTTAATTTTTTCATCAATGTTTTATAGTTTGCAGAAGACAAGCCTTTTACCTCCTTGGTTAATTTTGTTCCTAGACATTTTATTATTTGTGATGCAACTGTAAATGGATAATTGCTTAGAAGTGGGAATAGTGTGATTTAATTTCTTCACTTTTTCAATGTAATATACACTTCCAAATAGTTCTCTGTAGAGGTTGGAAGAATTAACACTTCAAAAAACTGCATTGGAGGGCTTGTTTACCTATACTCCTGTGGGATCTCTGTGTTAACAATTGTTTAATCTTTACTATTCTGCTAAGTGTAAGTAGTATTTAAGTATAATTTTAATTTGCATTTCTCTCATGATAAAAGAAGATAAGCAGCCTTTCAGAAGTTTAAGTCACTGGCACTTGCCCATTTTTATACTGTTGCTCTTTGTTAATTTGTTCTATTTTTGTGTTAAAGAAATGAGTATTTGTTATATGAGTTGTAAATGTATCTCCATAAGGCATTTGGCTGTGTTAATTGTGATTCTTTTTTTTTTTTTTCCTTGTAAATTTCTTTTTTAAGTGTCTTGAATCTATCAAAAAAATTATGGCCATTTTAGTTGGTTTCAAAATAAAAGTAAAACCTTTTGATGACAATGTTATTATTTTTTAAATTATCCCATCTTTTTCTAGTACATTAATGGCTCATTTTGTATGATTAAATTCTGTATCTATTTCCTTTAATCACCATAGCTTTAAAATAAATATTAAAAACTATTAGGTCTAGTGCATAATAATTCTGTCATCTTTTCCCAAAATGTTTATAGAATCTCTTTGTTGTTATAGTTTATTTATTTAACCAGATGAACTTTATTTTTTTTTTAAAGAGGACTTTTTAATACATTTATGTACAGAAAATTCAATAGCACACACTTAGCCTGTTTGGTGACCAGTTGTTTAAATTTTCCCTTTCCAGCTGGGCAATGTGAGCCACTGACTCTGGACCTGGGATGTTACCTCCCTGGTGACGATGAATCTCATCATATTTGTCATTGCAGTTGGTCTTGATAGCTTCTACCAGCTAGCCGGACCTCTTTTGTCTTCCAGGTTAAAGTGTAAAGGTGACAGTAGTACAAATCTTCCTGTGGACCAGGTGCCCCAGACTGGCTTTCTCATTGATAATGCAATAGGAAACCCCCATTTTAAGATACAGGGCAGGCAAGAAGACAACCAGCTCGATAGGATCCATATTATCATGTGCAATCACTACCAGATGAACCTTCCTGTCTTCCACTAAGGAGGTAACAATATTAACCCCAGTTCAAAAGACAGGTGCCCTCTAAGTGAGGACATGCCCTTTGCCATCAGCTTTTTTCTCAGCCTTGGCCAACATCTCTGTTTCTTCTCTTGCTTTGTGTCCGGTCTGTATTTGTGGGCTAGCTTGAACAGTAGAGTAGCTCTTTGGCAGTCCAGAACCTGAGTGAACTGGTTAATCATGGGAGGCACTTGTAGATGTTTCTAGAGAATAGCCTTTTGCTGAGGCAGCCTGATGTAGTGGGCCATTTGACAAAGCATGTGAGGTTGCTTTTGGACTGAATGTCATCTCCAGTGCCAAAATTCTTGGGCCTTTTCTCAAACAAGGGATTGACCACCTTCTTGGCCTCCTACTCTTTGTCAACACCAGGGGCCAGGGCCACCTTATTCCCCTTAGCCTTCTTCCCTTTGGGCAACTTCAATGGCCAGAGGAGAAAGAAAGCAATGATGCAAACTTCAGGATCAGTTTTTCCCCTTTTAAAAAACTTTTTTTTTTCCTGTTATTGTATAGTAAATTTTCTGTTTATTATTTGTATGTTGGAAGGATACTAGTTTTAGTAGATTAACTTTGGGCCTGCTTACTTTATTGAATTATCTTCTTATTTTTAGAAGTTTTTAGTTGATTCTCTTGGGTTGTCTAGAAATAAAATAAAACTGAAAATAATTATACCTTATAGATTTATATCTGGTGTTATGCCTATTTTTTGTTCTCTTTTTAAGTTGCATTAGCTTTTATCCCAGAAAAAATATTAAATAACAATAATGGTGGTAGATATCTTTTATCTTTAATGTGATACTTCCATTGTAAAGGTATGAGTATAGGCCTCATTGTAAGTTTTAATATCTAGCTTTATAGGTTCTTCCACAGCAAACATTTCAAAAGATCTTTATAATTTCCTAGTTATCTATTTGTCATTCTGAACTTTAAAAAAAAAATAGTCTTCAATCAAATCCATTTGCTGATCTTTTTTGGAATTGCATTAAATATGTTTGTTAATTTGTGAGACATTTCACTTTATGACAATAAAACATTTTTTTCTTCCCATGATTGTTTCCCCATTGATTCAGGAATTATTTCAAGCTATTGAATGAAACTGTGGGATTTGTGTATGTGTATGTATTTGTGGCTTGCTTTGTTTTTCACCTATTCTTTCTTACAGTTGAGGTGCCATTGTGTTTGAGATATTCTACTTTTCATTTCCATTTCTGATTATTTTAATTTGTAGGTAAAGTATAGACCTTGTAAATTTAGCACATTCTCAGGCATCTGAGATAACATTTTGTTATTTTAAATAACATTGGTATTTTTGTGGTGATAACAGGCATCCTTGTTTAATTACTGATTTTAATAGAAGTTGGTTTTGTTCATCAATAGATAATGTTGGCTATAATGCTTTGTTAAAGCATCTTTATTATGTTTAGATAGATTGCTTGTAGTCCTGTTTTGCTTCATAGTTTTTCCCCTCAAATAACTGCTCTGTATGGGCAATGAATACAGCAAGTAACAATTTCTTGCCTTATGGACTTTATATTCTGAAAGGAGAGGATGCAGATAATGATAATCATGGTTATGATGATAATAATAGTAACACCCACAGAACAATAACAGCATCAGCAGCAACAAAAACATTAATTATGTAATATGAAAGAAAGTGATGATTGTTACAGGAAAAATAATTTTGTATGGGGGATGGGGTGCTTAAAGGTGTGTTTAAAGTAGGCTTAAGTGGGGCCCTCAATGACAAAGTGATCTCTGAGTTAAGAACTGAAGGAAAAGAAGAAGCTAGCAATGCAGCTATCAAGAACATTCAAAACAGAGAAGTAAATCTCTGGTTCTAAAACCAGAAGAAACTTGGCATGTTTGAGAAACAGCATGGGAGAACAGTATGGCTAAAGCTGAGTAAAGAGAGAGAGAAAAGAATGAGATCAGAAACATAAATTTTTAGGGGCCAGATTATGTAGAGCCTGAAGGGAATGACATCAAAAAAGAAATGAATGAGAGGAGGGAAACTGTTGACAATAAATTTAAATAATTATTTGTGAACTGTTGCCATAATAGGGAAGGAGCAGAAAGGGGAGAAATAAAGTGGGAGCTGGGGAAAAAAAATGGAATAGAAAACTTATTTTTTAAGGTGAATAAATAGCAGTCCATCTACACATCGATAGGAAAAATCCTGTGAAGGGCGATGATTTAATAATACAGGCAAGAATTAGAAGTCCTGCTGGAGCAATGTCTGAAAGCAGATGGGAAGATAGGGGTCCTTGTGCACAATGGAAGAGTTGTACATAGTTCAAGCATGATAACACAAGAGGAAAGTATGTGAATACAGACACAGGTAGATGGATGAGTAGATCTGGTGGTGGTGGAAATTTACTTCTAATTGCTTCTATTGCTTTATAAAATAGGAAGCTAGGAGCAAGTATAGGAAATAAAGCAACAGAGGTTTCAGACAGGGGTATCAACTAGAAATCTAAGGTAGTATATCTCAAATTATCTGTGGTGAAGGACTAGATTCTTTTTGTTTGTTTTTATTTCTAAAACATGGTGGAATACTTTTGAAAATTACAATAGAATTATTCAAAAAATCAAAGTGTAAATAAGCATAAAATACAAATCCAATTTAAAAATATTCATAATACATAAAATTACTATGTCAAATTGTAACCAAACCAATGTGGGTTCACTCCTTGGTGATTCAGAAACTGCTCTAGGTTGAGTTGTCACACAAAGAAAATTTTATTTGCAGCAAATAAGATCACAGGGAATAGCTTCTGAAGCCATGACTCCCAGAGAAAATGAATCCTTTTATCTAAGGTTTGGAAGAATATTTAGATAGGGAAGCCTTGTCCTTGTATGTAGAGGTAGAGATAAGGTCATGCATGTGCCTTAAGGAAACATGTCTATAATGAGGTAAAGGAACTCATCGGTCATTCTAGAGGTCACTCCATGGTCCTTTTTATGCAGGCACCCGTCAAAGATTAAGCTCAAACTTGTTTGAGTGGCTTGGGCTGGCTGAAGGGCTGTCAAAGCAGTTGCCATCACTCAAGGGGCTAGAGGTGGTTTGCTTTTCATCTGTCTGAGTTGAGAGATAAACTAGAAAGAACAGCTTAAGGAAGATGTGGGACAAAGATGAGTACAAGGAGGTGGACAGTAAAGGCAGGTCTTGGGGTCTAGCTGATGACAAAATTGCTATAAAATATCCCAAATGTTTTCTTTTAACTCTGTTACATATATTGTAGGCTGGTAGTAAATATGTCATAGACTGTCCAGAAGCTAAGGACCATGTTTTGAATGGCACTGATGCATAAGAGTAGGTGACAGTAAACCAAAGAAATATAATTACTGTGATTCCTGAGATTATGATCATAATTGTAAAATTAGACTATTAGGAAGAAAAAATATTTTCCTTCTACCTTTCTAGATGTTTGCCTGGGGCTCTGTATCAAAAGACTGATTAATAAGAGAAAACAGAAGCTTATTAACATATATACATATGAGAGGAACTCAGGGATGGGTAACTGAGAGTTGGTTAAAATTTGGGCTTATATAGCATTTTAGCAACAGAACAATGCAATTTTAGAGAAGCCATAAGACAAAAAGGAAAAAGACCTTGAATCTCAGAGGTAGTGTACTGAGGGAAGGTAAATATATGGTAACTAATGCAAGATAAGAGCTAGTTAGTAAAGTTTGTTATGTGCAGTCCTCTGGTGCTGTCTCTCCCAGGCTGATAAAAGCCTAAAGTTTCCTGTGATTAAATTTTGTCCTTCCTAGTAGAGCGGGGAAGGCAGACATCTTTGCAAATTTATCTCCTTGTTCTAAGCAAACAGGGGCAAGGCAGGGAACTTTCCTTGTATCTGTTTCTTCTTAATAGCCTTCAGCTCAAAATAATCCTTATGCCAGAGTGGCATAATTTAGAGTGGCATATTTTGCTAGCCTATACTATTTAGCATGATTTTGGGGGTGTTCCTTTTTCTTCCAGCCATATTTACCTGTGTGGGTGGGTACAGGTACAGAGTTGCAGCACTGTTGAAGCACAAATGGATACAGAAGTTGAAGGTGTATTCAGTGGAGTAAATAAATGATTGGGCATAGGATTTAAACTGGTTATAAAAGGAAGAAAGGGCATAGGAGAGGTAAGGGCAGACAGTTGAAAATGGATTAACGATCTAAAGGGTTGAAGGCTTGTGGGGTAAATTACTAAGGTTAATGAGCTGGAAGGGTGAGAGATTGTGTTCATAGAATGGGATACTGGAAATCGAAAGTATAGAGATTACATATTTTGGGAATGGCAAGTTTGGACTATAATCATGAGAGTGGCTGGTTGAGGTATGGGGAAGAACATGATCATTTGAGGAGAAAAGGTCAAGAATCCAACAGACTTGTCTACAGTATTGGAAAAATCATCTTCATATGTGCTAAAATCATGAAGAATTAATCAGGAATTATTTTGGAGAAGGAGTAAGGAAGGAATAAGAAATTTCAAGGATATTCCTGAACCAAGTCAGAGTTGTGATGAGGATAATGGTGCCATCAGAGGATCAAAGGGTGGACACTTTTAAGGGATGGAGATGGGAAAATTATCCAGAAATTGCAGTGAGCTTCAAAACCTCCAGACTCAAATAGTAAAGGGGGAAGAAGGATATGGATAGAAAACAGCTATCAACTGAAGAAGCTCAGGGGAAACTGTGTCCTTGAGTGAAAACCAGGTTGCAGGCAGAATAAAAATGCTGAAAGGAATGTTAGGAGGTTCAAAATACAAAGAATTTATTGATGACAGACATTCCATTTTAAAGGCTCAATAGAAGGTTTTCCTGGGTTCAGATAGGGCCAGAAAAATGCTATGGGCACATTGTTGGCTTAGATTCTAGTTTGTGAGACTTGAGCTTCTTGTAGCTACCTGACCTAAACGGTGGTGTAGAGAACAGATAGAGATCAGATCTATATATGCATCAGTATTAAACAGCTCCACTTTTCTGTTTTTCCCTCCATGTACATGGAATGGGGTTCTCTTGTTTATTAGGTATATCCTTTTTTGACATATTTATTTATTTGACAGAAAGAGAGCACAAACAGGGGGAACATCAGGCAGAGGGAAAGGGAGAAGCAGGCTACTTACTGAGCAAGGTGCCAGACGTGGAGCTCCATGTGGGGCTGGATCTCAGGTCCCTGGAATCATGACCTGAGCCAACAGATGCTTAACCAATTGAGCCACCCAGGTGCCCCATTAGTTATATCCTATGATCTGGACACAATATCAGGGCAGGACACAGTATCCCTGGGTTGTTACACTGCAGCCAGTTCATCGTTAGAACTCATCAGGAAAGATAGTGTTCCCCCGTTGTGCAAAGACAAGTCAGTGGAGGAAGTCATAGATATGTATAGGCACCATTCTGGCTGTAGGAATAAAAGAATGTCCACAAAAGGGAGAGAGAAACCAAGAACAAAATGATGACTAGAATATAAGCCATGAGTTTTGAAGTGCACTTCCTTACTTCTCCTTCTGTGTTCATTTTCCATCTTAGAATATTTTGACATTCTAGAACAACCTGCCCATGCATAGACTCATGTCTCCTTTTAACCATCTATGCACTTCTGTAACTGTGCCTATGCCCTACCCTCAATATATAACATTTTCAAAGAAGAGGGAGGAAAAATGAGCCATGACTCTTTTAGATTCTGGACAGGTGTTGCTTCCATCCTGCTGCTTTGAAGGGGTCAATATAGCAAATTTGTTTATAACACAATTGTTCGGGTATTTATTTTCATTCCTTTCTTAACTTTAAACTAATTCCATTTTACCCAAAGAAGATTATTGTCCAGGGCATTCAACTGTTTTTCATGCTTTCTCATTCTCCAGATACTTTGATTTAAACATTATTCTTTCATTGCTATTTAATTCCTTAAAAAAATAATTTCCCTTTTTCCTTTCCATATCCTTAACTTTGGTATTTTCCCAAGCACCTAGATAGTGATCAAGACAAATATATTTTGATTTTCCAGTGCATTAGATTTACAGTCTGGAAAGGGGAAAGTGAAAGATTAGTGGTCCCCAAAGCAGGTATTGCTGATTTTGTAATCTTACTGTATATATGTATACAAGCCCTCATGCCCACCCTTCTGAAGATATTTATAGCAATAAAATATGCATAGAAACATCGTGGGTCCTTTCCCTATATATTAAATTAGCAAAGCTGTTTCTAAATGTCCTGAAACATATGGAAAAGTGTCACTCAATAAAAGGTTGAATGGGATCATTTTGTACATTTTAATTGGTACTTTCAGGTATTTTTTTCCTGTCTGTTTCATTTGCTCCTTTACCTCTTCAATCATGTAATAAGGTTTCTTCATCCCAGTCTGAACAATGTGAAAATTAGGTATATTGGGGACATTAGGTAAGCTAAAAAGGGATAGAAATAGGTGAACGCTATCACAAAGTAGGCTTTAAGACAACAAAAAGGACGACCTTGGAACTATAAAGCTGGGTATAAAAATGAGAGGAAAGCGGAATATCACAGAATAGCTCCACAAAGAGAAATTAACAGGACTAGATACCTCAAAAGACAGAGAAATACTATATTCTACCTTATATTTGTTTGAGCTTCTTAAAAGGATTCTATTATACCTTAGGTGGGCGGTATATCATTTTAGTTTCTACAAATTTATGAAAACAAACAAATAAACCACAAAGAAGCTGAGTGAGATAATGTGGTACAAGTTCCCAGTTAACTGTTAGACTTTGTAGAATTGTCCTGGGATTTCGTATACCTGAAGGGAGAGGAGGAAGAGAAGCTGCAGGCTGTTATATATCAGTGACCTTAGGAATCAAACCTACCAGAACAATGCATACACATTTCTTTTTTTTTTTTTTAATTTTTTATTTATTTATGATAGTCACAGAGAGAGAGAGAGAGAGAGACAGAGACACAGGCAGAGGGAGAATCAGGCTCCATGCACCGGGAGCCCGACGTGGGATTCGATCCCGGGTCTCCAGGATCGTGCCCTGGGCCAAAGGCAGGCACCAAACCACTGCGCCACCCAGGGATCCCCTGCATACACATTTCTTTCTTTTTTTTTTTTTTTAATTTTTTTTTTATTTATTTATGATAGTCACAGAGAGAGAGAGAGAGAGAGAGGCAGAGACACAGGCAGAAGGAGAAGCAGGCTCCATGCACCGGGAGCCCGACGTGGGATTCGATCCCGGGTCTCCAGGATCGCGCCCTAGGCCGAAGGCAGGCGCCAAACCGCTGCGCCACCTAGGGATCCCTGCATACACATTTCTAAATTTGGTGAGATCACCAAGCTATATTTTATTTCACTGACAATTTTAGCTCTTTCTTTGCTACTACATCCTATTTATGCTTTCCTTTTATATGAAAATGAAATTTCAAAATGAATTTTATTTTGTTTCTAAAAAGTCAGACTTTAAATGGGAAAATAAATTAATGAATGTGCTTTATTTGCTTTCTCTCTCTATCCCTCTGTCCTTCTGTTCCTTCGTCCCTCCCTTCCTTTCCTCCTCTCCTCCTCCCTTTTTTATTTTCTCTCCTCCAGTTATTTTCTGCTTTATATATATATATATATATATATATATATATATATTTGTCTTTTCTTTCTTAAAAGAGCTAAGAATTTATACTTTTGGAACTAATCTCAACTGAGACATGCCACAATAGCTTGCCAAATATCTAGGAAATGCATCTATTTCCTTCTTAAATTTTTCTCCTCTATTATACCAAATAGGAAAATGTAGGGACCCTGGGTGGACTGCCCCAAAATGTGCCACATTGACATAAAGACTGTTTCAAGTTAAAAGTGATTAAAAAAAAAAAAAAAAAACCCTGGAGGATGCAAGAAAGGTTCTCTGCCTCGCCCATAATTGCCTAAATTTATACTAGAAAGGAGAGCCAGCAACATGAAGAGACATATTAACAGAAGCCCCTTTACCAAAGGAACTCATCTAAATAATAGAATATTCTTATTTTTCTAAACATCTCCTTTCCCCTTCTTGCTAATGAGTTTTCTTCTCTTTGTATCCTCAGGTTTCTCTCCAACTCCTTAGCTCAGATAAATTGGATATTGTCTCATTGTCTTTAGAAATTCTTGTCTGTGTGGATTATGCCCCTCAGCCCCACCCCCCACCCCGTGATTATGCTTATTAAATTTATTTTCTCCTATTAATCTGTCTCATGTCAATTTGATTCTTAGTCCAGCTAGAGGGACCATAGGACAGAGGAAGGTCTTCCTCCCCAATGAAAGTATTTAAGAAGTGACTAGAGAAGAGCAAAATCAGTTTAGTAAAGCGAAATTAGAAAATTGTGAGGAAAAAGTAGTTAGTTTCCAATCTCCAAAATATGTGACAATTGGAAGTATACAAGTAAACTATTGGTTTGGAAGATGTTTTAATTGGCTAATGAAGCTATTATTTCTTGGAAAGAAGGTAGTTTTGAGGGTTAGTTATTATATTTAGACAGAAGGATGCTAATTCAATACCTCACAAACAAAATATGACTGGAAATTTGATCATTATATCTTGTAATTTTTTGTATCAGAGAATTTATTTAGAGAGAATAAAAGTTAATAACTCATAGAACATAGTTTTAAAAAAGGTATGTATATATAAGAAAAGCATTTTGAATATCTGTTATTAATCTAAGTAGAAACCAGATACAGAGATAAGCATTTGAAATAGTTAAGGAAGCTATCAGTTATATATGCATATTTAACATTTCTCACTTTAAAAGACCAAAATTAGCACTTTAAAAGTTACTAAAGATGGGGTGCCTGAGTAGCTTAGTCAGTTAAGCATTTGCCTTAGGCTCAGGTTATGATCCCAGAGTCCTGGGATCCAGTCCCACAGCAGACTCCCTGCTCAGCGAGGAGCCTGCTTCTCTCTCTCCCTCTGCCCCTGCCGCAGCTTGTGCTCATTCTCTCTCACAAAAATAAATAAATAAAATATAAAATCTTAAAAAAAAAGTTACTCAAGAAAACATAATCACCATCTGGTGGAAAAGCAAAGAAATTGTTATTTTAAGGGATTTATTTTCTTTGGGTGTACTTTAATCGTAAGTCATTAAGTGATATACCTCTACCTTTTTGAGGCAGAGGTTTAGATATGATGATGTTATAAATCCTTCAGATATGGTCTACTATGATATCTTTGAAATATCCAATTTGTAACAGGATTTATAGATTGCTTTTAAACAAGTTTTTTTAAGATTTATTTATTTATTTGAGAAACAGAGAGAGAGTGAGAGAGAGACAGTGCAGGGGGTAGAGGCAGAGGGACAGGAAGAGAGAGTCTTAAACAGACTATGCCGAGCTCAGAGCCTGCCTCCAGGCTCACCCTGGGACTCCCCACAGGGCTCAATCTCAGGACCCTGACATCAAGACTCTCAGATCACAGCCTGGGCTGAAACCAAGAACCTAATGCTTAGCCTACTGTGCCACCCAGGTGCACCTAAACAAGCATAGTTTAACATTCCCCATGGATTATTACTTTTAGTCTGACAATAACTCCGTAAGTTTTACTCTTCATTTTTCCATGTCTCAGATGAAGAAACTGAGATTTACAAAGATTTAATACCTTGCCAATATCTCATTGCTGATAAACAGCATTATTGGATTTGATTCCAAACCAACTCTGTCTCTTTCAAGGGCTGGTGCTCTCTAAAACATATAAATTGCTTAACTCAGAAGCTTACCCTTAAAAAGTCCCAATAAAGCAATTAACATCATGTTTTCATTTTTGTTAAAAGCTATGAGGTCAAAATTCCAGTGTACAATCATGGTGGACTCCATAATGTGAAGTTAATTGAAGGGCATCTTAATTAATATCTGATGTTTTCTGATTATAACTACTTGTTCTGAAGCCCTGTCTGGATTCTCAGAGCTTAGCCTAGACTAATGAAGCAGAATGAGTAAAGTAAAATAAAACAATTATTTTCTATCTGAAGAAGGAGTTGCCTTGGTTTCACATTTCCTTCATTTCAGATCCAAGAGCAAAATGATGAGCCCACTTTAGAATCATAAACTTATAAAAATTTGGAGTTAAAAGTAAAAACACCAGAAATATTCTAGATAATTATGACAATTTATGCCAGTTTTTATCTCATTACTTAATTTGTACCAGATTGCTATTTAGAGTTTATAAGCTATATCACAAAAAAATTTCCATTTGATATAATTATAATATATAGTATCTAAGGTAGGAAATGTTGAGTTGAAATATTGCCCTTTGTGTATGTTAGAAATGGTTAAATATGGTCGATTTCATATGTTTCAAGGGAAATATGATACCTGTTTAGAGTGAACTCAGGCATAAAGAAAAACATAAAATGATCTAGGTGAGTAGTATAGAGCCATCAAATTCACTTTAAAAAGGAATAGTCATATCCCCAAAGCCTTTTCCATTAGATTCTCAAAACAGAAAAAAATAAAGTAAAATCTACTTCCTTCACTGATGGTTTGATTATCAAGAAGCCAGTGTTTGGTAAAAACTACTTTAATCCATGTATTGATTTCTTTAAAATTTTCAGTTGTGGAATCTATTGGTCTTCAGAGAGTCCAACCCCTGTTTTTCTAGAAAGTCTGCTAATCTATAGAGAGCTACAGTAAGTGAAAGATGCCAGTGTTTCAGCATAGTTCTAAATAATTGAGTATTTCCTCCCTGCTTTTGTTGTTGTTGTTGTTGTTGTTTTACATAAGTAACCTATCCCCCCTCTCTATGAAAAGTATTTCCTGGTGATCATGTTCCATAATACAAACTTACAACTATTATGGATCATCAGTCTAATAGATATCCATTTGCTTTTTGAAATTAATATGTAAGACCCTCCTCAGGCCAGGACTATACAGTATTCATCTCAGTAGGCCCTGCTCTGTAAGCAGAGTTCTTTATACATAGTAGACATTTAATGGCTTTCTGGTATTAAACTGCATTGAAAGAAATAATGAAAGGTCTCTTGGGTTTAACATTGAAGGGTGTTCTTGGTCTTTAATATCTTAGCAGGATATGCATAAATTACTTCTGATTTATTGCTTTAGAGTTCTGCAGGACGATGTACTTTTCCTGTGCAATTAAAGTACTTTATGCAGTAATCTTAAGACTATGATGGAGTACATTCATGGGTATGGCATATTTGACTCAGTCGTTTGGGAAGAAGATGAAATAATCTCCCAAATGCTAATGTGAAGCTACACTCTGTTCTATCACTTTATAAAGAGAGTATGTCTACCATCTTATTTTTAATTGAAAATTCCTAGAATATTTAACAACTGTTTTGAGAGATTATGCATAGAGACCACTAAATAAAATGTATAGAAAGACTCTGTAGGGAGAGAATCTGTTAGAGGGATTTGGAAAAGCCCTCAGGCCTGCCTTTTTCTTTTTCAATTTAGAGGGCCTGGTTTCTCTTTTACAACAAATGAGTGAAAGAACTTTCAGATGATTTTAACAGTTCACAAATGTGTTGCCTGGTTTTGACAAGGGCTTCTATAATATCTCAAAACTATGTTAAAGATGGAGCATTTAGCAACCCAGGAAGACAATGACTATAAAACACAAAATTAACTCATCAAGTTACTGTAATTTTCTCTCCCTTTGTCTCCAGCTGATTAGTGCAAATTAACTGCCTGAGCAGTTAGCATGCAATATGGAAATCTTTGATATCTACTGAGAAGGCAGGCATTTTTTTTTAATCTACATCTATGTAAAATTCCAGAATTCCCTATAGAGATTGTCTACTGTGATTATTAATATTGCTTTCAACTTTAAGAATATGTTTTATGTTTGTTTTTTGAGTTTTGAAATTTCTAATATTGGGTCATGTTGGTGGCTAAGTGGTTGGCCTGCCTTTGGTTTGGGTTGTGATGGGGGAGGGAGGTACTGATATCAAGTCTGGCATTGGGCTCCCTGCAGGGAGCCTGCTTCTCCCTCTGCCTATGTCTCTGCCTCTTTCTCTGTGTCTCTCATGAATAAGTAAAATCTTTAAAAAAAAAGAAAAATTTTAACCTTAATTTATTAAAACAGATTTATAATCTTTACAAATTCCTATGTAGGAATTACGCACACACACAATTAAAATAAAAAGAGAGAGAAGAGAAAAGAAAATGAGATGTGTAATTATCTCATCCCTTACATGAAGGTAATAAACATCTCGCTGGATTATTGTAAGAGTGAAAATTCAATAACATATTTTAAAAATTTAGAACATAGTCTGATCCACACTGTTTTTAACGTGAGTTTTAAAATTATTTTCATTAAGCACATAGAATTAGATTAATAAAATATGCTACTTATTTCAGTCTCTTCACTCTCAGAGAAGGAAATATTTAGGAAATTTCTTTTAGTAACATTCCATATAGTCCTAGAGAGAGCTTAATAAACATGTGAATTGCTATTCCAAAAAAGTCAGCTCTTGACTAGCTATTTGAAAAAGATGTATTATGTTAACAAGGTGGTTAAAAAGGGCATCAGTTATGGAAAAGAAAAAAGTCATATACTTGTTCAGAAGTCAACTGATTTTTGGTGGAGTGAATCTAGAAGAGATAATAGTTATTTGGTTGTGGTATATGATTATCAAAACTACCTAAAACTAAAAATCAGGAGGGTATTTTGTCTCCTTTAGCTATGGAATAGTTAGCAGATCTTTCAGGGAGAAAAATATTTACTACAAACTGCATTCAGTATATTTGAATCCTCCAATCTTTAAATTTTATTTCTGAATTAAAATATTAAAGTATTCTTATTGATAGAATATTCCCATTGATTAATCACTACATAGTAATTAATGCGTTCATTTAGAAGAACGTTTTAATCAAGGATCACCAGGTTCTGGACTTTTGTGTAGGGAGTTGGCACTAAACAAGGAACAGTCTAGTTCCTTCACTCAAGTAAGTTAATGTAGAATGGAAGGCATACAAAAGGATGAATTTTATGAATGATACATTCAAGAAAAGTCTGAATTTATTTTTGTAATTCAAACCAGAACCTTATTTTTGCTTTAGAACAGACAACCAAATTCTCATTTACAGACAAGTAACATATCCCAAGAACATGTCCCATGCCAGGAACTGACCCATTGGCTCTGTGTTTCTCATACTTGTCTGAAGTGAGGAACTTGATTTAAAAAGATACTCTCATGGCACTATTTAACCTATTTTGGCTTATTGGCTTATTATCTTCAGAGCTGACCTAGGAATCCATATGTATATATTGGACAAGAACCTAGGCACTTCATTATAATTTAGTTAATTCAAGAAAGACTAGTATATTTTAGAAACTAGTCATTTGTTTAGCTATTTATGTTTTTGTTTATTATTTAGGTTTTGTTTATTTGGTGGAGTGGCATAGCAAGTTAATTATTTCAGTTTAATTCATCTTCAAAGCCAACACCTTGAATTTGTAAGACTGACATCTATAGAAATCCAATACTCCCATTGTTTGAAATAAGCCTATTTCACCCTTATTTGGGACCCTACTATGGTACTGTTTTTCAATTTTATTCTTTGAACTATTTTTTCTCCTAATACTCAGATGTTTGAAATGTGTTCACATGTTCAATACTTAACTGTAAAGTTAGGAATTACTATATAACTGGGCAATGAAAGCAGGAAGGTAGTCTACTATGCGTTAGTCTCATAATAAAATCAAACCATGATATTTTTAAGCATTCCAATTTTTCTGTGATTCTTTTCTTACTCTCTTTCCTTTTTCCCATTCTCTATTAAATTGCTTCAAGTTAAAACTACTTACCATCTGTCCTTTAGTATCTGATACAGTTTGATTTAAAAATATTTTTAAAAGATACATTACAAGTGTTTTAAAACAAACCCCACTAGAAGTAACATGAAACACAAAGAACTAGAGATGCCTGGGTGGCTCAGTGGTTGAGCGGCTGCCTTCAGCTCAGGGCTTGGCCCCACATCTGGCTCCCTGCGAGGATGCTGCTTCTCCCTCTGCCTAGGTGTCTGCCTTCCCTCTTTGTCTCTCATGAGTAAATAAATAAAAATCTTAAAAAAAAAACAAAAAGAAAGAAACACAAAGAACTAACTCCAAGAGCAATGGCATTAAAATTCAAGCACATGTAAAATCTGTTCACTTGGAATTATTAAAAAAAAGAAAAAAAAGTGAAGTAAACAAATATGTATTTCTTATTCTACAGGGACCATGTTATCATTCCATTCTTAAAATAGATGAAATTACATTAATTATATTGATGTGGAGATAGGAAAGGGTCAATAATAAATGAAAATGTACTACAGTCATTCCTAGGTTTGCTTGTTATCCTAAGTAATAATCTAAAAAAAGGATCAAGTAAAAATTTAATAAAATCTGTTAGAAGTATGAAACAGAGACATAAACATGAATGGACAGCTTAATATTATGTATAAGCCAACAAGTGTATGTAAGTGATCAAAGAATAGCAACACGAGTTACAGAATTGAAAATGGGCCACCTCATAAAATATGCAATCAAAGGAAAATCAGAATGGATGATCAATGCATGGTAAGAACAGGGAAATAGCTGAGTGTATATATAGTATTTAATTGCCATTCTTATTTGGGCAAAGTGATTTTTGTTGAGGTGGGATATTAGAAAGGGCTCTGAATTTATGATCTAAAAAATTATTGTTATGGACTTATTTCTGTTCCTTCCTATACTACCTTGAGGAAATCACATAAATTTTCCAAGCCTCAATTTACTCTACTGTAAAAGTGAAGATTATACTAATTTACATGCTACTTTCTAAGGAGCCCTGGGATTTGGTAGAAGTTCTTCAGGAGCTGTGAGGGATATGGTGGACCTATGGAATTATTAATTAAAACTGGGGGAAAAAAAACTGGGGGGCCTAAGCATGTAATACGTAACTGGAAAAACCTTATCTAAAGATTAAACTAAAGATGAGAATTATATTCCAATTAGAAGGAGCATAAAAACGATTATCTGGATAATTCAACTTCCACATCATATTTTACTGAATTGCCTAGATATGTTAACAGAAATTATTTAAAAGATGAAATATTGACTATTAGCTTCAATTCATTGTGAATATAAGAACTAATTTTAATTCAATTTCCATAAATTAATGTGATAAATTTATATAATGTTCTATATATAAACATATACCTCTATAGGATATCCACATTTTGAAATGAAAATGATAAATTTTCCTCTTCAGAATTGTCACTATTTTAATATGCTAATGGTAAATTACTGTAATGGGACAGAAGTATATGAATGTGACACACACAATTATTTTGTTTTAGGAATAAAAATGTGATCATCACATTTAACATCACATTGTCAAAATAAACATATTGTTATTTACAGAACTAGTTCTGAAACTTATGTTTCTTAGGAAAAAAGAAAATTCTCCATTATCGTCATTTAGAATAAAAATGCATTTTGATTTGTTAGTACCCAATTACAGTAATGCAGGCAAAACATGGAGAGCACATACAGATTCAATTAGTCATTTTCTTTTAGAATGTTATTTCAGAATGTAAGAGAGTAGTTGATCATCCTATATAATTAGGTTTTATTAAAACCCATAAAAATTCTGTTTCTCCCAAACACCTTAATGAAAGTAATATCCTCCCAAATGACCCCTAGGCCTCCAGTTTTCTCCTTCCTGAACCCATTCCCAGTCCTTCCTTCACACTTCGGCTAGAGGTCATCCTAGAACTCTTGCAACCAGGTAAATCTTGCTACTAAAATCTTCAGTTGCTATTCCATTGCTTAGATAAAATACTAATGATTAATATGGTTATTTTCAGCTTTTCACAAGTTGATCCAACCTATTGCTATTGACTGAATTTGTGTGTCCCCTCAAAATTCAAACTATCAGCCCTCTACCACACCCTACCTCTGCCTTTCAGAATTCTATTTATCATATATCAGTCTAAGTACTCTATGTCCAACTACTCTGTGAAGCCTTTCTTCTTTGTATTCTTGGAGTAGGATATGCCTCTACCAAAATATTTTTCATAGCTGAGTATATCTGTGTGATACCTTGAAACAATTGTCAACAGCTGCTAAATAATTGAGGACTGTTACCCATATTTTGTGGTTATCCTTAATGGTCAGCTCAGTCCTTAGACCAATCATTCCCCTCATTTGCTTCATGATACTTGTTATTTTATACTTGTATTTGAATTTCTTTCTTTTCAGACACTAAACATGTTGAGGGTAGAAAGGTCAGTAGAATACTTCAACTAGGAGTATTGCATCTATTATACAACTACTAGTATTGCATCTAGTAATGCATCTATTAATAGAGAATGAATAGGACTGAAAATCCAAATTTGTCTCGTGACTTTCACAAACCTTTCCACCATACTTCAAGGGCCAGCCTGTGACACATGCTACCTATTTGACTATCTACTCTTGTTTCTTGATTTATATTCTGTTCCTTGCCCAGTACCCTGGTAAAATGTCTGCTAGATCATAGCATTTCTCTTCAATGAACTTGCCAATGGCTTCACCTATCTCTCAAAGTAAACACAAAATCTTCTGAATAGCTAAAGTTCTCATATAAGCCTTATATAATCCTGCCTTTCTTTACCTCTCTGACCTCACGACCCATATGTAGCTCTCCCTTTCTTCATACCACTCCATAGTTCCCATAGTCATGTTGCTGCCCCCAAATATGAAGTGTACATATGTACCTAAGGCTTTAGGTAGCATAGGTCTGGAGTGCTCCTCGCTGGGAGATAGGGATGTTGCCCCATTTCCTGAGTATTTATTTCTCGGTAGGGTCTCCCCTGCCTATGTAATTCAAAACTAAATCCCTCTCCTGGTGTTCTTCAACTCATTTTATGCTATATATTTCTTCACAGCATTATCAACATATAAGAGTATAAATATTTTACTTACTTAATGATTCTATCTACTCTACTAGAATTTAAGCACTAAAGGAGTAGGGTATTTTGTTTTGCTTTGTTTTGTTTTCTTTGTGTTCACTGCTGTATATTCAGCTCCTACAACAATACCTGCCCCTATAAGTAGCTATTTAAAAAAAAATTTTTTTTGGTGACAAAATGAATATTTCTAATTTTAACATTATTGTAGGATTAACTGATAGATTATATTAATTCACTTGCTGAAAATATATGATGAAGTAAATGTCAAAAACTGAAACGTTTTAGGTGTCAAGAGACAGAATTGCGGTGTCCTTAAGGAGATCGGAAGAGTTCTTATAATTTAATAGGCCTTTTTTGGTTGCAAATACCTGACTTTCATGCAAAGGCTACTAGTATTTACAGTCTTAATTATATGGTATAAAGAGAAGTTCCTTGTAAATTATAGCCTCTGGAATGTACAAAATGGCACCTTGCCTGAAGTGAAAAGAAAAAGAATTAATTAAAATAAAAATAAAAGGAAAAAGAATTATAATAAAACGTGATGTTAATGGTGCTGTCGATGGTTTCTTTATTAAAGAAAGAAAAGTTTTCAAGACCTCCTTATGATGGTTTGGTAGATGGAACTAGGGATGCAAAGATTCATAGCATCTAGGTTCTATTGTCTGCCTTTCAGAGTCATTGTCTATTGGGAGACACAGACTTAAAACAATAGCTATTAAATAAGAGCTTCAGGAGATAGGTCTAACTATATCTTAGAAGTCAGTCAAACTTCCTAGAGGCAGTAATCTGAGCTGAATTTTGAATAATGAGTAGGAATTGGGAGGGAAGACAAAAAGAGGGAATGTTTTAGGAAAAAAAGAATATGAATTATTATAGAAGATAGAACAGTATGTCGGGAAATTGAAGTAGATTGGCCTTACCACAATCTTGGATGTGGGCTAAGGACTAGGGTAAAAAATCTTGACAGATCATAAGGGAAGGCCATCTTTCAACAAGGAATAAGCAAGGTTTTAGTACATATCCCTTACTAGACACATATCGTAGTGGAGGAAAATGTTTTGCTCAATTCCTTAGGGTTCTTTCCTGGGTTTGAAAACTAAACTGACAAAGGCAAATCAACAGGGGAAAAACATACAGATTTAATTATATTTTAACATGTACATGGGAGCCTTCAAAAGAAAGTGAAGAGTCAAAGAAGTGACCAGAACAGAAAGCTTTTATACCTTTTTTTTTTTCTTTTATGCCTTTTGTATGAAGAATCAATTTATTATTTGAGGCATTAGAAAGAAGGATTTAGGGTTGGGGTAATAAATGGTGAAGAAGAAACTAGAAACATAATGATTGAACAGATTTCTCAGCCCCAAATTACCCATCTGTGAATATTATTCTTTCCCCTGGTAAACAGAGAGTCTCTTTCACTTTAGGAGTTTTAGTGATCTATTCCAGGGAAGACAGGTGAGGGGGCTGTTAAATAATAAAAATTCAACTGAGAAAATATGAAGATCTAGTTGCCTTTATTCAATAAATCATGAATTGTGCAGCCTCTCATCTGGTGCTTGAAGGAGCTCAGATAAGGAAAGACTTGGCAAGGCAGGATAAAGAAGTCATAAACAAACAAAAAAGGATTATTATGGGCAAGGTGATCTCCCGGAGGGGACAAAAGTATTTTCTTTTTTTTTTTTTTTCTTTTTAAGATTTTATTTATTTATTCGTGACAGACAGAGAAAGAGAGAGAGAGACAGAGGCAGAGACACAGGCAGAGGGAGAAGCAGGCTCCATGCAGGGAGCTCAACGTGGGACTTGATCCCTGGTCTCCAGGATCATGCCCTGGGCTGAAGTCAGGCGCTAAACCACTGAGCCATCGGGGCTGCCCCAAAAGTATTTTCTTAGGTGAATTATTTTACCAGCACTGACCAGAAAATGCCAAACTGAGTGGTTAAGGATACATTCCGGAGGAAGGTTGAAACTGTAATAGTTTAGGTATTAAACCCTGGTTTGGTGATATGGGATCAGCACACATGACTCCATTTGGGGCCTGTGGGTTATTTTTGTTTTTGTTTTGTTTGTTTTGTTTTGTTTTTAACACATTAAAGGGCAGAGTGACCTTTCTGCTGCTGCTGTTTTCTCAAATTCCTTTTTTAAAGATGTTCAGTATGCCAAGATGCCTATTTTGGTGTAGTGTATCCTGAGCCCCATCAGTATCATTCATCTGATTTTTTTTTTCAACCTACATTTATTAAGCTCTAAATCGGATTTGGTCTTGGGTCACATCTTAGAAATTACCTTATGCACAGAAAAGAGTTTTTATGCGTAGAAAATCTCTGGAAGTTTACATGAGAAAAAGTGGTTATCTCTAGGAAGGAGAACTACCAGCTAAAAAAAATCATGATCTACATTTTGAGAACATGTGTTCTAGGATGATTTAAGGATTTGAAAGAGAGTATTTCTTATTGCAATAAGTGAGTCACTACCTTCATCAGGTGGCCAATCCTGAATCCTGTCTTCAGAGACACAGAGTCAGATGTTTTGTTTTCTGGGCAAGAAAGATTAAGTGAGCAGCCCACAGCCTAAGGAAATTAGTAGCGGCAGAGCCTGGAGTATGATCTGGCTTTTTTTTTTTTTATGTATATATTTTTTTATTTTTTTATTTTAGTCCCTTCCTATAACACATCGGTGCCAAGCCAATAAGCATGCTTATCTTTATCCTACTCTTGGACTATATGATAAAAACAGTATGAGATATGGAAAAAGTAGGGTAAAATCACAAGGGAAATATTTAAAATTTGGCTTCAAATAAATGTAATGCCTGGAAGTCCACATACTTTTGTGAGAGAAAAATGATATGAAGAACAAAGAATATTGTTATTGGCTATGAATAACCATAATTTTGTTTCAAAATATGTGAAAGTCTTATAAAATTTGCAGTTTTACTCCTTGGTTTTAATCTCCATCATGTTTGTAATATAAATACAGGAAGGAATATACATTACAACAAATATATTAACAGAATGAAGCAGAGCTGTGGGATATGTCCTCATTTAAAAATAAAACATTTCTTTGGCATTAATATGCCCGTCTTCTTGAAATGTGTGTGAATATGCGTGCGCGCACACGCACACACACACGTCTAGTTGGTTTTGAGTATCTCTTGACAATAATTGTAGTGCCTTTTTTCTTATTTAGTTTTTCTTTAATTTATCATAATAGCACTATAGAACCACCTGTTAACCAGTTTTTAAGATTTCAGGTGATAGATAGTACTCCCTTAAAATAGCAAGTATTCTTCCAAACTTACACTAGATGCATTTATATTACTGTATTTCTGCATCTGAGTATCACAATGTGTGATTGTTACCAATTTGTAATACATGTATGTGAGAAAAGAGATATGACAACATCAATATCCTGGATGCTTCCACTGGGGGAATTCTAATAGCTTTTTGCATATAAGATCAGTATAAATTAACATTAAAAACATAAAATAATTTTGTCTGCCATGAATTTAAGTGTAAAACATTTGTATTTTAAATATCATATTTCCTAGCATCCTAGCATCTATTGCCAGAAGTGAAGTAGTAGCAGTATTGGTATTCCTTCATAGTAAGGAATTTTTCTAAAGCAGAATTTAAAAACAAAAATTATAAATAGAGAAAGAATGGGAGAGAGGTAGAGAGAGGAGAAGGAGAAGGAGAAGACAAAGAAGAAGACGAAGACGAAGAAGAAGAAGACGAAGACGAAGACGAAGAAGAAGAAGAAGAAGCCTCCCTAGCCCCCAAACCAAAACCTTGAATTACAAACTTTATACAGAATAAAATGCTGAATAGTTAAGAGTCAATCAGCTACTCAGATTTTAAGAAAAGCAGCTGGAAGTGTTCTCAATGGGACAAAACTTGTTATTTATTTATTTATTTATTTTTAAAGATTCTATGTATTATTTCATGAGAGACACACAGAGAGAGGCAGGGGGAGAAGCAGGCTCCATGCAGGGAGCCCAATGTGGGACTTGATTCCAGGACCCCGGATCATGACCTGAGTCAAAGATAGACCTCAACCGAGGTCTGGGCCACCGAGGTGCCCCTAAACAATTGTTATTTTTTAAAACAATCTTTATTCAATATTGTGTTAGCCAAATATTTCATGGGAGTCCTTGTTTTACAACAAGTCACCTTTATTTTTGTTTATTGTTTAAACAAATAATTTGTTTATAATTTGTATAAACAATATTTTATTCAGAAGTTTTAAGTGGGTCTTTGAGAAACATTCATGGTTTCTTTTCTTTCCTTTTTCCTTTTTTCTTTTCTTTTCCTTTTTCCTTCCTTCCTTCCTCTCTTCCTTTCTTCTTCCTTTTTTTAACTGAGCTTTTAAATGCTCTGAAAGCAGTAAATCTCTGGTTCACTATCCTCTTTGAAAGAGATATTTTTCCTTTGCCATCATTTCTTTCTTTTCTGTTTCAGAAAAGACCAGTGTTGTGCTTCCACTTAAATGTGGGTCTGAAAAAAAAATTAATTTAATGTTATGTGTCTTTCTTAGTAATAACATTAATTAACAACATTATAGGGAAAATTTTTGCCCACAGATTTAGTGATTTACATAGTACCAGTATCCATTCCTAAAGAATTACAAGGTCAATAGATGTGAACAAGTTTAAGATTATTTATGGATATTGTCAATTTGCTTTTTTAAAGGCAGTACCAATTTGTTTTTCTGTTACACATTTGATTTATCAATCCTCTTCTGACTACTGATGGACTCTTTTTTAAAGATCTTTCTAAATCTGACAGATTAAAAAATGCAACCTAATATTATTTTATTTGGCTTTCTCTTATTAGTTATCAGAATTTTCCTTTTTCAAATACAGTCGATTTTCATTAGTCTTGTAGTTATATTCTATAAAGTTACAGTGAACACTAAATTAGTCAATATTAAACCATTGCTTCTAGGGGAAATACAGGTCTACATTTTTGAGAGCCTCTGGTTATAACATTTTTATTAATCAATCAATGCATACTCTTATTTTATGTTTCTGTTTAAAGAGACATTATTAAGTGTAAATTGTTGACTCATTAACATTGAACTCCTAGCCAGTAGCACTATAATTCATGCCTGGACAAAACTTATTTAATATATATACTTTTTTCCCATAAGGTACATCACTTAATTCTTTTTCAAAAAAATTATTTATTTATTTGAAAGAGGATGAGTGGTAGGAAAGGGCAGAGGGAAAGAGAGAGAGAGAAGCAGGCTGATGAAGAGCTTGATCTCAGGACCCAGGGATCATGACCTGATCCAGAGGAAGGCTTAACCAACTGGGTCCCTCGGGTGCCCCACATCATAGCATTATTGAGCTTAGAAATAGTAGACTGCACTTAAACACTATAGTTGGGGGCCCTTTTAAAAATAAAAATTATCAACAGAAACAGGAAAATGAGAAAAAAATAAGCTACTAAAAAGACCATGGAAAGGTAATTTGTGTAGAGTATGAGGGTGGAAAGAACAAAGCAGAGCATTGCCTCTTTTAACCTCAGATGGGAAGGTGTGTTTCAGGCAGCTCAAACTTTTTTGCTGCTTTAAGCATGTCCAAAAAATGACTACAAAAAACACTGAGAGTATTGATTTTGTGTTACAAATACATTTTAGCAAGTAGGCATATTCACAAATATGGAATCTGCAAATAAGAGCACTGACTAGACCAGCTTACTGCATTTCCCTTTCTGCTTTCCTTTGTCTTTTTCTATTTAAGTTTTAGAATTATTCTTATCGGTGTCCCTGCCTGGCTCAGTCCTAGAACATGCAACTCATGATCTCAGGGTTGTTTGAGCCCCACCTTGTGAATAGAGATTACATAAGAATTTTTTTTAATCTAAAACAAAATTTATTCTTATTAATTTATACAAACTTAGTAACTTTATGTTAATTCTGTCATTTTTGTTGCATGCTTATTTGCTTTTTAACTTTTTCATATTTTAAAAAAATTAAATATTTAATTGAGATAGGGCAAGAGTGAGAGCAAGAGTGAGAGAGAGAGAGAGAGAGAGAGCTTGTGCTGGGTGGAGGAGAGTAGGAGAGAGAAAGAGAGAAGCAGGCTCCTCACTGAGCAGGGAGCCCGACACAGGGCTGGATCCCAGGACCCTTGGGATCACACACTGAGCTGAAAGCAGATGCTCAAGTGACTGAGCCACCCAGGCACCCCTAATTTCTTTTTTACATGTTAAATATATTTCTTTGATTTTAGTTTATTGTATTGTGGTCAGAAAATACAATCTCTTAAATATGAGGAGGGTTTTGCTGTGGTATCTGTTATCTAGTGGTCACTTGGATTGATTCATCTTATTTCACTGGACGACTGTCTCTCCCTATTTCCTAACTATTCTATTACGTTGAGTAAAGGTGCTTATCTTTGACCTAACAGACTATTTGTTGTTGTGATATATATATATACCCCCTAAGTGTGGCTATATATTTAATGTGTTGGCCCACTTGGAATCCCTGAGTAGGTCTGAAAAATATTTTAAGCTGAAAACATTTGAGATTAATAGATGAAGAAAGAAGCCTTCTGGGAACTACACTTATCTGACTATATGCAGAAACTTCTAGGAAATGAGGCTACCATAAACCACCTCTTTCACTCTCAGTAAGGAGACCCAAGAGTAAAACTATCATAAATTCCCTCCCAGAGAAGACTATTTGCACCTTTATAAACAAACATTATCTTACATTTTCTTATCTTTTTGTTCTAAAAACAAACAATTTGTCTTTCCTAAAACCCATCTGTTCTTACATAAAAGCTTTTATCCTCCCCCCCCCCTTTCCCCTTTAAATAAGTTAGCTAAGCCATTTGGGCCAATTTTGTGAGCTTCTGTGTGCATATGAATAAAGTTTTACTTTCTCCTGTTAATCTATCTTTTGTCAATTTAATTTACAGCTCCTTAGGAAGAAACCTAAAAGTATAAAGGAAAAAAAAATTCTTCCCAACATTAGTTTTATGAGAATTTTTTTTGTATATTACTTAGGGCTTAATATAATATTTTTTGGAATATTCCATGGCGATTTAAAATAAACTAGAGAGATTTAAAAAATTATATCCTGTGATTTTATATACAAATTCACCCAGACTAAATCTTTATCTCTACACTCTTGTTTGTGTGGTATAATATGTTCTGTTAAGGACAGAGAGATTTTTATAATTTCGCTGTGTGTATCTACTATTTTATTGTTTTATGCCTTTGCTGTTTTACATGCATTTGTCATTTTGCTCAGGAAATTTCAAGAATGTTATATTTTCATGTAGGTAGTTCCATTCTTCAGGTTCCTCTCTGGGGCTGTCCTTTCTATATCACTGTCACAGCAGCTCTTTCAGTTTGGGTTTCTATGGCTATTAAGATGTCCACTCAGAGTACCTTTAATCATCCTACTTGATTAGACTTGAGCAATATTCAGTCAACTGCTGATGGAAAGCCCTCAGGCACTACCAAAGGTGACAAGGCATATTTGCATTTTTAATGTGACTCCAAATGCTCCCTTTCCAGACAGCAGAAGGATAGGCTTTGGTTAGCTTTCTTAACTCCTTGTTGGACTACCTGTTAAGGTTTTTCTAGATGGAGTCTTTTCTTTTCTTTTTGATGCCCTAGCTCCCACTCCATTCTGATCTTTTATCAGATCCTTCTGGCCTTTTGTGTAAAGTTGTAATTCCTTTCTCTGCCCTGCTCCCAGCTGACTGTCATCTCTTCTCCCAGAGGCAGGGTTGCAGGGTCTTCCTTCTTCCTTATGATGTTTCAGTGCTTTGTTATTGGCAAGTTTGAGTCTTCCTTTGGAGTTCTCCTCAGGAATTTTTAATTAATTCCCATTTGGAAGTCAAATAACTGAAGATGAGCCTTTTCTTACTTTTTGCATTTCTGCTATGATAATCCGATTTTTCCTTGATTCCTTAGAGGTTCTTTGAAAGACTGCACAAGGGTATAGAAATGCATGAAAGACAGAAAAAGCATAAAGGTTAATATTACATGGGTTTATCTGTCTACATCCATTCTTTTAAAGGAATCTGCTTCACTCTTTTAAAAATTTTTTTGGCATTTCATTATTTTCTCAAAAGTAACACAACTATACTTATTTATTTTGTAAACGTGTGTGTATAATTTTTAAAACTCACATGTCTTTATATTTTGAGTTCATGTCTTACAAAAATATAAAATTATCTGTGAGATTTTGCTCTTTGGAAGCTTTTTATAATGTTCTCACTTTTATCATTATTTATGCTTTTAGGTTTTTTTGTTTGCTTATTAACACTTTTTTCGTATTTTATCTGTTATTATATGAATCCTGTTTTATTTAGTTTTTCAGTGTTTCTAGAAGTATTGTCCTATTTTTCATTTGATTATTTTTTTCAAATTATTAAAATTTAAATTTCAATTATTAAAATAAAAAATACAAAATGAGGAATTGTTTAGATATGAGAATTATTACTGTTTAGATTTTTCTCTCTCATTAACATTCTTCCAGAGTTTTTAAATTACCTTTTCCATTCTAGAACTCTTAATTTTGATTCATCTCTTGTTCAAGTGCTGTATCTATTGAACAATTTTTTTCAATAGTTGCATGTGGTTGCATGCTTTTAAAATCTGTTTGTATCTGATAATTACTTCTGATTCCTTCACACATGAAAAACACATCTTGTCAGGTTATAAAATTCTTGAGTCACAAGATATCTATCTTCAAACTTCGTAGTATTCTAATGTTTAGTTATGGAAAAAGTCTGAGACTGAACCAAGCTTTATCAGTTATATTATAACATCTTCTTATCTGGATGATTCAAATATCTTTGATATTAAATTTCTACCTTGCAGTTCGACCTGTAACTTATTTAATGACTTTTTTTTTGTACTTATTGGAGATTCTCCCTCTCTCAACCCCTCACCCTCCCACCGCATCTGTAGTCCTGATATACATTCTAAGGGAGGCACATTTAGGGACATGGATTCCATGGGAGAAAGTATAGTGTAATTCCTTTTTCAGTGTTTACTTAAATATCAATGCTAGCTTGCTGAGGGATAATCAGAAAATCCAGTGCTCTCTGATAACATTTTAATTGATTATTTTTGTGTTTAAGTAAAATAAAATGAATGTCACTTTTCAAGCTGATATAATGAATACTTGACAGCACTATACTTTTCTTCCAACTGTGTATTGAAAATGTGTCATTTACCAAGTCTAAAAAGCAAAGTTCACTCAATTATGCATATGTAAGAAAAATAATAATGTTTTATGATTGTAATGATAAGAATTTGTTTTATGGAATCGGGATCATATCATAATCAATTACAACCATAAACAAAGATTATTCATTTTTATTGATACCTTATTTCAATAAATAATTTCAATGAAATCATGTGGAATGAATCTTTTTATATAAAAAGTCATGCAACTCTAAAGGCCCTCTAATCAAAAGAAACTTAAATACAATCTTTCAAAGTTGTAATTATTTATTTTTAAAAGATGGATAGTAACATTTTCTATGATAGAAATTACATAAAGCTTAAAATCCACTCTAGAAATATATCTACAGACTTATTTTTTATTTCCATAATGTGAATCACCACATGAACAACTGTCAGTGGTATATTATTTTATCTACTGAGTCTCCCAAGGTATGCATAGAAACTTTGCTATTTTGCCTATCCTTTAATTTTTGTTATGAATACCATAGGAATGAATATAAAGGAATATAATTTTCTCAAAATTATAGAAAATCCTAGAAAAATGCTTGAACACAACTTTAGAAAATAATGGAATTAGTAAAAGCGCATCAATTGCCTCAACAGATAATATTGTAATATTAAAGAAAACAATGGTCTTACTTTGCAAATATCATACTTCACAAACTCTAGTTTTTAAAAGTGATAAAATTATTTTTACAAATGTTCTTCCTTTTGAAGTAAATGTATTATGCCTTTTTAAAATTTATATTTTAATGTTTATATGATAAAAAGTTTAAAAAATACTATTTAAAAATATCTAGTCTTAAGAACCTAGGTATTTTCTTAGCTCACTGGTTCTTGTAGCCACCTTGGAAACCAAAAACTAAAGTGGAGCATTCTCTATTATTGCCTTTCTTTTGACTAATGTGTTTAAGATACGAATGAAGTCCCAAAGAAAGAAATATTTGATTTCAGAAAATCTGGTTAGAAGATAATTATGCCTTGAAATTTTGTCAGACTTTACAAATATGAGAATGAACCATATTTTTAAGTAAAGCAAGATGATGTATCAAATCGTGAGCTTTATTAAAAAAAAACACACACACACACACATAAAAACCAAAGTGCTGAAATAACAACTCAGAAACCAACCTACTGTTCAAACAACTTTCCATTTTGGAAAGGAAAGGGGAAGTTGTCAGTGTTTAGCCCTGTATAGCTTCCCATCTCTTCTTGACTTTTTAATTTGCTGCACTCAAGGTCACCAGCTTTATTTCACAGGAATGAGTGTGTTCCCTCTGGAGATCTCCTTGCTAGCTGTTATATTTCTGAATACTTATGCATAGATGTCAGTGAAACAACTGCTGCCACATGACTGAAAAAAAAATGTATTTGGAAAACCACTTTAATTCCAATGCAAGTTTTATAAAAGTCCTAAAGTTTAAAATGTATACATATTCCTAGAAAAGCAATGCCAACATTTCATTTGTGATTTAATAGCATTCCCTAAAAGATCATTTAGAGATTGAGGGTCCAGTGACTTTTTATGCGTGCTTATTTCAATAAATTCAATAAAGGTCCCTTTACTATTGAAACCAGAGCAAAATATTTTGCATTTTCTTTCTTTTCTTTTCCAGCAGTCCTGACAAAATTCAAGCTAAGCATTTGTTGTTGTTGTTTCCTTTACAATAATGTAAATGGGGATTTATGGACTAAGAGTTAAAGTGTTATATTACTTTGAGATATAGAACCTAGAAAAAACTTTCATTAAAAGTCAGGCAAGAGCCGAGAAACAATGAAAGTAAATACAACTCCCAAATTTAATTTTTGTAGTTTTAAGGAAAAGTTTATAAATATAAAAAATAAAAGTATATATAAGTGTTATATGTCTTCTCCAAAGCATTAAAAGCCTATATATCTAAATTGATTGAAATCAAACATCATCTGGATATATTAGAAATACAGATAATCTGAAGAGGTCTGTCGATTTCTGCCCACATTATGACAAGCCACAGGAATATGAATTACCTAAAAAAACTGATGATTATTTTCATCTCAGCTGTGTGAATGATTGAAATATTATTAACATTCTGCTATGATCATTAGTAGTAATGTAATATTTCCTGAATATTACTATAATCTACTGTACTATAAATTAGTATAGATATAATTATTATAATATATAATTAGTATAATTATTCTTACTCTAATCCAGGAACCATTCTATGTCATTTTATTCATTTCTTATTTATTCATCATAATGTCCTTGTAAAGTAGTGTTACTATACATCCACTCTACAGATAAGGAGATAGGTTTAGAGAGATTCAAATCCATGGTTTTGTGTTATAAATTGATCTCTAAATAATGCATTTTAGTGCAATAAAGAGGTCAGAAACTCAAAATCCTACTAAGGTCAGAAACTCAAAATCCTACTAAAAGCCAGCAAATGTGGTTAGTAAGCAAAGTAAATTAGCTGTAGGATGATCTAAAAAGAAAGAAATGTGTCAAAGCGGGATCATATCAAAGCAGGGAAGCAGGAACTCAATTCCAGCGAACTGTTGCTTTGGAATTAATTTGGAATCTTGATTTCAAGAAATTTTACAGACAAAAGATAAATCTGGATTTTTAAACTGTTGCTCAGTTTTTAAATTTTAATAATCAATTAGAATTAACTATAGACCTTATATATATATATAAGACTGATGAATCTGAACTCTACCTCTGAAACCAATAATACATTGTTTTAATTAATTGAATTTAAGGGATCCCTAGGTGGCTCAGCGGTTTAGCACCTGCCTTTGGCCCAGGGCTGGATCCTGGAGTCCCGGGATCGAGTCCCACGTCGGGCTCCCTGCATGGAGCCTGCTTCTCCCTCTGCCTGTGTCTCTGCCTCTCTCTCTCTGTCTATCATGAATAAATAAATTTTAAAAAATTGAATTTAAATTAAAAATGAAATAAAATAACCGGCCAAATAAAACCTTACCTGCAGGTTGAATCCAGCAGTTGGGAGACAGCATAATAAATGAGATTATACCATTCATTTCATATGTAACTGAAATCAAGACATTTTAAAAACTTGGCATTTTAAGAGCAAAGTAACAGAACTTCACCCTTTTTTTTCATTTTTTATTGAAGTGTGATTAACATTCAGTATCCTATTAGTTTCAGTCGTGCATTGTAGTGATTCAGTATTTTATGCATTATGAAACAATCCTCATAATATATCTAGTTATCATTTGTCACTGTGCATGTTAATACAATATTAGTAACTATATTCTCTATGCTGTACTTTACATTCCCCTGACTTTTTTCATGACTGGAAGTTTCTACCTCTTAATCCCCTTTACCTATTTTGCCTGGCCCTATGCCCTCTCCCCACTCTGATAACCAATAGTTTGTTTCTAACGAGTCTGTTTCTGTTTTATTTTGTTTGTTCATTTGTTTTTTTAGATTCCACATGTGAGATCCTACAGTATTTGTCTTTCTCAGTCTGACTTATTTAATTTGCTATGATACCCTCTAGGTCCATTCATACTGTCTCAAATGGCAAGATTTCATTATTTTTACGGTGAATTAATATCATATATATATATATATATATACACCACGTTTTTATCCATTCATTTTTATGCATTCATCTATAAATGAACAATTGGGTTAGTTTCATATCTTGGATTGTTTTAAATAATGCTGCAACAAAACATAAGGGTACATATAAGTCTTTGAATTAGTGCTCTTGTTTTCTTTAGATAAATATCCAGAAGTGGACTTTCTGGATTTTATGGTAGTTCTATTTTTATTTTTTAATTTTTTTTTTGGTAGTTTTATTTTTAGTTTTTAAAGGAAACTCATGCTGTTTTGTTTTCCATATTCACTGCAACAATTTATATTCCTACCAACGATGTACTAGAGTTCTCTTTTTTCCATGTCCTTGCCAACACTTGTTATTTTTTGTCTTTTTGATAAGAACCAATCTGGCAAGTGTGAGGTAATATGTCATTGTGATTTTGATTTGCATTTCCATGATCATGATATTGAGCATCATTTCACATACTTCTTGGCCATCTGTATGTCCTTTTTGGAAAAATGTTCATTCAAGTACTCTGCTCATTTTTCAATTGGGTTGTTTGTTTTCTTGAAATTAAGTTGTTTGTAAGTTCTTTATATGTTTTGGATATTAACCCTTTTTTTGAACATAGGATTTGCAAGTAAATTCTCCCATTCAGTAGGTTGTCTTTTCATTTTGCTGATTTTCCCCCCACTGTACAAAAGCTTTTTAGTTTGATTTAATCATATTGTTTATTTTAGCTCTTGTTGCCCTTGACTGAGGAGACTGGTCTTAAAAAAAAAAAAAAAAAAGTTGCTAAGATTGATGTCTGAGAGCCTACTACCTATGTTTACTTCTGCAAATTTCATGTTTCAGGTCTTATATTCAAGTCTGTAATCATTTTGAATTTTTTTTTGAGTGTGGTGCTAAGATAGTGTCCAATTTCATTCTTTTGCATATAGATGTCTAGTTTTCCCAACACCGTTAATTGAAAAGATTGTCTTTTTCCATCATGTATTCTTGCCTCCTTTGTTATAGATTAATTGGTCATATGTATGGGCTGATTTCTGGACTCTATTCTATCTCATTGGTGTCTGTTTTCATGCCAGTACCATACTGTTTTGATTACTATAGCTATGTAATAAAATATCATCTTTCTTATATTGACAGTTGTACAACTCACCAGTCTTAATAGTGCCTTGTTGACAGTCCAGAGTTTTTCTAAGAATTTCAAATTCTATTTTGTGAGTATATCTTGGTCTTAGTTGTATGTACCCTCTTAGGTGAAAGAAGTCCCTCACCATCCCCACCCCCAATTTGGCTTTTGTTAAAGATCACAACAAATTGAGAAGCTATTTACTACAATAGCCCCTTTAAAAAGTGACATGAATGGGTTGTCAATCAAAGAGATTCTGAAGATGTCAAGAATTAGTGAATAGTTTTGTTGATTTTTTTTCCTCTGTGTGTGTGTGTGTGTGTGTGTGTGTGTGTGTGTATGCATGTGTTTTTCTTAGTTTTGTCATGAATAAGGAGTGCCGGCTAAGAAGCTCACCAGCTAAGAATCTGTTAAGGAGCTAACACTTCTAACATTCCAGGACAAAAGAGTGCTGTCATTTAAGCTCAAAAAATGCAAAAGCATTACAATTCTTTAACTACTACAAGATATTAAGGAGACAATAAATATTATGCTGACAACGAAAAACATGAGGAAATTGTTCTCAACGGAATTGACAGCCTCTATGTCAAAGCTGAACGTACTTGATACAAAATGATTTGCTTATCAAAATACCTCCTTGAAGAAAGATGTTGCTACAATGGAAAAAGAGGAACCAATAGCGATTTTGTGCAGTTTAAAAATAGTGTTTATAAAATATATCTTCTATATTGTTTATTTAGGCCAGTCCTATTGGTAAATATTTTTAATTAAAAAAAGTTTTCCCCTAAAGAAAAGCTTCCGGTTCAATTATCTTTTTTTTCATGACTGTATTGTCAAGAATTGAATAAACTTACACCTTTAAAATGCTGTCTAGTGGCAAAGAGAATGTAACTATTAGTAAAGAAGTACACATAAGGAAAAATTTTATTCTCTCTCTGCTGAACTTACAGCAGAGAGAGAGAGAGTGAGAGAGTATGTGATGGCACAGCTTCCTAGAGCACACTTTTATCCCAATTTAATTAGTCGATCTGTGAATGAAGCCAAGATTAAATTCTGTTCCTGCCACAAGTGAGACAAGCCAATCTGATGAACCACACTGAGTGAGCAGCCAAGAAATGACATTGCATAAAACAAATCTTTTAAATAATCCCTCTCTTATCAATGGCAAACCAATTATGTTTATTACTTTTAATGATTATTGTAAAAAAAAAGAGAGAGAGGTCTGTTGTTGTTGTATATTATAATTCTACTCTGGATGATTTTCAAAAAACTTAAAGTTTCTTTAAAATTTTCAAGTCATATAACATAAATTTGTGCATAATATAATTTTTTTAAAGATTTTATTTATTTATTCATGATAGACATAGAGAGAGAGAGAGAGGCAGAGACACAGGCAGAGACACAGAGCCTGAAGCAGGCTCCAGGATCGAGCCCTGGGCCAAAGCCTGGCACCAAACCGCTGAGCCACCCAGGGATCCCCAATATAATCTTTTCAAAAAAGATATTTAGAGTTCCATTTTCTGCCTCTGCATGAGGCAGCCTCTCAGATATAAGCCACTGCTGACATTTATTTCAGTATAGATCATAAAACACCAATGTTAAAAAAATTCTTAAAATTTGGTTTTAACAAAGGTTGGAATAAATAAAAATGGAAAAACTAGTTTGCCTTTGGTTTGCTTTATCATAAGCATGATAATATAAAATTAACAATGATGAATCAGAATACAATTAGCTTGTAAAACGTGTGATAATTGACAAAAAAAGCACCTTTAGTATAACTATTACTTTATACAAAAAGGCATATATTTTTAAATCTCATCAATGGTTTTCATGTAATCCTTAAGACAGGCAGTTAGGTAAGCTACAGCCATTTAAATGGCTCAATTAGTTAAGTGTCCAACTCTTGGTTTTGGCTCAGGTTGTGATCTCAGGGCTGTGAAGCCAGTGGAAGTCAGGCCCCTCTCTTCATTGGGCTCCGCATTGAGTGTGAAGCCTGCTTTAGTTTATCTCTCTTCCTTTGCTCCTCCTTCCCACACATCCATGTTCTTTCTCTCTTTCTCTCTAAAAAAGAAATAAGTAAAAATAACTAATAAATGGCTCAAAATATTAATTTTGTATCAATTTGGTAAGACCTATTTATGACCTACCAACATAAAAGCATTCTTGGGTTAACTATGTTTTGTATGAGAGTCATACATTCCCTTCCATTTTCCTAGACTATTGAGACCTGAATTAATTTGCTTTTTTTTTTCATGCTTTTCCAACAGCTACCAACCACATATAATTCCTTCCGTTTGCTAATATTTGCAACAGTTTTAGAAAACAGGGAGAAACTGAGAATGATAGGATTTCAGAGTTCACCACATGCTATTAATGTAGCAAGAAAGATATGAGTGAGGACAATTGTGTTTTCAGTTGAGATAATCCTTTTACTTCCTAGTTTGCCCTGTTCCTCAGTGAATTTGCAATTGAGAGTTGATTTCCAGTAACCCTTTAGTATCAAGCTCCTGATATGGCCTGTGCAATAGAAACTCAAGAGTCTGAATATAAGTTTACTTTAAAAAAATGTACCTTCTCTGTTTCTCTATGGCTGTGTTCATAGTTATAGGAGACTTACAAGTCTAAGGAATAATATCTATCTTACTTTCACTCATTCATAAGACTCTACTATCACTAAGGTTGCATGGAGGAAGGATATGGATTTGCTTGCAACCTTTAATTTAATTTAACCTCTTTGAAATTCCGTCTTCTATCCCTTTAAGAAATAGATGAGATTTCTACATACATTCTTTCCTCATAAATTTTATGATACTGGATTGCAAAAACATTAAAGAAGTTGCATAGCTTTGTGATTTTTAATTCATCCTTGGTTATAGCAATTGTGTATGTCATCTTAATATAATTTAGTGAAATGCATTTTAAGTCATGACCAGAGAATCTTTTAGCCTTGTGGAACCATTTTTATGTGCTCTATCCCTTTTGCCATGTGAAAGTATCATTCTCCTTATTGCAGAAATGCTAAGGCAAATAATTACTCTCATACATCATTGATACCAGGATCCTACTTTGGGGAAACACAAACTTTTGGAGAATTTGGGATAAATTAAAAAAAAATTAGTCTGGTTAAGAGAATAGAAGAGCATTTATTACTGTAGTGTGGCTCACAGAGCAATAATAACTAGCGTACTGTTGCTTCCTAGCAACTACTAAAATGGAGATCCTGAAAAAGGTTACTATAAGAAAAATGTCACTCTCTGTGTTGCCATTTACTTATTCATGGATTTGTGTATTCATATTCCATTCATTCAGTCAAATACATAATCAATTTATTGAGTAGTCTCACTCCACTGGGACATAAATATAAATCAGTTTTATTATTTTCTGATCATTGAATTCAACTGTGGCCTGTCAAATATGCCTTTTCATTCTCTTAGCTTCTTAAGAAGATCTCATGCTTTGTTTCAGTTACCTTACATTATTAAAAGGCTAGCCTTATCCCAAACTACAATTTCATATTAGACTTAAACTTCTTCTTCCTGTCCCCTTTTCCCAGCATGTCTGAGACATGTGGCTATAGGGAGTTGAAGTAAAGATGGACCTAGTTAATGAGTTCATTTTTCTCTACTTGATGAGCATCTTGTAAAGGAAGTAGTGATTTTGTTCTATGATCTTTTCTCCTAATCTTCCTCCGCACAAGTTGTGGGGTGGAGAGTAGAAATGTGTGGGAGGACAAGGAAAGCAGGATTATTATATAACTAGTTCTCTACTGATGGTGTAACATCTTCCCAGGTTTTTCTTAGTATTGGTCTAATTTCATTTTCTATTAGTTGCCTCTGACAATGTGATTGTTTCTGCAGACTTGGTTCATTCAGCCCTTTGCTGTGGTCCTCTAAGTCTGTGAGGGCTCTTGTAGAGAGGAGTAACAGCATGCATTGCATCTTCAAAGCCTCTTTCTGTTTCTGTTTTTTCAGACCTCTTCACAAAGAGTCATTGCTGAGAGTATGAAGACTCTTACATACTCTCAGCATCCTTCATAAAGAATTATATGCAGAGGGGGTGGTTCGACATATTGTTTTTCCCAGGCACACTGTCCACGAAAATCTCAGCAAGCCTCTTGTTTTCATGTATAATTCAAACATCAGGGAACATGGCTTCAAATGCTCTGAGAACACTTGCACCATGCTCTTCTCTACTCTGCAAGGAGCAGCCCCATGTGGACCTACAGTTTTCCAATGGAACAAATAATCAGCCCTGGAATATGAGGTCAGGTGTCCTAGGTACTCCTGATATTACAAGTGATTCTGTTGAGTTACCTCTTTGTCATATTTATCTTTGGAGGAGAGGAATACACACCTTTATTCTACCCTCTGGGGTCGCAGAGAGTAACTTCTAACACCAACATGATGATTTCAGTGATTTCTGTTGATTCCGTCTTCCCCTTCTCTACCCTTTACATTTAGGATGAAGATGGAGGAAAATGTGTTTGAGGGTAATGATGTTTGAGGGAAAAGATGTCGGAAACCTCTTCCAGTGCCTTAAGTTAGACAAATGTTTATTGCTTTTAGAATTTGCTTTTTCCTCAGTTTATAACTACAGGTTTAAGGAAAAGCTCCATTCATTATGCTGTGGCCTGAGATTATTGAACACTTAACTCTGTGCTAGACACCATGCTTGTCTTGGCCTTGGCAATGTTTACTCTTAACTTGGCAGTGTTGGTCATGCAAGGTTCTTCTCTATTTCTCCTTGTGGGCTTTTAGAGTCTGGTAATATTTGTTTTTACATCTTGGCTTTCTTTTGGGAAGTTCAGTATTAAGAGACAGATAATCCAGGAGAAAGGATAATGAGACTGGCTTCCAGAATGCATGCCTTATGCTGGGAAATAAAGGAAAAATAGTGATTATTATTCAGATAAAGTCATGTAGATGAGGGTCAGTATATCTTATTAGTAAAATTAATTAGGCAATCTATGCAATATTTAAATTTTAAAAAGTGTTAACTATGACTATTAAAAGCTTCAGAAAATATAGGTGAGATTTACTCTCCATTCCACTTGAGTCACTAGCATACTTTTCATTTTCCCATACTCTTGCACATAACATGTAGGCTCACACTTCTAAATTTGTTCCTTCTTAAGGAATGTATCTACATTTTAAGAAATAATTATGCATAATTCTTCAACATCTAGTGAATTTTTCCTAGTGTCATGTACATTTATCTCAAATAGTAGCAATCTTTTAAGACCTGGTATATTTGGAAGAGGTTCCAAGCTCAAAACTGGGACTTTTGATAGATATGAGTTTTATTTATGTTTTACTTTCTACATGTGCTACTAATGTAATTTCAGGCAAGTTAACTAATCTCGAGAAACTTCAACTTATTTGTAAAATGGTGGCTACTGATACTCATTCCCTAGTTTTCATTGTTGTTGTTGTTCAGAGATTAAATACACACAGAGATATATTCTCACTCACTAAGCCCAGCATTTTGCCTGTTGAAATGCTCACAAAGGAGTGGCTCCTCTTAGTAGTAATGGGATAATATGGTACTTGGTATATAAATGCAAAAGCTAGTCTTTTGTTTTCTGATTCTGTTGCTCCTTTGGTCACTCCTCAAAGTTTTCTTTCATCTAAATCTCTAGTATGTCCATATTTTTAGAATATCTGAATTTATTATGGAATTCTTCTGGCATTTGATCTGGCCAGTAAACCAGATTTTTTACATTAGGCTCAATGCCCTCAGCATCTACACGTGGGGGTAGTTCCCATAGGTCTACCCAGTTGTGACAATCTCAGTTTTTATTTGTTGTTGAAGTCTTACTAGTGGCTGCTAAGGTAATTTCTGCCTTAGCAGAAGAGCATAAGTCTGTGACATGTATGTATGATAGTTAGGTGTATGCATACATGTGCATGTGTGTGCACGTGCACTCATGTGCAAGCTTTCTACAGAAAGCTATGAAATCTAGCCCCATTGCTTCATAAGAACCAGAAAATAACAGATATCCAGTCTTCATGTGCATTTGAACTATTAGAGAAAGCCCTGTCCTCTTCTTGCTGTACTGCGTTAAACAGATTTCTCCAGTGCAATTAAAATGCTATTTAACACTTTTCAACAAAAGATTAAAGAAGATTTCACTAGAAAGAAATGAATGTGCTGGTGTAAATTGCTTGATCTATTTGTGCTTTACCTGCATTTTAAGGAGCTGCTCCTATAAGGAAAACAAGATATATTAAGAGCTTTTTCAGTCAAAGAATAAATTACAAATATTTACTGAGAGCTGATTATGGGTGAGACACTGTGTTAAGTGCTATACTTAGGCAAGTCCTTTGGCACTAAATTTTTTTAAGTGGGTTTTAGAATATTAATTTTTTACAATCATGGTGCATTTGGAAAGATTACTATTTTCAGTGTCCCCTGGACTTATGTTTTTACCTGAAACCAAATGATCCTTAATTTTTTAAATGGCCTTTGAACACTTAGGAACTGAGCAGCTAAATCAGCTCTTAATGAGACATATTTTAATGGCTATTGAAAATATCAATTAGTAGTCTTATTAAATTCATAGGTGAGGAGAATATCATATTAAGCATGTTAGATTTTTTTACCCTTAATTACCATGGCGCACTGAGGTCTGAGGTCCTCATATTAGCTAAGATGCTATTTCATTACAGAGTTGGAGTTAATAGCCTGAAGAAAAACAGTTGAGAAGACTGAGCATCAGTTATGGGAGAACAGCAATTCTAAAAGTACTCTAGAATATATTTAATGTTTCTGTTACCATAGGTTATTTTTAATAATGCCTGAAATAAAAATAAAGTAGTACCACTTGATGCTGTGCAATAATTATCTAAGTAGAAATTCACATTAGCTGATTTCAAAGAAGCACTTTAGCATTTACAAGGATGAATGCAGGGTATAATTGAATACTCTACAGATATCCAGATAATAATAAATAATTGTTTTTCTTGTTTGAATCCATGTATTTTATTTTCCTGTCACACCAAAACATTTTTGCAAACTGTTTCAAAGATAGAATATAGTGTAAATTAGAAATCTAAGTAGAAAAAAAAAAAAGAAATCTAAGTAGAGGCAAATTTTAATTTCTAATCTCCCACTGTATTTTACTATAGATTTATAATTCTCAAAAGCCTTTCATGTTTATCTTACTTGATCTTCACAAGAATCATATGAAATGTGAAGCACATTTTTATTATGACCATTTCAGGGATGAAGAAAGGGAGCCTCGAAGAAATTGTATTGTCTGCTCAAGGCCATGCAATTAACTCTCATCATTATCCCCCAGGGATTTTCAGCTTAAAATATTTAAAAGAGGACAGCTATCATTCTTTGACAATTTATTATTTAACAAACGTAGTTCTAGGTTCATTTAATTTGTTAATTAACAGTCATAACATCTCTCACAAAATAAATTTTATCTTTGTCATTTTATAAATTAAAAAAAAAGTTTAAGAACTGCAATAATTTGTTCTTATACAAACCAACCTATTTATAATGAGGAAACATTAAAAATTTCCTTTTTATTGTCAATATTTCTCAGGAAGAAAATATTATTGGGAATTTCACTCTATCATGTAACAGAGAAAAAATCTCCATTTTTAAAATAATGGTACTATATAAATTGTTTAAAATTTTAAATTTAAGTTATTAGAAGGTAGGCAAGATAAAATATTAATACATGACTTTTCTAAAATTAATTGCATGCCACCTGTCAATTCAGTTAAGTTGAACTTTTTAAAAATTTTTCTTTTCTCTCATCTCTTTCTTCTCTTCCTCTCTCCTTTTCTCTTTTTTGAAACAACATCAGTTGACAGATGTTTGCTTAATAGAGGCTTTGATGGCTACTTGATAAAGAAAATAACTGGTAGGGAAACTTTAGAAATTTCAGAATTTGCAAATTATTATTTGTTACTGCAGTTTTTTTGCTTGTTTTAAAAATTTCATGAAAGCACACAGTCTTTTGATCATGAATAAATCAACACAGAAAGATTGATTCTCCATGTTCTCTTGAAAGATTGTCTTTGAACAGAGTTTAGTGGTTAACTCCGTAATTATATAATGAGATTAGAAGGTTAAAAAAATATGTATTATATGAAAACCTGACAGCTTTTAATTTTCTTAGAAATTGATTGGGAGCCCACTGTATGTCAGTTTCTATGCTGGAAGTGCAAGATTTTGATATGTACCAAAGTACCTATCATCAAGAATTGAATAGTGAGCAATGGCTTGCCCCTCTCAGGAATATATATTTACAAAGGCCTCCTGCTGGGCTGTTCTCAGTGAAAGGTCAACTTTAATTTCTCAATTCATGTGAACTGTTACTTCCCATACACTACCCAAAGGCCTCTGGAACTATATTTCTGTCTACAGGCCTTATTTCACATGACAAAATATATACCAGAATCACTTAACTGAGAATAGACATTATTGTGGACTTAAGGGTCTGTTTTCAAAAACAAAGTCTAAGTTTTCTATATTAAAAATGTCACTTGATTATATAGCTAATCTCACTTCTGAGGAACTTCAATAAAAGAGAGTTTTTGGGAAAAAAATGTAGCACCCTGTATTTTGTATGGGTGCTCTCTCTAGAAACTGCTGGTTGGAATGCCTTTGTTCTCATGAGAGGTTTAATAACTGCCTTCTGAACCTAATTTGATTGAGCATATTTGATATGGGCAGCTTTAATAGGAAAGAGATGTTTATTCTTCAAGGTCCAACTCTAAATTAAACCCTCAGTTTTAAATGGCACAGAAAATACTCAGCAAATAAATTACTAGCCGTTACTAATACCTGAAAATAAATCAGGAAGAAAGAAATGAGAAGATAATAAGAGAGTGTTTTGAAGAATGTAGCAGGGTGGAATTATTTCATATCTCTTCCTGACCAAATGGTCCTCCTCAACCTGGGGTAATTGTTTTCATGAACTTGCAGGGCTTTTGTGAGCAGTGTGGAAAGAACATGAGAAGGGGGATGGAGCCAGCAAGGGAACACCTGCGTGGCCAGCAATACCTGCTGAAATAGTAAGAGCTAAGGGTAACTGGATGGTACAGGCAAGCAAATCACACTCGTGCCGAGAACAGATGCTCTTGTTGCTACTTGAAAGTCTGTCAAAGACTCTTCTTAACTGCACCATAGTGCAATTAGGATATAAAGAAGACAGTTTGATTTGGGTTAGGAATTAAAATAGACCTAAATCTGATCAAGATGAGAACAGAATAAGAAGGGAGTAGAAAGATCCTGGTGAAAGTATACCACAGGAAGAGTTCCTCAAGGTCTCATTAGGAAAAAAAATAATAATAATCTTAATAGAATTTAGTCTACATTATGTATTTTGTCTACCATTGTCCAATATTACAATAATATAATTATTGTATTATTGTATATTATTGCATTGACATATAATACATGTCATTATAGACTTCATTTCAGTTAGTACCATGGGCAAAAGCTCATTCTTTCGTAGGTGGTGTTGTAAGGGCTTATCTGCCCTTATCTTTGGGACTGATAGTCTAACATATTTCAGCTCTTATAGATTATCCCTCATAATCTGCTCCAAATTTTCCTTCAAAATACTGCCTCTTTTCCTTATAGTATTTGTCAGTAATTCCTTACTATAGCTATTTTACAGTTGTCCATAATATCACTGAATCTCTAGAAGCCAAGCAGTCCTTCATCCTTGGAGTGTGCCTCTGTCCTTTTAAATTTAGAATCCTTGCCTGAGTTCCTAAACAGCAGCTGCACGTACAGAGACATGGGCCCCATGATAATGAATATCTTTCTCAGCAGAGCCTGGAACAACAGGGAGACGGGTGTGGTGTGTAACCTAGCAATTTCACACTTTCAGGGAGAATACTTATTAACCAAAAAAGGTCAGTTGGAAAGGCTTGATGGTTTTAGTTATTTATTTTGCTTCTCCGAACATAGATGAGCAACGCATACCTAAGCTCTTGTCTCTGGTCTACCCACGTAGCTTTAATTATGCCATACGACTTCATCTGCGTTCTGCTTCATCTCAAAGTCTGGAAGCCAGATGAGGATACAGTTGGTCTCTAAGATCTCTTCAAACACTAAAGTTAAGTGATTTAAGGCATTTTTTGTTTCATCAGCATAGTTTTTAGATATAATATTATAATTATAAGGCTTGGGTAAGATAACTCTTTTAAAATTAATGTTAAGGTTAAAAATAGTTAAATATAGTATTTTTAATATTTAATACCACTTATTATTTTAGATTTTTTATAGTAAACATAGTAACCATTTAAAACATGTTTAAATGACCACGTGTTTAAAAGACTTTTAGTACTTAAAAGTCTTTGGACCTATCCCACAGGTACCAGAATGTGTGTAAATTATTTTGAAACTTTTTAATGTATTTTAATACATTCTCTTTGTAACTGAACAAATATGAGTTCACTTCTTGGTGAGTCAGAAACTGCACCAAGTTTAGTTGTCTGGCAAAACTTTTATTGACAGCAAATAGGGAGATCACAAAAATGGCTTCCAAAGCTGTGGACCAAACCCTCCAAGAGAAAGTGAATGGATGAGTTCCTTTTGTTTAGGGTTAGAATGAATATTTAGGCAAGGAATCTTTGTCATAGGATATAGAGGCAGGCATAAGGTCACACAGGCACCCTAAAAGAAACCATGCCTGTATATACATTCTATGTTATATAAATGCACCTGGGGCTCCTCCTTGAGTGAAAATTTTAGTATTATTTTTAAAGATTTTATTTATTAGAGAGAGAGAGAGAAAGAGAGAGAAGGAGAGCAGGCACAAGCAGGGGGAGTGGCAGGCAGAAGGAGAGGCAGAGGTAGACTCCCCACTGAGCTGAGACACCCCCCTCCCCTACCCCACCCCACAGGGCGGGATCTCAGGTGCCTGAAATCATGAACTGAGCCAAAGGCAGACACTTAACTGACTGAGCCACCCAGGTGCCCTGAGATTTTAGTATTCTAAAGAGGTAAAGGTAATTGTAGATCCTTCCAGAGGTTACTCTACTGTTCATCTTCACTGGCACAAGTCAGATTTAGTTACAAAGATCTGGGAGGGCCAGGTGGGCAGAAGCTCTTGTCAGGGCAGTCACCATCACTTGGAGAGTGGTTTTTGGGTTTCCTTTGCCTGAATCAAGAAGAAAGCCAGAAAGAAGAGCTTAGGGAATGAGACAGGACAATTAGGGAGTACAAGCAGGTGGGCAATAAAGGACAGGTCTTGGGTCTAGCTGGTGACATCTTCATGCCCCCCACCTTGGGAGTATTCTAAGTTCAATTCTTGCCATCTATTTGGTTTTCTCTAAAAAAGACATCACAATGAACCTTTTCTTATTTAAGATTTTATTTGTTTATTCATGAGAGACACACAGAGAGAGGCAGAGACATAGGGAGAGAGAGGAAGCAGACTCCCCACTGGGAGCTTGATGCAGGAGTCAATCCCAGGACCCCATGACCTGAGCCAAAGATAGATGCTCAACCACTGAGCTACCCATGTGCCCCAAAACTTTTCAAATATTAACAATATATTGATTTTTCAGTCACAAATTAATCTCTTTTACCCATACCCTCAACTCTCTTGTCCTCTCTTTATCTATTCTCTTCTCTTGGCAAGATAGCTAACTTGGTCAAATTCAACTCTCCATATCTATACGCTGGTATCTAGGCAGTTATTTATAGACAGAAGAAGCAGATAGCACACGAACAGAAAAATGGCAAACAAAATATGGAAAAATGGCAAACAAAATAATGTTCATTATTCTCATTTTAAATTATTAAACACAATTGTCTGAATAGATGACATTATAGCCCGGGAATTTCATTACATATTTTCTTCCACTACATCATTTCACATGATCCCTCTCTTTTCAGTCTTCTACCTCTTCTCCAATTTGTATTCTTCTCTGACTTTTCTTCTTATTTTAGTGAGAAAATTTATGCTGCAGAGGAGAACTTCCATATGCAACTACCTCCTATCAACCATCTCTATTTTATCTAAATTACTCTGCTTTTCTGCTTGTTATTTTGAGAGTGCTGTCTATGCTCCTGTCTAAAAGCTAGCTTCTTTTCCTTCTTTACTAGTTTTCTTCCTCCCTTGGCTCCTTAAAACATTATTTCCTCTTTATATTGCATTGCATTTATTGTTTTTTTTTTAATTTTCTTTTTTTTAAAGATTTTATTTATCCACGAGACACACACACACACACACACACACACAGAGAGAGAGAGAGAGAGAGAGAGAGAGAGAGGCAGAGACAGAGACAGAGACAGAGACAGAGGGAGATGCAGGCTCCATGCAGGGAGCTTGATGTGGGGACTGGATCCCAGGATTGCGGGATGATGCCCAGAGCCAAAGGGAGATGCTCAGCCGCTGTCCCTGCATTTATTTTTTTTATTTATCATCCCCATAGGTTACTAGCATGCCTAATATTTCCTAATGTGTTACCACCCACCCCAAAAAAGGATCCTGACTCTAGTTACTCTTTTCTCTGCTTCATAGAAAAACTCATTGCAAGAGTTGTCTCTACTCAATACCAGTTCCTCTCATCTGGTTCTTTCTTAAACCACTTCAACCATGATTTCTCTCTTTTTCATGGAGACCACTCTCAACAAGGTCAACAATCAGCTGAATCTGTCTAAATGAGAAGATCAATTTTCATTTCACATTTTACTTGAACTCTCATCAACATTGGTCACAGTCGATTACTATCTTTCCCCCTTGAAATATTTTCTTTCTTTGACTTCAGAGACCTTACTTCGTCCTGGTTCTGCTTCTGCCTCATTGGCTACATCTTCATAGCTCCTGTGTGTTCTCATATTCCTGACTGGCAAGTCTCACAGTGCTCCAGGTTCATGCTTTATTCACTCTACCTATACTCACTCGTTAGGTGAACCCACCAAGTCATTGCTTTAAATAATACTTATTACTAATTACTCCCAAACTGTATCTTTTATCTAGACCCCTTTCTTAAACGTCAGGCTTATATATCCAACTACCTAGACACGGTTTCTTTTGGGTATCTTAAAGGCATAACACATTTAATAAATCCAAATTTGAACTCCCCTACTCAAATATAGTAACTCAGTTTGTCATGATGTTTGAGTCAAAATTCATTTCTTTCTTCCTTTCATACCTTGAATCTAATAAAATAACAAATTATGTCAGCAAGAATTTCAAAATATTAAGAATCTAACTTCTTACCACCACCACCTGTAACTTTTTAGATGAAGCCATCATTATCTTCTTGCCTACATCACAAGAAAAACCTTTTCTTAACTAATCTCCTAAATCCCACCCTTACCCTGTTTTCCTTATCACCATAGTCAGAGTGATCACTTTTAAGTACAAGCAGATCACTTCTGCTTAGATGTCACCTCTCCACTAAGAACCTTCCAGTATTTTTCTGTTGTATTCAGAGAAAAAGTCAAAGTTCTCCAAATGGCCTACAAATCTTTACATTATCTGGCTCTGATCGTTCTCCCTCTCTGTGTTTATCTGACCTTATTTCACACCCTTCTATTCTACCTTAATTACGTAGAAGACACAAACAAATTGAGATTCTTGATTTCAGGAGAAAATAATTATTGACTAAACTTCACTAACCCAGCTGCTCCACCTTATCTACTATCCTCCAAACAAAATTGCTTAAACTTACTGTTTTCTTTTCCCTTAAAAATTAACATTATCAGAAGCTCAAAATACAATCTAAGGAACTAGATATACAATCTTCTATCATTTTTCTTACTTTTCATCTTCAATATTTACAGTCCAATCCTTTCGCTTATTAGTACAGGCCCCAGTTTTTCACATGTCTAACATTTATTGTGACAGTATGAATAATTCAATCTAACCCCACCCCCCCATACCCAAGGTACACATTCAAATTGAATCAACTTTTTAAAAAAGTGATGGAAGACAGCTTCCAAATATTTCATTTAATTCTTTAGTACAGTATCAATATAATTAGAGTGTATTATGTTATTTCTCATGGAGGTATACCACTTTGCCTTTATTGAGTTGTAACCTGGAATAAAACACAAAAACTGGATTTGAATCTACTTTTGTGCCAGGATTCATCAAATTGATAGAATCCACATTAAAGAAATACAGAATATTGAAACCTTTAGAGAAAGACTTTTGAGGGACTCCCAGGTGGCTCAGCAGTTGAGCGTCTGCCTCTGGCCCAGGGTGTGATCCCAGGATCCATGAGCGCACACTTCTGTTTTCCTTTCCTTGTTTCATTTTCCCACTCTCCTACCAGTGTTTTCCTTTAACTCCTAACTTTCTCTATAATCTTCGTGTCTGGGGAAACCCAAAATGAGATACACATACCAGAATACATTGAAAAGATGCTAACCCTGTACACAAGTCAGCATATAAAACTAAAAAATACTTGGAGGAAGGGAAACTTATACGTTTTCCATCTAAATAGAATCCCATGCTTTCATTTTCTGGATTTGCCATGATTTACATGAACAGCTTTATTTACTTTTCTTCAAATACTATGTAAAATATCATTTTAGGTTTTCATTGTTCCATATTTATTTTCAGACAGTGAATTAGATTCCTAAGGAATATATTTGCTAAGTATTGAGATTGAGATATTTAGAACTGGTTCTAACAATTCCACTAATTTTAGCCAGGTAGGAAAGGAACAGAATTTGGTAGTGAAATGAGGGAGACTCACACACCGAGAAAGACTTCAGAGAGATTCAAATTACAGAAAACAATACTCAGCATTTGGCCTCCAGGAATAACAGCCCACTGTGCCTGAAGGGTTGCTATGAATATTGTTGCTGCTGTTAGCCTTCCGTTCAATCTGTAATGGATTTTAGACTATATATGACTGCATAACATTCTAAGGATATCCAGATGTTGAGAGAATATTGCCAGGTAGTCACTTAAAGTGTTAGAAGTCTTTTATGGCACTCCATTTTCTCTGAGACTGTCTATAAAAGTCAGGGAAAAAGCTTTATAAGACTGCTAAAGATATAACATGTATGACTTTTTTTTTTTTTTAAAGATCTAGACAAATCCCTTTTATGTTGTCTCAGAGGGCTATGCATCAAGCTGGCTATAGCCCTTGGGTGTTGTCTTCTAGCATAAGTTGCAAAAGCAAAGCATGATATTGCTAGCCATTTTGACATTGATTTGAAAGGACCAATACGTTTATTTTCCCATTTTGGAGCACCCTAGTGCTGTTTTCTCTTTCTGACAGTGCCTGAAACAAGGCAGAAACCATGTTCTGTTTACCTTGCGGTTCCCAGCAATGCCTATTATAGTGCCCTCCAAAGAGTAGGCACTCAATAAATGTGCTTACTGACAAAGGTAAAATGACATTAGTCATCTCCTGGCTATGACCTTGTAAAGGGAATGTAAGTCCCTCTCACCACACGTAATAGAAAACTGCCTGTGGCCACTAATGGATGAAAAGTTTTTAGTAGCTACATTTGGGTGTTCCTTTAGTAATTTCCAGGTCTCGAGTCCTCATTCTGAAGCAGAACTTTTTAAAAAGGTGGCATGAGAACAATATATTGTCTTTAATTTTTTTTTATTCCTCTTTAAGATTTCAAAGGGGTCAAAACACTTCTCTATGGAAATAAGAAGAGCCCCTTTGATATTTTATACGGGAGTGCATAAGGATTTCTATATTCACGGACCTAATACAATTCTAACAGTCTACCCAGAGCCAGATTCCCTGCTATGTAGATTAAGCATGTGATAAGAAAATGTCTTCCTATTGTTGTTGCCCTAGAAGAATAACTGGGTTTAGTTTTAGAAAACTAGGGTTTAAGCCTACCTCTGTGTCATATTATGTAATTTTGGACAAAGTATTTAAAGTATTTAATTTCTTTGAAGTTCAGTTTCCTTAATAATACTGTCTAACATCAAAAGCTTGTTGCAAGGATTAAAAATAAGGAATAGGAGAGAGCATCCCCAGTAGCTCATCTATGAGAATAACTGTAAACAGAATTGTTGTCTGAAGTTGTATATGCTGAGTCATTTTCTGGGCTTTGCACACATCTCTAGTTCATCTTAAATCAACCTCGCAAACTCTCACTCTTCCTTCAGGTCTCTTCTCAAGGTACATACTCTAAAGTTTTCCCTAATTCCTCCTGGCAGCTGTAGGCATTCCCGCCACTTTAGAATCATGTTCATCTCAAATGCTAGTTGCTTGCATAAATGATTCCTATTGCTCTCTGAGCTCAGAAACTGTGTCTTCTTATATGTCTAGCTCTGGTTTATTGTACATCACTGTCATCTAGATGCACTATAGGAATCTCTGGTAACTGGTGAACATCACACAGGTGAATATGGCTCAACCTGTATAAAAATATTTATAAATGTTATAGTAAGATACCAGCATTCAGGATTATGTAGGGAGAATACATGCACTTTAGGAATTCTAACCCAAATGGAGAGATCTTTCTCTTTTTATAGCGAATCTTGATGAAACAGCCACATTGTCCTTTCCTTGCTTTATTTTGATGTCTGAAAGGAAGATTGAGTGATGAGAAGAAAGGAAACAACGGAATGACCAGACATCAGAAGTCATGGACAATATACCATTTTCTGAGTGTCCTGGGTGCCAGCATAATGTATAGCATTAATAATATTTTTGAATGAATAGATGTTGGTCAACTTTATTATTTTTTAAAGATTTATTTATTTATTTGAGAGAAAAAGAACACATGTGCAAGAACAAGTGAGGGAAGGGGCAAAGAGAGAGGAAGAAAGAATCCTCATGCCTGCTCCCCCTGAGCATGGAGCCAGATATAGCACTGATTCCCAGGATCTTGAAATTGTGACCTGAGCCAAACTCAAGAGTTGGCCACTTAGCTGACTGAGCTACCAGGTGCCCCCTTTGGTCTACTTTATTTAGAAGAACTGAAAGTTTAGATGGAATAGTCTGGTTATTTAGACCCTACTGCATATTGTGTTTTTCTGAAATTCAGTTTGTTGAATCTACATTTCTGCCACTGTCAGCCTATATCAGTGGTATGTAAGTGGCTGCTTATTTTATCCAAGCACTAATTTTCTAGATCATGTCAGTAGCTATCAAAAAGCCCCTTCTCATTTTCACACATTATGTATTATTGGCAGCAAGGGAACCATTGGCGTGCAGAGCAATAAGCAATCTTCTGACGATTGATACTTTTGATACCACCCTGCTGTTTATTGAAGAAACCTCAAACCTCCATTGATTGCCCACTGAGGGTTGTCTGTGCATAAGAGGTGAATTGAAGCAAAGGGGCTGGTTCACTGTTGAGTCCTTTCTGTGCCACTGGGCAGTGTAGCAATCCTCATATGACCTATTTCTATTTGCACAGCTTTTTTCTAGTCCTGCTTTTCTTCAGTTCTTGAGACAATTAATATATATGTAAACTTTTATTTGTGTGTCATATATTTGAATATGCATAAGTATATGTTATATATGCACATCTAATAATATATTGTAAAAGTTAAAAATTAAAAAAATATATATATATAAATGCCCAAATTTCCTCTTCTTAGAAGGATACCAGTGAGACTGGATAAGGCTCACCCCAGTAGCCTCATCTTTACTTAATTACCTCCTTAAAGATCCTATCTCTAAATATCGTCGCATTCTGAGGTACTAGTTCAAAATCTTGAAAGAAATAATTTGATTAATTCGGTTCATTAGTTTTTGCATAAGAAGTATATTGGCTACACTTGGCTCAAATTCCTATCCCTGATTGGTACCTGTGATCGAGTGTGGTGATTGGGGAGGATTAGTATGAGGTCATATAATATAAAGTAAAGTGTGGACATTTTGACCTACTCCTTATTCCAAGAATTATGGGAAGAGAGTCACATTGATCTGTGACTGGCAATCAATGTCTTAAAACTCAGTGTTTTTATAGATTTTGTTCAGAGCTGTTTTCAAGCTTTGTCTTTACTATCAGAAATGAAGTAATTTTATTCCATTTCTATGAGGTTGACTCACATGCCTATCCCTATAGTACCCCTCCTATACCACTATCACCACATCTGATCATGGTTTGTATTAAAGGCTTCATTGAGGTTTGTTATGACTTTCTGGAAGCACTGCAACTAGAACAAAACACAGGATTCCACTTAAAATTCTCCATGATAATAATTATGTGGGTAGAATAATATTTTCAATTTTGTTTTACTAATACTTCTCTTGATTATACTTGCCTGTTTTGGCCATAGTAGCACATGGGGTTAATGTCCTCAGAAAATCATCTCTTCTGAGAGTAGTCTTAACAAACTATTTGGAATAAAGACAGTAAGATGAGTTCACCTGTGTGGACCAATTGAATAAGTAATAAAAGCATGGCTCAGATTCCTAAACAAATAATGTTGACTATTTTTCCCTAATGCATTACCATAAGCTTGCTCATTTGATCCTTATGCCATTTTTCTGCCAATCTATAGCCTCTGGAGATTTTCCTATAGCTTATGAACATTGACTTGGCATTTCACTACTGTTTTTTGTAGAAGCTTAGTATGATTTGCTAACTTTGATGTTTCTGTATGCTGTTTCTCCAATTATTTATACCAAAGTAAAATAAGAGCTGTGATGAAATGGATCTATATAAATTTTTTAATGCATTTCATTCAGAGGAGTGTTCATTTATCTTTTTATTTTCCATTGTCATTGCTAAAACAGATTTTTACTCAAAGTAGATAAGTAATTTTAAATGTAGCACTTTGCAAAAATCTTTATGAATATTTTAACTGTATTATGCCTATTAGTGGCCTTTTATCTTTTTTAAAAAATTGTATTTTCTCAAAGAGCTCTCAAAATATCCAATTTATGGCTAGTTTCTAGAGAAGTTGTGAGAGAATATGAGAATCTTCATGGTAGAGGGATGGCCCTCTTTAACTTATATCACGAGTACCTCTCACCTTGTACATTATGAGAGTACAAGCATTTGTTTCATTGAAGTTGTCCTAGGCCTCTTAGCAGCATCTCACATTTTCTTTTGTAGCCTAAGATCTTCAATCGATATACAGTTCATTAGCTTATTGAGTATGAAAGCGAGATTCACCAAGTATATCTTATACCATCCATAGCCCTGCCAAAATCAGAGTCCTTTTAGCAAGCACTTATTCATCCAGCAAACTGATATTTATAACTTGGAACCCTGTATAAAATTACCTCCATTTCCAATTATCATCCCCAAACTCTCAGCTACAAAGAAATAGAACACATATGAAATAAGAAGTATGGAACAGAGGAAGGAGGGAAACATATGCATGTTGAGTATCTTTGACATACCAACTATCTCATTTCATCTAGCTTAGAAAAAACGCATCCTTGATCACTCTTTTTCTAACTTTATTGATGAAGCTGGGGCTTAGAAACTAAGTAACCTGCTGAGAATCAAATAGGTACTTGGAATCAAAGATGAAATTGAAACTCAGGTCAGTCTGACTGTATCTTTGTATATATCATTTCCTATCAAGCCTGAAAATCACATCAGTTTGACAATGCCTGACAAAATGGGTGTTCAATAAGTATGTGTTGAACAAAAGTATAAATTAGTAATTCTCTAAGGTTTGTATTACTTCTGCATATTCTACTACCTTTGTCCAAAGGTTTGTTCTGGATTGCAACATCAAAGCAGTCAGAATCAGCATACCGTTTACTTTCAGGGCAGGACAATCAAATCATAAAACTAAAATAATGCTAAGAGCTAGAGGCAGGTGACAGGGCTAGAACCAAAGTATGAAATTAAGGATGTGGAAAGAACAAAAGCAGCCACTAAGAAACAAAATCAGTAAGATTTTAACTATCCAAGGGTAGGAACACAAGATAGTAGAGTTTGGACTTTAAGAGCAAACACCAAAGCACAAACTCAACAGGACAAGGCATGAGAGAGACAAATGTCTAGCACGAAAAGATGTACCTGCAGTCCTCAAATTCCTGATCTCATCCCCTCTATTGTTGATTTGATCAATATTATGATATGTACTCAATCCTTTTACTTTCTAATAGAATTTTATATCCTGAATGTGAATTGACCGTGATTCTAAAAGGGTGAGTTCTGTTTAGCATTTAGGGTATATTGAAGTAATCTATTTCTGTCAAACTATTTGCTTTTGGCACTTGATGAATATTGGTTGGGTATTTTGGAATGAAAATACAGACTTAATGATATTGGATGGGTGCCTAAAAAATCTTGGAATGATTTATATCTAACTGACTATATGATTACTCCATAAAGATTATTGTCCCTGCTTTCAAATCGCTTACAGTCTAATGCTGGATTCCAAACAATTTAAGTAGTATACGTTATGTTAAGTGAGATTACTTTTCACAGTTTTACAAATTCTTCTTAAAATTAATTTACCTGCATTCAGTATTCTAACTTAACCAGTTTATTTTGACTTTAATTATTATACTCAAATGAACATTTATGTGCATACTGATATAGGTTCTAACTGATGAAGATATATGTCTTCCAAAAGGTTCTCATAACAGGAAGGAAGAAAGAAAGGGGAGAGAAAGGAAGGGAAACGAACTTGAATTATAGGTTTTGATACCATAAGTTTTTAGACCATCGGTATTTGCTTGGCTATATAGTGCATTAAAAAGCTTGAGTCTGTTGTGCTCACTTTCATTTAGCACTTTTGAAGCACTTTACATGAGTGTTATCATCTATATTTACATGCATAGAAAAAGTGATGAATAATGCACCCATATCAATTAGCCTTGCTCAGTCTCTCAACACATTTGAGCTCTACTTGTAATTATTTCAATGGTCCAAATACTAAAGAAAAAAATTCATAAGTACAGTGTTATTGCAATTACTTGTTTTTCAGACACACAAAATATTTTATATACTATAGAGATAACTGATTCCTTTTTCAAAATGTTTACTTTCTAATTGAAAAAAACAAGGTAGGAAATCTGAATACTGTTTTGATTTTTGTAAATGATAGTTAAAATTCAATATAATTAGAACTTAAGAATGTGTGTTTTATAAGCATATAACACTATATGGGAGAACAGGGAAATTTGGGGAGGAAATTGAGCACAGCACATTTCCATGAATGAAGAAACCTGGAGTTTTAAACCAAATCCTCTAATTACTTTTTCTGTATGATCCTGGGCAATATATAGCAATTTATATCTCTAGGTCTGCATTATGATCCAAGGTGGAGAAAAGATAGTTTCACCATGGTAGTACAGAGGTCAACATTAGCTCAGATTCATTTTCATTTGGTACATTTACTTTTTTATTGATAGCATCACTTGAAGTAAATCTTTATCATTCCTAAATTCTAGTTAGCAGAACCATTACTTCACATAATCGTTCAAAAGCAGCCTTAACACATTCCCTGTGAGAAAGTTAAGGTCATATATGAGGAAAGAGAGAATACTTCTTTCTTTAGGGTTGCTTTATGCTTCTCTTCTTTTCTCTTCCCACTCTTCCTTTCCTTCCCCTCCCCTCCCCTCCTCTCCAACTCCTACTCCTTTTTTTCTTTCCCTGCACCCCTTTTCTGCCTCGATCTCATCTTTTTTTCTCTATCATCTCTATTTCTATCTCTCCTAACAGGCTTTTTCCGGTTACACTCTTACATACCTCAACATAGCTAACCAATGCTCTGACTTTAGACTTCAAGCCAAAAATCACTAAGAGATTTCTGTGTCATAATTTTAAAAATCTAAGTCAGAGAACCTGATTAATGCATTGCAATCAATTTATTGGATGCCCCATGGCTAGATCTCCACTGCTGGTCTAATAATCTAGGGAAAGGGGGCAGGGGTGGGAGGTGCTGCATTATAAGGGATGACGTACTTCAGGAGCTAAATCCTGTGGGGAAGAACCTCTTCCTGGAAAATAAACAAACAAACAAACAAACAAACACATAATGAACAGGATAGGTACCCCAAACTGAATTTCCTAACTGTGCATTCTGTATTTTGCAAAGATTATCAATGTCAGAGACTGCTCATTAGGTTCATGGCGGATAATACAATTTCTTTAGAATATCCTGGTCACCAGCCAATTGAGCATTAGGCCATGAAGCCTTGGTCCACTAGGTCACTATCTTGTTTTCATTCAACTGCACAATTTTCATCTTTCTTCTACAAATATTTAGAAACACTTTTACCTCACAATTTAATTCAAATTGGTAAAAACCCATTATGGCAAATAACTAAAAATTGTTATTTGTTAATTTGTCTTATGGGATAAATGTGTATATATATTCAAATATGTATACATATATTTGAAACAGACTGGCAGATGAAAATCTATATATTTCTAATGGTTTCATTGTTTTTACCCATAATGGAATATGAACTTTGTTCTTTTACTTTTGCTGTTTCCTGTGGCAAAATAAAGGTTGGAAGCATTTATTGAGGAAATTACAAATATTATATTTTTAGACTTCTGAATTTTCTGAGCCATTGATCAAATCGTTGATTACTCACATAGCTTTTTAAGACAAATAAAATTACCTTATAATAGTTCATATTTTTCTTTTAAATTGCTGATTTTCATAAGCAGCTCAATACATTTATTGTCAGTAAAACATTTGACTTCTATTTCTCTTTCTGTAGTAATGAAAGGTGTTTCAGTTACAATTTGTTTTAACTACGGATATTTATCACTTAAGAATTCTCCAGTTGCAAATGGTAGAAAACTCCAGTTTAAGCAAAATGAGAAATTTAATGGCTCAGGTCACTAAATAAAACAAGCAGTGCTGATTTTAGCGTGGCTTGATTTAGGGCTTCAAAATAGGTCCCCAGGACCTGTGCTTTCTTAATTTGGCTTGCTAAACAAATCCGGTTCACTCTTATGCTAATTACCAGTTATCTGAACTGTCAAATATCTGTTTTAAATTCTCACAAAATGAAGAGGGATTCTTCTAAATAATTTTTGGGCACTGTATCAGTCAGAGTTCCACCAGAAAAATAGAACCAGCAAGATTCATAAATATGTATGTATTTCTTGTAAGGACTGATATGTGGTTGTGGGAGCTAGCTAATTAGATGAAAATGTTTAGGTCAGGCAGTCAGAAAGGGGAGGCTGAAAGTCTTGGACAAAGCTGATGATGGAGTCCACAAGTGGAATTTCTTCTTCCTCATGGAAACTTTGGTTCTGCTTTTAAACTATTCAGTTAAGTAGAATAAATACGTCCAGATTATGGAAAATAATCTCCTTTATTAAACTTAGCTGATTATACATGTCAATCATATATACAAAACATCTTCACAGTGACACCTAGGTCAGTGTTAAATTGAATCACTGGACACTATAGCTTGTGAAATTGACATGTAAAGCTAAATATCATAGGCACTGATATTAGAAGGAAAAAAATGAAGATTGAGCAGCAAACAGTAACTTAAGAATTTGCTAGGGAAAAAAATTCTAACATGGGTTTGATTCAAACAATCTGTTCTCTGAAAAATTAATTGGCCTCCATGCAAGAAATTACTAAGATTGGGACAAGATTACCATTATTGAATAGCCTACCATCTTTAATTCTTGGCCATGACACTAACAAGAGCTTGTTAGAAGACCTACTTCTCTCAATTAACAATTAGCAGAGCTATCCTACCAACCTTCCTTAAGTATTTATAAATTGTAAAGTAGGTTTATCTTCAAAGATCTTGCTTCCTATTCCCTCCAGAGGCACAGGCTGCAAGCCTCTGAATTCCCTGTTGTATTCCCAGAACCTTTAACATAGTAGATGCTAACTTAATATTTCTGAAAAGAAAGAATGGATAGGATACAGAAGGGAGAATTAGATACAAACATATTTTCAATATTTTGCTATTATGATGTTATGGTGATAACATGGTGCATCGGTGGACTCTTATTTGTAAAGATGTCTCTTAAAGATAAATTTCTGGGATAGAGTTTGTTGGATCAAAGGGCAAATGCATATTTAGCTTTTTAAAAATAGTGTCCAAACTTGCACGACAGTGATTATATGAATTGGAGATTTCAGCAAGCTCCCCAGGCGATTATTGTGTCTAATAATACTTAAGAATAACTACTTGAGAACATGAGTATTTACCTTTTTATTAACTCTCGCCAAAAAAAAAAAAAAAAAAAAAGTGCACCTGTAGTACTACAGGTAATTCATTTACTTGCATACCAGCCAATTTGCACTGTCCTACACAATTAGTTGTTGATGGAACCCCTGAAGCTCATCTCGATCAAGGAACCCTGGTCTAGAAGCATTTCACAATTATAAAAATACTTGTTTTTCTAACTCAATGAGGATAGTTGTTTATTTCACTAGCTTCATTTGGCCTCTGCAATCCTTTTTTTTTTTTTTTTAAGATTTTTTTAAATTCATTCATGAGAGCCACAGAGAGAGAAGCAGAGACATAGGCAGAGGGAGAAGCAGGCTCCTTGCAGGGAGCCTGATGCAGGACTCGATCCCCGGACCCCAGGATCACGCCCTGAGCCAAAGGCAGATGCTCAACCGCTGAGCTACCCCAGCATCCCATGGCCTCTGCAGTCTTAACTACACTTAGCCTAAGCCTGATCCTGCATTTCTGCTTAAAACTGAGCCAAGAAATTTGGATAAAATCCCTTATGAAGAAGTTATTGATTTACAGAACTTTTGCCTTATTTTTTTTCTAAGTACATCTACCCTTCACAGCTAGGAAAGTGAACATTGAACAAAGAAATCTTTATCTTTTTACACTGTTATTTTATCTGTATAACCATATGATTTTATCATCATTGCAATATTATTGCACAATCTATTCCAACAGCAAACTGAAATGTGTGCGTAAGTATAAACAATAAATAATATATGAGAAAACTGTGGTTTAAGTAAAATTTTATTTTTCTACATGCTGTCTTTCTTCCATTTAATAAGAATTTAAAATAGAAATTGATGGTTTGGGTAACTGGCAATTAGCATAGCAGCGGACCAGATTTATTCAGCAGTCCACAACTTCATGGATACTTACCTTAGTCACTTTCTGAAACAGCCATCTGTGTTATCAGCTCCGAAAAATGCCTTCATAAACCAATAAGACTTCCTTAAGTGCTAAAATTAGGTTATACATCTCTGCATATCTCAAAGAGCAACTTTTTGACATCTAATATATTACTGCAAATATTTTACTGTTCCACATGAATCAAGTATATTGAGCATGAGCCTTTGAGGATTGACATCCTGCAAACTGACCCCTGAAGGACTCCTAAGATAGCATTGCCCTTGGTCATGAAGTTAATATGCCTAGACTGTAAAATCCATTCTTCATATTAAATGGAATAATACCTTGAGATCTTATAAGACAGGTAGAGTTTCTGAGAGAAATCTGAAGACACAATATAGTCAAGAAATATATTTTATGAAAGTTATTATACTAGAATGCTACTCTCTATTCATCCTTGTCCCCAATTAATTATCAAGTCCTATTGACTAAGATCCCAAAACATTCCTGAACTCTCTTTTCCATTTTCAGCCCCTATACAAATGCATAACTACCAAACTAGTATCTCCTTGCCTAATCTCCTAAAACTTTCAAACCATACTACTCACAGGCAGCGATACTCTTAAAATTCTTGTTGATTATATTAAATAACCTACTTTAAAGTAAACAAAGAAGCAAGCTTTTGCTAGGTACTAGATATAGGTAGTTTGACCCTTTTAGCAATACAGCCGAGTGTTATCATCTGGTATCTGTAGATAAGTAGAAAAGAATGCTGAGGAAATGCCATCAAAAATGAAAATTGGTCAGGCACTGGAAAACTGAATCTTACCATGAACCCTTCACTAATCCCTACAAATTCTCCAAAGGGAACTATATGCATAAAGGACAGTGCAGTCAATCTGAGGCCAAGGAATAATTTAGTGTTAGCTGATGATTTGGGTTCAAAGTAGAATTCCAGTGAGCTATCCTGGATAATGTGGAGAATTTATTTTCTGATGCTACAATGACCTTATCCATATTTTTTCCCCTTTAACTGGATTTCAAAGGTGAGTTTTAGATTTTATTATCCAATATGAGGAAATCAGTCCATAACCTTTGTGACTGTGTGTTTGTGTGTGGAGGAGTGGGGAAGAAGGGACGATGGGAGGAAGGCAGGAAAGGAGGAAGGAAGGAAGGAAGGAAGGAAGGAAGGAAGGAAGGAAGGAAGGAAGGAAGGAAGGAAGGAAGGAAGGAAATTGAATAAATGAGCAGACTTATGACTAGTTCCTAAGTATGCAATACTGAATAAAGAAGATATGTCCTTTGTCCTCTTGGAGGTTATAGTCTACTTAGTAAACAGATCTTAAACATAGAGAGTGTGTGTATATGTGTGTGTATCTTTTATGCAAGTAAGATAAAGAAGAATGTTTTTTTATGAATATTATCCTTTTTTAGATGTATTTATTTGTTTATTTATTTATTTATTTATTTATTTATTCATGAGAGACACAGAGAGAGGGAGAGAGGCAGAGACACAGGCAGAGGGAGAAGCAGGCTCCATGCAGGGAGCCCGACGTGGGTCTCCATCCCAGGTCTCCAGGATCACACCCTGGGCTGCAGGTGGCACTAAACCGCTACACCACCAGGGCTGCCCAAAGAAGAGTGTTATAAAAAATATGGAATGACATGAGATTATATCAGATAGACCTAACTGATATTGGAATAGCAGGAAAGGTTTTTCACAGAAATTGACATTTAGATTGAAATCTAAAGCCAAGATTGAGGTACCATGACAGAAATCACTTTCCAGACTGGGACACAGGATATGTGAAGTGCAGAATGGAAGAAAACACATGGATTATTTAGGAAACTGAAAAATGGCAAAGGTATTGGAAGTGTCTAAATATACCAGAGGATGAAGCTGGAGAGATAGGCAGAGACTAAGTCATGCTCACCATTGTTAATGTCAGGAATACATGGTTTTATTCTGACAGCAATTAGCAGCTATAGGTGGGTTTTATAATACATAATCCACTCTCATTTTAATAAGATCCCTTTGACAACAATGAGGAGAGTGGTTTACAAGGAACAAGAAACAGATGAGATGTAAGTCCCCAGGCAAGAGATAATGGTGACTTGGTTTAGAAGAGAGAAACAGAAAAGGAAATAAATATAGGATTTGAGATATATTTTGAATCTAGAAGTGGCAGGATGGGGTGATGAATTAGATATAGAGGATAAGGTAGAGGTTATGGAGGATGGATTCCTGGGTTCGGAATGAGTCATTGGGTAGAAAATGACACCATTCGCCAAAGTGGAGAAAAGTGAAAGGATAGATTTGCTAAGAAAGAAGAATAATTTACTACTAGATACGTTACATTTGAGGTGGCTAAAGGAATTTAAATGCAAATATCAAAAAGGCAGGTGTATTTATGAGTTAGAATCTCAGAAGATAGGTTAAAATATAAAAGAGTTATTGGAATATTGATGAAAATCATGGAAACTAAAGATTTGTCTATGAGAAAATTTAGAGATTCCACATCTGAACCTGGAAAACTCCAGTTTTAGAATCCTGGACTTGATACAGAAAAAGGAGGTGGAAAAAGTAGCTAAGAAAAAGCAGTCAGGTAGGAAGAATGCCAAGAGAATGCTAAGAGAAGAAAGAAATCAAAAGGGATTAACTTGGTCTGATGCTATAGAAAGGTCAGTAAAAAGGTCTGAGAAAGGTTTAGCCACATGGAAGTAATTGGGAACCTCTGTAAGTTAAAAAAAAAAGAAAAGGCAGGGGAATGGTGGAATGGTGAGGTTGGAGGATATATCCCTGTGTTTTAAGGATGGTTGAGGGGAAAAAAAAAAAGTCATCTTGCCTAAACAATTATTTGGAGAAGGTTAGATGCAAATGAAACAGGAGAGTGATTTGAAGTTAAGAAAAAAGATTTGTTTCAGGATGATAAATAATAGACTAAGTTCATAGGTTGAAGGTTAAGATTTAGTAGAAGAAGAGAGATTAAAAATGCAGAAAGAAGTGGGAATCATTGAAGACAAGTTTCAGAGGAGATGGGATGAGTATCTGTGTTTACTTTGTACTGGACTAAAAGATTGGAGGATGCTTCCTTCTGTATTACAAAAGGAGAGGGTGGGGAAGAATTAATGATTAATGTAGATGTAGATGGGTTTTAGCTGGGGCTGTAAGAAAACAAATGAGTTGCTTTTTGATGTGCTCTCACTTCTCTAATAAGAGGAAAGATCATCCTCTGATAGTGGAGTGAAAGTGGAATGAAGTGAATTAGAAGGCTGGGAACAGTGGAAAAGAAATGAGAAATAAAACCTGAAAGTTGGCTGATGGGCAGAGAATGGAGAGGGTCAGTGGGGACAATGTCTCAATGAAGTCAAAGAGTTATTGCAGTGAGAGTACCTGCACAATACAGATAGAAAACATACTGCCAGATGGAAGAATAAGATGGTCTAGTATGTATGTGTGTGGGGGGAAGCAGGGTATCTCTTTCAGTGGAGATAAAATTTCTGGTGATAATATACTGTTTATCACGATGGAAATTTATGGTTGAAGTGTACTGGAAATAAAAGGTCATACACAGACAGGAGGGAGAAAAAAAAAAGCAAGGGAGAAAATTGCGAACCCATTCTTCTAGATACTTCCCTGGTTCAGAGTAATCCAAAAGAAAGCTTAGGTGCTGTCTCTTAAAAATAATGAGATTTAAAAAAAATCAGAAGATTGGCAGATGATTTTTTGAGGATGGGTGCTATGTGTGAGACATAAAAATAGGAGATGTTACAAGGTAAGAGGAAAATAAAAATCCAGAATTCATATTGAGGAGGGCAGTGATTTTATATCTACCCGTCAAGATCTTGTTAGGAGCCCACATTTTCAATGACTACTAAGAAACATGACCTCAGGAGCTGCTAAGTTTCAGTAAAGGTAACACATTGGAAAGAACATTAAGAGTAGGTGACGGGCACTGAGGGGGGCACTTGATGGGATGAGCACTGGGTGTTATTCTATATGTTGGCAAATTGAACACCAATAAAAAATACATTCACAAAAATAATAAATAAATAAATAAATAAATAAACAAACAAACAAACTATGAAAAAAGAGTATAGACTTAGAATATTGGGGCATTTTTGATCATGGAGTAGGAGTTTCAGAGGGCAGATCAGAAGGGTTTGGGTAGGAAGAGAGGAGGTCATATCAATGGATGGAAATTAATGCTGCACTGCACTTTAAGCAGAGAACTGCATAAACAAGGGGAACAATGTTGAAAGATTTTATCTTAGATACAGATGAGTTTATAAGAGTTCCAATTACAGTCTGAGAATAAAGCCTCTGGCTAGTCAAAATGTGAAGCCAACTGTGTCATTATTTTTCAGGCATATTTGGCAGTTGCAGTTGAGCCATGGGTAGCAGGAATGAGTGAGTGAACATAAACCGCATGGTTCTTTTCTTGGAGAAGAGAGGGGAAATGATGGGTCATAAGCAAGTCAAGTTGGACCAGCCTTTTTCTTGCTAGTAGGGCCAGTGTCTACCCTCAGTACTGACCATCCAGAGAAAGATGTTAAGGTTTGGGTTTTTTTTTCCCCCACCATGTCCCAATCTATGTTAAATGGTGATGAAGTACCTATGTGACAAAGAGAAAAATAATAATAAAAAATAATAATGTGCAAATCTTTCTATTTCTCTACTCTTTTTTTTTTTTTTTTTTTTTTTTTTTGAGAGAGAGAATATGTGCATGCTAGCAGAGTGGGGATGGCAGAAGGAGATGAAGAGAGAGGATCTTAAATAGGCTCTACACCCAGCATGGAGCCAGACACTGAACTCGATCTCATGACCCTGAGTTTGTAATCTGAACTAAATCAAGAGTTGGATGCTGGGGTGCCTGGGTGACTCAGGCAGTTGGGCATTTCCCTTCAGCTCAGGTCATGATACTGGGGTCCCAGGAGGAAGCCCCACATTGGGCTCCCTGTTCAGTGGGGAGTCTGCTCCCCCCTCTTCCTCTGCCCCTCTGCCTGCTTGTATGTGTTCTCTCTTTCTCTCCCTCTCTCTTTCTCTCTCTCAAATAAATAAATAAAATCTTAAAAAAAAAAAAAAGAGAGAGATGCTTAACTGAATGAGCCACCCAGGTGTCCCTCTCTACTTTTATTTTTTAACCACTCCCCTTTTACAATGATTGGTTTATTAATTGCTGAGTGGAATCTTGGCTCTTACTATATGGAAAATGGGAAACAAATGGAAGGAAAGCCTAAAAAACTAATATTTATTATTTTTTTATCATCAATCTCCATGATTGATTTATTTTCTAGGTGGAATTCTGTACCTCTTAATCCCTTTTACTATTTTACCCACCCCCTCATCCACCTCCCCTCCTGCAGCCATCAATTTGTCTCTGTATTGGAGAATTTGTTTTTATTTGTTCATTTGTTTTTGTTTTAGATTTAGATTTGTAAGTGAAATCATATGGTATTTGCGTTTTTCTGTCTGACTTCTTTCATTTACCATAATACCCTCTAGGTCTATCCCTATTATCCAAAATGGCAAGATCTCATTCTATTTTATGGCCAGGAAATATTCCATTATATATTATATAAACAGGGATGTCTGGGTGGCTCAGTGGTTTAGCGTCTGACTTGGGCCCAGGGCATGATCCTGGAGTCCTGGGATCGAGTCCCACATTGGCCTCCCTGCAGGGAGCCTGCTTCTCCCTCTGCCTTTGTCTCTGCCTCCCTTTCTGCGTCTCTCACGAATAAATAAAAAAGATATTTAAAATGTATGTATATACATTCCATTTTATATATATGTATATATATCACATCTTTATGCATTCATATATTGATGGACACTTGTGTTGCTTTCATATCTTTAATATTGTAAATAATTCTACAATAAACATGAGGGTGTGTATACCTTCATAAATTAATGTTTTTTTTGGATAAGTACTCAACAGTGGAATTATTGGATCATATGGCATTTTTATTTTTAATTTTTTGAGGAAATTCCATACTGGTTTCCACAGTGTGTGTACCAATTTACATTCTGACCAAAAAGAGTTCCCTTTTCTCTGCAGTCTCTCCAACATTTGTTATTTTTTTCTGTCATTTTGGCTTTAACCATTCTAATTGGTGTGAAGTGATACTTCATTGTGGTTTTGATTTGATTTCCCTGATGATTTGTGATTTTGAGCATCTTTTTATGTCTGCTGGTCATCTATATGTCTTCTTGGGAAAAATGTCTATTCAGATCCTCTGTCCATTTCTTGATTAGATTGTGTTTTTTTTTGGTGTTAAAAGTGTATAAGTTCTTTATATATTTTGGGTATTAATCCCTAGGTATATCATTTGCAAATATTTTCTCCCACTGGTTGTTTCATTTAGAGAATATTTCAATATGAAATATTTTCTAAAGTGGTATTATTTCTGATTGTCCAATATCTTCAGAACAAGAATTATCTAAATCTTAAAATAGAACATTAGACAATGTAGTGCTTTCTCACGGTACTTTAGCTTCTAAGTATAGAAACCCACTGAAGCTAGCTACAATGGATAGAGGTTTCCTGAGAGGATATGGAAAATCTAACATATTCATGCAAATAAGGATGAGAAGTCAAGATGGACTCTGTGGGTCCTGACAAATTCCTCACTCAAGGATTACATGGCTCCTTTCATTCCGTTTTTCTGTACAATCTCCAGTATTCCTTTCTCATTGACCCCATCCCCATCCCCACCTCCTCCTCTTACCCATTTTAGCACAGCTGTCCACTAGGTACCTTCACACCTTTGGGTTTAGAATATTGAGAGAAGGGATCTTGGTGATTCAGTTGAGCCTACAATTTGTTTTCATTTCTACTGCATATTCTTTATTCGTCTAATTATCTGTAAACAGGAAGGAGAAGGATGCTATTGGTACATAAGTCTGCCCCTCTCAGGAACACTATCTAGGTGGAGCAGGTTTAGGTAAATAAGGATTTTGAATGGATCGCCCACATTGACTGACATATCTAATATATGTATACTTCTGAGGGAATCATTAGTGGGGATATTTCCAGAATATAGAGTAGCCAGCTGAGAGCTGGAGTCTGTATGTCAAGTTTAATTTCAGTGTGTTTATGTATGAACTGAAAACCAAGTTTGAGAGAGATTTTTCAAACAATGAAAGCAAAAACCTCAACAAGTAAAAATCAATAAATAACTGTCTTGAACAGCCTTGGCTAGGCAGAGAAAATAGTTTGTTTATCATCCACATCCCTTAAGTAGCAGGACCTAATAGAATTTGAATTTAAACCTCTTACTCCAAAGACTCATTACTCTTTCAGATTTACGATTGCATTTTAGAATTGCAATGCTAAATATTTAATATTCCTACTTTAGTTCTGAATGTACTTTAATTACTCTATATAATGTGGAAAATTGCTTTCTTGTTCAATTTTTGTATACAACACTGGAAGAAAAAAGCTGTGTTACTATTAATGCTACTTGAATAATACAATTATTTTAAAAATAATACAGAAAAATGAAATTCCTAATGCAATCCTTGTCAAGGAAAATAAATATCATTTTTTTAAAATGTAAAGAAATGAAGTTACCTACTTTAACACATGATTAATAAACATGGATGGTTTCCTAGACCCTAATCAGAACAATGTTGTTTTTGTTGTTGTTTTTTTTTTTTAATCTGGGAATACATGGCCTACTGGTTTTATGTTTTGCTCCCCTCTCATCTATTCCCTAACTCAAACCTTGCTATGTAACCTCACTTTTAAGCTGTTAAAATGAACAGTAGGTAATTTCATTGAGAGAACTCTGAAAATTTCTAAATTCCATCACGAAACTATAACCAAAATGTTAGGGGGTAAGAATGTGACTCAAAACCAAGGTTGACTATGCAGTTAAAAGATACGGACAGGACTCTGATTTGTTTAAATTCCCCTTTGTCTGTTTGGACAAAGTATAAACTATAGAAGCATCATTTAAAATGTATATCACTGGCAAAAGTAAGTCTTATTTTATCAGCTAAAGAAAATAAAATACATGTTTTAAAATGTCAGTACCTGTAACAATTGCTTTGCTTTAAAGTGTAGGGATGATTGGAGCCATAACTCTGTAAGCACAGTACTCTATCACTGTCTGTGAAGGCTCCCTTTGTGACTTTTGATTTATGTCAGCCAAGTTTACCAACAGCACTCAAAGTTTCTTACTATCTCCAACTGTATAAAACATATATATATAGTAAAACAGGGCTACTCCTATAATCAACAAAGATGTTAGGTAAAATCAGTTTCCCATATATGATGAGACAGGGAAATCAAAATAATAAACTCATATTTACTATAGATGCTGAATCTGAACAATGAACTGGATGAATAATGGAAAATTTGAAAGAAATGTTGCTGTCCTTTATGTACTAATAGTTAAACATGTCATAGAAATACAGACAGTAGTTGGAATATTGTTTTATTTTAATTTAAATTTTTTGTTTTAGTAGGAATCAAATAGAATGCTATTCAAAAAATAAGTGAAGGACATGAGAATAGCAATCTCGATTTAATCTCTTTTGCATGCTAGAGAAGAAAAGAATAATTGACACCGCAGGAAGGAACACGGAGAGAAGAAATGATAATATTGTAATCGCAAGGGAATGGGACATAGGACAGATTTTGGAATGGTCTCCACTATCCACCATGAGTTAAACATAACACTATACTGGGGGCTCTGCTATATTTGAAGCTGTGTAAGATAACTGGTTCCTGGTAGAAGAGGATGCTAAAAGGGTATCTGAGAACCTGGAAGTTAAGAGTGTTAAGTGTTCAGAAAATACTGAATAAGGTGGAGTAAGTGAGATTACAGACTACCATCTGGGCTCCTTTTTATGGAGTTTCTGGGGTGGGGAATAGATTCACCCATAGTCTCCAAGCCCAGAGGCAGTGACTAGAAAGTATAAAACTATTGCATTTCAGTACAAAAGGCAAAACATAATATAATTATAAGAAAAATCAAACAAATTCAACATAAAGGTATTCTTTAAAACAACTCGTTTACTCTTCGGAAATGGTAACCATGAACAACCAAAGGAAAGCTGAAAAACTGTTCAGAATTTGAAAAGCCTAGAGGGAAAAAAAAAAGATTACATGCAACATATGATGCTGGATTAGACTGTAAATCAGATAAAAAGGGAAATTTGACCATATAGAACATTATTGGTCAAGGGGCATAATTTGAATAAAAACTGTATATTGTATCAGTGTTAACATTGTTGATTGGTAGGTGTATTGTAGTTGTGCAAGAGAATCTCCTTGCACTTAGGAGATGCAGGCTGGAGTTTTTAGACATAACAGGTCACAATGTTAGCAATTTTCTGTCCCAGTGTTAGGCAGTACCAGGAATAGCCTGAGGGACAAAAGGTGAACAATGGAGGAATCCAAGTGAAGGGCATAAGTGTTCACTCTACTACTCATAACTTTTCTCTGAGTTTGAAATTACTTCAGAATAATGAGTTAAAAACTAAAAGCATGACCAGCATTCATGTTATGGCTCTGGTAGTGGCTAATCATGTGGACTTTGAGCCTATTTCCTCTGTAAAATAAAAATAACCTGCCCCTTCTACATCACATTTGGGGATCAGTGAGATAATGGGATCACAAAGTACTATTTACGTTTCTAAGATTTGGAAAGATATTTTATAGGAAAGAAAAGAGTGATTTTTCAACCCAGCCACACTTATATCACAAATGAAATTTAGATTTTAGATACAAATTTTAGCTTTTGTTTCCAATTATACTACGATTATACCTCAACCACAGAATGCCCTGAGAATGAAGATTTTTTCTGTAACAATAGTAAGAGATTTTAAACCAAGCTTAAACATACTAAAACAAGTAAACCAAACCAAACCAAACAAAACATGTATGTAATCATGTGACTATGGGTGCTTGCTCCTTGCAGTTTTATGGTATTTGTACTGTTATCCTGGGGAAGTCTTCCCTTTCTTGCACATCAATTATAAGTGAACAGAACTCATCATAGTCAGTGTTCTGAAGTTTGGGAAGGGTCAATTTGGTGTAAGGAACATCTTTTATGTCTCCACTGAGCACTAGTTTTTTTTTTTGTTTTTTTTTTTTTGTTTTTTTTTACTATGTTGGGGATATAAAAATAAATTCTTTACTGTTTCTTCTAGCTCTTCTTTACTATTTCTTCTTCACCTACCCATGTTCTTTTGATGTTAACTCTTCATTAAAATAAGGAAATTTTGATGAATCACATATTTACACTTTGCCTCTCATATTTTGGCTGAAACTTACTCAGAGAGTTACCTCAACCAGTGTTATTATGAGCTAGAGTAAATATGAGAATCACTTGCATCATTTCTGCAATAGCAGGTCAATGTCACAAAAAATATTGGAAAAATAAATCACATTTTCCTCATCCCTTTCGTCATCAGCTGGTTCACTCTCCCCCCCATAACTAACCTTCTCAAGCAAATACCAAAAGATTACTGGTATTTTAACAAATACCAAATTCAACAGCATTTTCTTAATCTGTATTATTTTTTGTTTTGTTTTGTGAAGTGATTGACCCAGCCAGCCACTGCTGTCCTTTATTCTGGACCTTTTTTCCCCTTAGATTTCTATGAGAGTCTGTGTGATCTCTTTGAACATGGCCTCGGATCTTTATTTGGTTTTCTTTCTCCAACGGTACACCTCCGTGATTCTGGTCTTGGCACACTTCTCTCTCTCTCTTTTTTTCCCCCTTTGGGATCACATTAAGTAATTAAGTCATCTTGAGATGAGTCATCCAGATGTCTCTGACTCCAGACTCATCTTCCCTCTTCAACACCATGCAGCTGGGTACAATCGCCTGCTTTATATCACTATGCATTGTCTATACATATCACATTATCCATAGTGTGCCAGAGCCTCCAACTCCCTATACCCAAACCTACCCATGCACCAGTATCTCTTCAGCTCTGTGAAATGGACCAATCAGAAAAGGAAACTAGAAAAGGAGAGACATTTTTGTAAGGCATGAAAATGAGTGCTTCAAATCACAGGAAGAAAGAGTGGGCTGTGTTCTGCAGTAAGAATTAGGAAAACTAGGTACACCTTATAGTGATTTAACTTGGAATAGCTATGAACAAATTGATTTAAAGTGAAGAAAGAGAAGATACAAGATGGAAGCAGGAAAAGAGAGAACGGGTGAAAGCATAGGGGAAGAAGTTTGAACGTTAAACATGACAATAAAACATAACAATGTAAGTCTTTTATTTATTCTTTGCTAGAATAGAAAAGCTCTTGCCCTGAATAGAATGTTACTTGAAAAATGATTTTTAACCTATTGTGATAAATAAGTCTTTCAAGAATATTTAGGGAAATATATTCTCAGAATAAAATCTGGCTTATACTGTTACAGGACAATATGCATTAATGTTTAAAAATTAGTCAAAATCTCCCACAGGAGAAAGAGCTAAATTGAAGTTTAAATAATACTTTTTAGCTTGAAATATACCCCATACTGTTAGATAATGCAAGGATGTTGAGAAAAGTAACTAAAAACTAATTCACCAAGTTTGTAAAATCAAATATTCTATACTCTAGATAATCTTAATATTGCTCAGTCGCTGTAAATCAGATTATTCTTGAGATTGTATTTAAGTCAAGGCAAGACAGTCTTCTATTTACAAATGTAATTTAGTCTCCTGAGTAGGTAATCTTGTTAAAATATTGTCAGGTTAACTGAAATTGATTTGTGTTTACTAAACATAGTGAATACTAATCAAATATTAGACGCTGAGGTGTTGGAGGTATTTAAAACTTTGATAGACACTGTTAGTGCTTCACGGAAGAATTATTTTATTTGGACTCAGAGGTCAACATTGCTTTTTAGACTGTTCTTTAAAATAAAGATAAAATTGGAGAAATGGCCTGCATTTGCTTTATGAAATTTTGTGATTTGGGAATATTTGGGAGAATTTGGGATTAGTTTTTTTTTTTGGGAGGGGGCGGTTATTTATATTTTATTTCCACTGCTACAAACACCGTATTTGCTTTTCCATCTGCTTAATTCCATTCTAGGTTTGCTATTCTCTACCACTCATAGCATCATTGAGCTTCACATAATAGCTTTTATAGGAGACAGGCATTACTAGGCAATTTGAAAAGCAGGTTGAAGATAAAGCCTGAGAGCTCACGTGCCCTGGCCTGGTGACTTGGCTCACTTCTGAAGCTTATACCAAATGGGCTGCCTGCATTCCTGTAGTGTATGTGTATTGGCTCTATGAGGCTTAAAGAAACATTTCCCCTAATACAATAATAAACCCACCATAATCATTCATTTTGGGGAAATTTTACAGTTGTTGGTTAACCTGCTCCCTTATGCCCTGCAATATTCATTAGCAGATTTCTCTGTTTATGAGTGATATTATATGGAAATGGTTATGGGATGCTAACAGATGTAACCACTGAAATAAATTAGAAGGAAAAGTTCTGTTTTTTACAGATGGTTCTATTGAATATGCTCCCCCACCCCCTCCACTTTAACATTTAGTTTTCTTTCAACAGAAAACTTTTCTTTACTGACTACGGGAATGTGGCCAAAGTGGAGCGATGTGACATGGATGGGCTGAACAGAACAAGGATAATTGATTCAAAGACAGAGCAGCCAGCTGCACTGGCACTAGACCTAGTCAACAAATTGGTTTACTGGGTAGATCTTTACTTGGACTATGTGGAAGTAGTGGACTATCAAGGAAAAAACAGACATACTATCATTCAAGGCAGACAAGTAAGTACAATTTTGTTGGAAAATGCAGCTAAGGTAATAAAATGAATGGTATCCTACTAGGAAGAAGACCCAAAATTTGAATTGCAATGTTGAAAATTTCTGATGAAGTCAAGCTGCAAAGTGTCATAAAAATTGTGATGAGTTTCCTATATGGGAGAATGTTCTTTTCACAGTGCATTCCATAATATCAGAGATGCTGCTTACTTCCTCCTTTGCTCTGTTAAAAGCAAAGCACATAAAACAAAAACCAACAAAAATAAAACCATAAACAAAGACAAAAGTGCCATACTAGTAAGAAAGAAATTAGAATTGGACAGATGTTTTGACCTATTAAAAGTAAAACTTAACTAAAAACTAATCTAAATAGCTTATTTATAAGGAGATAGACTATCATCTCTCTCATGTGGCCTTGGAGATATTTTGCTAAGAAAAGCGAATGCTTGCTTACAAAAATATTTTTTATTATTTTCATAGGTTGGACTAAATCTTGCCTTCTGATATATTCAAGTACTTCCTAGAATGAGAATTCTGTGAAAGTCACTGAGGTCAAGATCTTTCCCATCTGTATAGTTTTTCTCTTGCTGAATTACAAGATTTTGCAGAAAACACTCAGTAGACACTCAAAGGAGATCTCTAAGTAGAAATAAGCTTATTCAGTAGTGTACTTTCTGAAATTCAAGTTTGCTTCCATGATCACATTAAATTCTTGTGAGATTCTAATTCTATGGAGCCGAAATACATGAATCCCTTTTCTTTCTTTTGCAATCGAGACAAAAATATTATTTAATGATCCCTTAAAGTTATCTTTCTTTTCTAATCAGTTTTTAACAATGAAATTATTTTTTCCTTCCTTTGCAGGCAAACAAATGCACTAATCTGGGAGTAAAAAAAATTTTTTTTAAGTGTCTGATCTTAGATATGAGGCCAGTTATTTCTTTCTTACCTTTGTCCTGAAAAATTTGACTTCTTTGGAAAGACAGTTATGACTTTTAGAGGATCTAATCTATAAAATAATTCTGGTGGGTCTTTTTTTTTACCTATATAATTACAATTTTAAACTCTGAAATAAGGGTAAGAAATTCAAATTATTTTCCTTATGACTACTTTTTAAAAGTTTTCTAATATCTGTTTTTTAATTATTCTTTTTTTTCATTTCTATTGCCTATATATATATTTTTTTCTGATTCCCTAGACATATGCTTGCTCTGCCACTAAGTAGCCCAACATAGATAAATTTTTCTAAATATTTGGGCTATAAGCATAATGATCTCTCTCTCCACCACTCTATGCTCCTCCCATCTGTGTGGGCAGTAGCGTAGCAGGCAACAGTGTACTTACTTTATAGGAAACAAGTTCTTCTGAAGGAAGGAACAGGGACAGTGAGTACAATTTCATCTTTACTATGTGATTATATTTTCTACCCTGCCCAGTTGTCCCCTCTGTGGCTATGCTTTCTTTCTTGCATGTGGGTCGGCAGTTATGTAAATAGCAATATAAGTATGGCACAACCACATGCTCCCAGATGAATGGCTCCAAACTTTGGTCAATACATGCATGAGATTAATTGCAATGGAAGAATTCAGTTTATTTGCAATTTTTATAAGAAAAAGTATTGTTCAAGTCAAATTTGGGCTTAGATATACCTAGTGACTATGATGTCAGCTTATGTAGAAATGATATTAGTAAATAAACACATGACACCCCTACTCCTTCTCTCTGGCAGAGCACCTGTGCACAAGCCATAGGTACACAGGGGAATGACCCTTCCATAGGAAAACATTACTTGGGCTTTAACATGGAAGGATTCTTTTCATAAATTCCTATCTTTCATCTCTAACCTAGATGTGAAGAAATGAGATATGATCACCAACCCTCATGACGCCCCTACCCAAAACAAACAAAACATGCAAGAGCCAGGCTTCTTTTAATTACAATTCACACGAGGCCAAGAGATAGTAATTATGAGTCAGGTAGGGTTATAGAGATAATAAATCTAAGGCTTTTGCTTAAGGTACAATATTGATAAAATTTCCTGATTAAAATAGAAAATTTTATAATTATGCTCCATAAAAAAATTTTTACAGTGAGGGGCACCAAGGTTGCTCAGTCAGTGAAGTGTCTGGTTTTGGTCTCGAGTCATGATCAGAGTCCTGGACAAGCCCCAGTCAAGCTCCCTGCTTAGTGGGGAGTCTACTTCTCCCTTCACCCCTCCCCCACTCATGTTCTCCTCTCTCTCTCTCTGAAATGAATAAATAAAATCTTTAAATAAATAATAAACAAACAAAAAATAAATAATAAATACTTAGAGTCAAGCCACACATACCTTTTCAAATTCTCTTAACTACAAACCTATATGAAAAGTGCAATATAAGGCCAAAGAATTGTGACAGTTTTTTTCAACAGAATCTCTATATCAAATCAAATGATAGTCTCACCCTATCCTGACACAGAACCATTTTAAAGTAAATGTAATCCGAGGAATACCCAAAAGCATTGTGCTTAGCATGCAGCCATTTGTGTGAGAAAATCAATAAATTCATTCTTCCTCTGCTTTACTAGAAGCTTGCCATGACTTCAAGAAGTCCATTCTTCCATTCAATCCCCAGGACTTCTGCTAAAGAGAATTATGTAGTTAAAGTGTCATGGATAGCAAAGCAATTAGTTCCATTTCTGTTATGAATAGGCTTTAGAAACATATGTGATTTCTGAGTAAAGTGTTGTCTTTTTTTTTTTTTTTTACAATTATGCCAAACATGATGTTCATTATTTATTATTTTCCATGATAGGACAAGTATTTGTCTAAATGTAACTTGTGCTTAAAAATATATATATAGAGAGAGAGAATTTTGAACTTATAAAATAAATTATCAAATATATTTTCTCATGAGTCCTTACACAACCAGAATTTTAGATTCTATATCTCCTGAATATATGAACAAGCGGCTCATAAAAACATCTTAAAGTTTATATAACAGTGCCATAAACATCTTATTAAATAAATATACTTGGAAGTTTAGTTCTCACTTGCCTTTGAAAAGTAGCTATTATACATGTATTCTTAATAAATCATGAATAAAATTCTCCATACATTTGGAACTGCTTTATCTACTACTGCATAATATTTTCTTCTCAGAGGGAAAAAAATTAAATTGGTGAAATATTTCATTCTTTGAGAAAAAATAAATGATAATATGTGTGTGACTTTCCTACTGTGGGAATTTTCCACAGTAGTAAATAGCAATAAGTTTTTCTTTCAAGTTGAAAGCAGCATAATTAAAAATCATAGTTATTTTTGCCCCTCCATATAGGTCAGACATCTTTATGGTATAACTGTGTTTGAAGACTATTTGTATGCAACCAATTCTGATAACTTCGATATCATAAGGATAAATCGATTTAATGGCACTGATATTCATTCATTAATTAAAATGGAAAATGCTCGAGGAATCAGAATTTATCAAAAAAGAACTCAACCAACAGGTAAGACACAAGACCTCTTAATAGGGGTTGAATGGGAATATGGTCCTTGTGCTTTGTATGGAGTTAAAATGAGTGAGTCATAAATTCTCTGCTTGATAGCAAAAGTGTACATATCTGCTTGATAAAATGGAATAGCGCTCCCTGCACAAGTCTAAGTGACAAATTGTTCAGTTCCTAATGAATCGTTTCTACAACCATAGAATTGAAATGATGGCTAAATTTAGATTCAGGAAAGAGCTTTCAATCACAGTGTGTGTAGACAAGAAGCCCAGATGCTTAGATGCTAAGGTTTTTTTTTTTTTTTTTTTTTGTACGATTTTGGGAGACATTTCAAATCAGATGACTCTCATACAGTATCTATCCAGTTTTTATAGTAGTCATTCCTGTCTCTTAACCTATTGTAATTATTCTTTAATATAAGTTACTTAAAAAGTAACTTTTAATGAGAAGTCTATAATATTTCTAAGTATTTCTTAAAAACACAAACTAGCTATTTTTGCATAGTAGATTAGTGATGATTATTCATCAATACAGTATACACTCAATTATTTATGGATTAATGAAATGGGACGCCTGGGTGGCTCAGAGGTTGAGCCTCTGCCTTCTGCTTAGGGCGTGATCCTGGGATCCTGGGATGGAGTCCCTCAACGGGGCTCCCTGCAGGGAGCCTGTTTCTCCCTCTGCCTATGTTTCTTCCTTTCTCTCTGTGTGTCTCATGAATAAATAAATAAAATATTTAAAAAGCAAAAAAAGAATAATGTAATATACAAGAATGACCAACCCCAAATTTTCATCATCTTTCTGTTCTTCAAATTGAAACTGATTTAGAATTACTTAAACGTTAACATAGATTTTGTTGAGGCAATGTATTGTCACAAATCCATTTACTGTAAATTTAAACTTGGAATTCTATAAATAACCTTATTAGCGTTTGGTGTTAGTATTTATTTATTTGCCAATTATTCTTGACCATTTACTATGTGCCAGGCACTATTGTATAGACACTGGGATTACAGCAGTGAAAAAAAAAAAAAAAAAAAAACAGCCAAAAAAAAAAAAAAAATTCTTGCCAGTATAAGACTTGTATCCTAGTAGAGAAAACATAATTTTAAAATGACCAGGTAAGTTATTATTATTTTAGAAGATGTTGAGTGCTATAGAGAAAAATAAAACAGTCTTAGGGATGGGGATGATTTGCAATTTTATATTGAGTGGTCAGAGGAAGTCCCACTGAAATAATGAAATAAATGAAGACTTGAAATAATTGAAAAAGTGAGGCACAGACATACAGGTAGAGAGAAGAGCAAGCACAAAGACCATGAGGAAGAGAATGCTTAAATTTTTCAAGAAACAGCAAGGACACATGTGTGTCTTTCAACAGAGTAAAAAAGAAAATGAAGTAGAAGATGAGATTGGAGAAATGAAGGAGGATCATAATGGATAAGGCCCTATAAACTATTATAAAACCTTTTTCCTTATACTTTTATTGAGATGAAGCATATTTAGGAAGCATTAAGCAGAGGAGTCTCATGATATGACTGGCTTTTTAAGGGAATAACTATGGCTACTGTGTTCACAATACACTCTAAGGGACAAGGGTAGGGGATCAGAGATCTTTTCATTTAGAAAGATCAAGAATACAAAACAAACATGGCACAATTTTTAAAAGCATAATCATTTTATTATTAAAAGAAAATTATTATGTTATTTGTCACAATTTCAGGTAAGTGGTGATCAAAAGGAAGTATAATTACAATAGTATATAAAATCTTACATTCCTACCACAGCCTTTTTTTCTTTAACTCCTCTTTTTCTCGTTCTTTTCATATGGTACTTTCCTTTTTTTTTCCCTTTCTAACTTCTACACTCATAAGATTTCCTTCTTTTTCTCAATGTCCACATATTAACTAGCCTCCTCCTTTTAAAAAATTGCAGTCACACACACACACACACACACACACATTCGATTTGTGGTACAATTCTCAAAATGGCAATGAACTCAAAACTGATGGGAAAAAAAACTGTTTCAGCACTTCTCAGTAAAGACAGTTACTGAATTATATCTCTTCTAGGTTAAGTGCCCATATAATGGGTTACTTACAAAGAAATCCTTTCTCTGCTTAATTACCTAACCTGGGGGTATCGTTACAGCATCTTTTACACTTACAAGAAATACATATTTTCAAAAAGAACACCAACCATACATTAAAAAAGTCACGTTGCTTATTTTGCCTACGTGTAAACAGTTTAAATTAGTATAAAAGCAGAATTGTGTTTTTTAAACATAGCCTGAGGAGGACTTTGGCAAATTCCTACTTCTTCTTCTATGAGGTGTAAGCTCTTTTTTACCAATTGATTATGGTAATAAATAGCTGAGTATAAAGGTTTTTGATAAGATTCCCTCTCGCGCTGCAAAAGTTTCAGCATACCAATGCACATAATTATCTTATCTTTGGATAATTTCTAAGTGTGCTGTTTTTTATTTGTTGTAGTCAGAGGCCATGCATGTGAAGTGGATCCATATGGAATGCCAGGGGGATGCTCACACATCTGTCTGCTCAGCAGCAGTTACAAAACACGGACCTGTCGCTGCAGGACGGGCTTCAACTTGGGAAGTGATGGCAGGTCGTGCAAAAGTATGTTGTTAAAATCAAACATTTTGCCAGAAGCTACTGCTTCAGAATAGTATTTTGTTTGTTTGTTTGTTTTCATATTAATTAGCAACATCAACATCAGCAATAAGTTTTCAACAGGTGACATTTGCCTGGAAAACGTACCACCCATTTTTATCAGTATTTGGGGCTTTTTGTTTGTTTTGTTTTGTGATGATGTGAATGAGAAATTGAATCAGGCTATAGAGTCACTAAATTTATGGACCACTAGGAAATTTTTCAGAAGGGAATATTTTTCAGAAGATCCTTTCCTTAATTCCCTAAAGAAGGTTTTTGGTCTAATGAGCCTGAATCATTGGTTGACCATATTTTCTCTTATCTAAACTAAGAAGCTGCTCCTAGTAATAGGTGTGTTGTTTAGTCCAACAGAAATCCACATAAAGTAATGTTTTACCTTATCCAGCATCACTGGGGAGTGAAATTCATTTCATTATTTAATTTTCCAGGTAACTGGAGCTATACTAATGAAATATCAATCTGTGTAACAATTTTATTGAAAAGCTTTCTAACAGTTAGACATATCTTTGTTTTGTTTTTGAAATATGCTGAATAATGTAATTGTTCCTTATTTAAATAAGCCAATAAATAATTTTATACCTGATTTTTATAAACTTAGATTTTTGCCCCCAAATTAGTTAAAGTCTTTGCTTGGGGTCTTCATAATCAAGTATAGTAGATTGGTCCTTATAGAAATGATGTCCATGTGTTAGACAGTTGTTCTTTCAATATCCCTCAATACCATAATTTTTAAAGTTATGATGACTGCTTTTTACCTTGTCCATTATGTCTCCATTTTGTTATAGCAATGTCTTTTTATTTCTGACAGTAGCCCCTCTCTAGTCACTCTCTTACCATTTCTTAATGAGACATGAATTTCTTGTCATGTGCTTCCTGAGGACTATGAGTTTAGATTATTAAATTTGTTAAAATTTAAGTCTAAATGGTAGTACAAACATTTTTAAATCAACAACCCAAAAGGCTCAATGATAAATATATATATTGGTATTTTGTTTTTATTTCTAACTTTGTATGAAATGCTGAGTCTCATGTTTAAGAGATCCTCTGGATAACTAAGAATTAGAAGCCTCAAGGTGAGTGAAGTTGTATGTGTGCATGCGTGTGTGTGTGTGTGTGTGTGTGTGTGTGACCAGTCTTTCAACTGGTGTGCTTAACACTTGAAAAGTAGTGGCACATCATTAAAAATAGAATCATACACATTTATACATACATATTTGCATGCATGCATACCTACGTATATAAGTTTGGGAGAAAAACAGGATCACAGTTGCATAAACTTCAATCACCCTTAATGTAGTCTATCAATCAAGGTATATTTACATTGAGAGACAGTTCTAGCCACTTTAAGTTGAAAGATTAAATCCAAATAGATAGGTGCTCACATAGCTAGTGAAAATCAGCAATAGCTTCTAGATTCAGTCCTAAGAACATCCCTCAAAACAACCATTGAACTACCCTGGCTTAAAACTGGAAACCTGCCACAATAGGAAGGCAGGGCTTCAGGAAGTCATAAATGGTAATGGTAACTTCAAAGATACACCACTTTAACTGATATCCAGGGATCTCCTCAACTTGCATCACAACTATTAGTTCCAGAAATATGTCACAACTGATAATTTCCTATTGGCAAACAAAACAAAACAACACCCTCTTACTTGCCACTTGATATACACAAAGGAAGAACACTATTGTGGAAAAATTCAATTTCTCCTTTGGATGAATACCAACAGAAGTAGCAGAAGGCGTTCTTATTTCCATATTCCAAACTTGAGTTAGTACATCTTATTATAGGTACTTAAAACCAGGTCTATTGCTCTATGAGAGTCTCTGAAATTATAGCTTTTAGTTTCAATTGTCTATCGTATAAGAAAACACACCAGAAGAAATTTTAAAGTAGGTATTGAATGACTAAAGTAAGTGACTTAAGTAAACAATGGGAAAAATGGTGATTCTTATTTAAAGCATATACATACTTCAGTTGGTTAAGCATCAGATTCTTGATTTTGACTCAAGTTGAGACCTCAGGAATTTGAGATTGAGCCCTGCTTGGGGCTTTGTGCTCTGTGGGGAGTCTGCTTGAAGTTCTCTCCCTCTGCCTCTCCCCCTCATACTAAATAAATAAACGAATAAATAAAATCTTTAAAAAAGAAAACATGAAGCACACGCATACACACATACCTTAAACCAAGTATCTGAAGTACCAGATTTACCAGTTACCACTGAAAACATCAATTAAAAATAAACATTAGCATAATTGGTATGGTGAAACTAGTGTTCTTATCCATTGCTAATAGAATTGGAAATTGATGTCACTATTGGGAAGACATTAGATAAATATTTTAAAAAAACATAAAATTGACAGTATTCTTTAAGAAATGATTCCTCTTTTGACTGAAGAAATTCATTGTAAATGTACTTATAATAACAAAAACCCAGATGCAATCTAAATATCCAGCAATAGGTAAACAGCTGACTACATTGTATTACCTCTCTAGCAGGGAATATGATGCTGTCATTGAAAATAATGTTTTGAAGACTTTAAAAAAATATCATTTCTTTAAAATGAGGTACTAAAGTGCTTACACAAGATCCTTATTTTTATTTTTATTTTTTTAATTTTTTTAAGATTCCTATTTTTTAAAAACAAAAATATTTATGCATATCGAGTTGGTAGAAAATGTTAATTTTCAAATAAATCTTCGCTACTTTTAAGCAATATGCAATATTTTTAAAAGATACTCTTGAAAGTAGGTGGACACTGAGAGGATGTGAGGGCAATGAGGAAGAAGAATGTTAATATTCTTTACCAGCAATTCCATTCCTAGAAGTGTATACTTAGAGATCATCTAAGAAAGTGTGTAAAATGCTAGGTCGAAGAAAACATGCTTATCTCAGTATTATTATTATAATAATGAAAAGATAAAACCAACCGGGGAACAGTTTGACAAATTATCATACATTATACTGATCATACTGAAAGAATTAATATAAAGTTTAAAATAATAGATCAACATAGAACATAATTTTGATGCTAAGATTTAATAATAAAAGCACAATATAAAATTGAGTGTCGGGGCACCTGGATGGCTCAGTGGTTGAGCATCTGCCTTTGGCTCAGGTCATGATTCTGGGATCCTCCGCAGGGAGCCTGCTTCTCCCTCTGCCTATGTTTCTGCCTCTCTCTCTGTATCTCTCATGAATATATAAATAAAATCTTTAAAAATATATAATAAAAGTGAGTGTCCTATGTAATTAATTGCACATTTAAAAAATAACTAAATAAATGAAATTTGAAATAGTCACATGAAGGAATACAACGTAACAGTGAAAATAAGTGAAGAGTGACTACAACAACCATGGATGAATATTAAAAATATAATCAGAATAAAATTCACAGAAGAGATCACATATGCAATTCAAATATGCAAAATCAAACAATTTCTGTTGGCAAGTACATATAATATGTACTAAAACTTGACAAAATACATGATAAAATTATCAATATATCGGACGTCTTTGGGATGAAAAAGGAATAGGAAAAGAAGGGGTGGGGAATAGGTTTAGGGCACATGCATACCTTCCAATGTTCTGGAAATATATTTTTAAATTCTGTGCCAGGTACATGAAATTTGTTTTCTCTTTATATATTGAAATATAATAAATATCGGTTTATATGGATTTAGAAGTCAATAACATTAATTTTAAAAGAAAACAAAAGAAAGAAAATATATAAACTGATAATGTTGTTTATATTGAGGATGTTGAGTCTATGAGTAATTAATCATTTTTCCCTTTTTTCTCCAAATTTTCTATAGCTTAGTTATTTTACTTTGCTAAGAATCTCACTTATGTTACTGTTATCTAATTGTAATTGAATAATAAGTATCCTCAGTTTTATTAATAAAACTCAGAATGTTTTTCCTTTTTATATATATTCTTCAAATTTATATATATTTTTTTTTTCAAAGTGTTTATAAACTAAGTCAATGTCTCTAGCCATTGAAGAGCATGGCATGTATTTCCATATGAAAATATGAAGGAGTCAATTCATTCTGTTGAAAAAGCTACATTGATTCTGGCATTTTAAACTGGGAAATTGTTTCTTTTTGTTTGAGATTTTTGTATTTGTTTTATTTTGTTTTGTTTCATTTTTGGTAAGGGCTGTGTTATACATCAGAGTTACTGGCAGAAGGCATCAACCTCTAACATTCTAATTAAGACGTAAAGAAAAAAGTGATGCTGTAACTGGCATTTTATTTCATTCCTTAAAAGAATAAATCACTTGTTTAGACATTTGTAATATATTCACATGCATATGTGATACTGTGTGATTCTATTTGTTTGCCTTTGACAGCCTTAGATGCAAACTCCGAGGTGGGATGTTTTAAATGTCTAAAGTTTTTAGCATCGTCAGACATAATGAATGCTACAGTTAGTATCTACAGAATGTGTTAGATAGACTGCAATGAATTGTAAAACTAAACGTGCCGGATGTTTTCATAAATGTCCATTTTACTGTTACCAGTTATCCAATGATCTGTCATGTTTTTGTTACACAGGCAGTTATAGACAAAAGAATAATTAACTAAATATAACCCATTCACGGAAGTAATTTCTGTTTTAATTAAAGTAATGCAATTAGCGGGCCTTCTTGCATCAAGATACATTTGGCATATTTTAGAGTTTAATTTTTGGTATTGAATTTAAAAAACGCTAATTGCGCCAGTTAATTAAACAGTGGCATTCTGCAGTGTAAAGAAGATTAGGCAGCCTCAGTTGTTTGTGTTTGTAATCTTTCTTCTGCAGGACCGAAGAATGAGTTGTTCCTCTTTTATGGGAAAGGACGCCCAGGAATTGTTAGAGGAATGGACTTGAATACCAAGATAGCTGATGAATACATGATCCCCATAGAGAATCTGGTAAACCCTCGTGCTTTAGATTTCCATGCAGAAACCAATTATATCTACTTTGCTGACACCACCAGTTTCCTAATTGGCCGGCAGAAGATAGATGGCACAGAGCGAGAAACCATCCTCAAAGATGGTAAGTGACAGCATGTGATACTAGCATCAAACTGCCCACAGATAAAGTGGGGTGAGAGGATGAATCCAACATACTGTAAAACTTACTCTAACCAGAACCTAAGTAGTTACTGTTGATTTAAAAATATTTGTTAATTTAATTTTCTTGAGTGACATTATTTCTACATGTTTTTCGCATACCAGCATATTAAAACCTTCAGGCTGAAATGGAATTTGGGATTGTCCACCACATTGTAAACATTACTGGAATTAAATTAAGCTACTTATTCACTTTCATGGAAAATGTAGATTTACAATTGTGTTCATAGTGCTATATGGCAGGACATAAGATTTCACAGGACATTAGAGACTTGTGCAATAGTTGATTCTTTCTAGGATGTTGGTCATGTCATTCAAAGTGCATTAGAAGTTTCAATGTCCCCATTGTCATTGCATTTTGTGCATATTGTTCCTTACTTTATAAATCATTAAAATTGAGTTCTCTGGAGTTGCCCTTGAAATATCTGTATTCACAGAGAAACTTTGTTTATACCTAGCTGTACTTATAGATATTTATATGCAAGACTATATTTGCAAACATATATGCCTATACTTTATTAAAACAGTGTATTTTATAAATTTCATGGCTTAGGAGCAACCGATCAAGTAACAAAATAATAGAACTTGGTATAGGTAGAAAATATATTTTTTAATATTTTATTTATTTATTCATGAGAGACACAGAGAGAGGCAGAGAGTTAGGCAGAGGGAGAAGCAGGCTCTCTGCAGGGAGCCTGGTACAGAACTCGATCCCAGACCCCAGGATACGCCCTGAGTCAAAGGTAGATGCTCAACCGCTGAGCCACACGTGTATCCCAGTAGAAACTATATTTTTTAAGATTTTATTTATTTATTCATGAGAGACACAGACAGAGAGGTGGAGACTTATGCAGAGGGAGGAGCAGGCTCCATGCAGGGAGCCCGATGCAGAACTCGATCCCGGACCCCGGGATCACACCCTGAATCAAAGGTAGATGCTCAACTGCTGAGCCACACATGCATCCCAGTAGAAAAGATCTTTAATAATTAAGCAAGGCAAATCGTTGACTGCTAGTCACCTTTAGACGTGTTCAGTAATGATTCTGGTACTCAGTTTCCTCACATATACAATCTGCTTACTTCTCAAATATTTTAAAAATCCTTCATTTAGGGAACATTAATTATATGCTTATTAGATGAGGAACACTGTGCTAGCTCTCTTAGAAGATAAAAGGAATGTTAGAAAGTGGTTACCAAAAAAAAAAAAAAAAGAAAGTGGTTACCACCTTTAAGGAGTTCATATCTACCTTTGGAAATAATATAAATACACAAAAAAATGTAAATACTTTGCAGCATTTTATTTAATTAAGTTTAAGTGGACCCAAAGAAATATATAATTATTGGAGAATGTCCATGTAATGGGTCTCCACAGGAAGGAAAATATGTCTTCATGTGAATGTTCCTAGAGAACTTTATGTGTTCAGGAAGTATTTGGGGTAGATCTTAAAGGAAGAATGTTACAAGGTAGGGGAGGATATTTTAGCCACCAGGAATTCCGTAGAAAAAAAGAAAAAAAAAAAATCAAGAACTCCAGAAAGAGAATGAAGGGGACATTAAGTAGATCATTACAGGAGGTTTTGGTTGCAGGGAATAGGGTCAGAGGATCGATGGAAAGTGAGAGGTGATTAAATGAAAGACCTGAAATGTGATGTGAAGGGACTGGAGGAAATCCTGAAGGGCTAAGGGGCAGGAAATACTTTGAGTCAAAGGATAATGTGAATGAAAACATATTTTAAGAGAATCAATCTGGTGGTGGTGTGCAGAATGGAGCAGAGAGGGCCACCTGGGTGGCTTAGTGGTTGAACGTCTGCTTCGGCTCAGGTCTCATTATCCTGGGGTCCTGGCATCGAATCCCACATCAGGCCTTTCATGAAGGACTGAAATGTAACATAGAAGGTTCTTGGTTTCCTTTCAAAATATGTCAGTTCCTGTGCTGTGACTGAATGTTCCAGCTAATAACCTTAACTTTGATGACAATATCTTATCAGTGACATTGGTAAATCTTTGCATTTCACCACAGCAACAGAGATCAGTTGTAATAGCCACTTGACTGCCAGGCACATCTGTACCATGTTGCTTTGGCAGTATGCAGGTTATGGGAACATTTTGTAGATTTAACACCTGAAATATACTTAACATTTTGATATTCCTATGGAAGGACTGCTTAATGCTTTTTTATTGATATTCTTTCTTACCAAGAGAATAATAAAGACATTATGATCTAGGATTAACAACATGTCAAGACAGAACTTATATTTGGCAATTGACAGTTTATCATTCTTGAAATCAGAAAATTCTATGTGTAGTCACTAATTTAGTCACTAATTTAGCTAGCATATCCTCTATCCAACCTGAAGACTGAGAGGCAATGCTTGGTTTGACAAAGTATTTTGTAAGGTTGGTAGAAATTCTGAGTCTTAGATAAATTTGTACAGTTTGAAGTACAAGGATACAAAGATTTTGCTGTTTGTAAATAAAACATTAATATTTTGAACATCTTTCATGTAAGCTTAGAGGTTTTCTATAAAGAAAGAAAAACACCAACAGCATTTCAAAAAAGGCCCATCTCTATTCATTCTTTGATTTTTCTTTTTTTCTCTCAGAGGTGTATGGAAAACTTCCTAAATGTGGTATATTCTATAGTCTGTAGAATCTTGTGAGCTAAAACAGCAGTTAAATAAAAGAAAAGGGAAAATTGTCCCTTACTTACATCTAGATACTTACATCTACCTCAATGAGTACTAAAAGTATCTATGAAATGAAGACATACTAGTGATTTAATTAAAATAGACTTCTATTAAGACAGAGCATTTACCAATCTGTAAGTTTCCTATTCTCTAGAATTCTTACTATAATTTTTATAAAATTCATACTATTTCTTTTAATTTATTATTTGATTTATTTTTTGGTCTAGTTAATAAATTCTGCAAATACCTTCACTGTTCCAGGTGCTATCATAGGTGATGGGAATGCTGCAGGAAATAGGATAAAGTTTCATACTTAGTGTACCTAATAGTGAGAGGCAGATAATAAACACATAAATGAATAGGATAATGATAACTGCTGTACCAGAAATAAAGTAGGACACTGTGGTAAAAAGGAAAAGGAGATATCAACAGGAAGCACAATTAGACTAAGTGGTCAGGGAATTTAAATAAACCATTCTCTCTAGGTATAACTATTATACTATCTAAGAGAACAAGATAGATGCTTTTTATAAGATCAAATTCACTTTCATCTCCTTGGGTGTCCTGTCCAAGATTCATTTTTCATTGCAGTATGCATTATAATTTTCAGTAGAAAGGATAAAAATATAAAAATAATAATTTAGTATTCAATTTATTATTGTATGCATTCTGTTAATGCAGTACTTGTTCTGCTGTATAAATTAATTCTACTGGGATACATATATCCAAATAGAAAGCATGTTAAAACAATCTTTCATATTGTTCCATATTTTTAAAATATTAAAAAAAAAACACTCAAAGCATTTTTCCTGAGTTTGAAAGTTATTAATGCCTGCAGCTATAACAGAAAAACTATTTTCAACAGCTCCCATAATTAAACTGGAGATCTGAGGTCACCAAGTTGGTGGTAATTTGTTACAACAGCCACAGGTACTAACAGAAAGCCTGTGCTCGTAACCAGTTTATGGACCAAACTTATATATATATATATTTTTACGGTGGGTACTATTTGATTGAGATCCGAAATGGGTACAGGTTTCCACACCTCAGACTCCTTTTACTGACGGTATTTACAAGCATCATGAAATTGGAGAACAATGAAACACTTTGGATAGGAGGCAACTTAGGATCTCTTTTCTGACATTATGAATAGAAGTGTAGCCAGGAGGAAGGGGAAGGAGTCTTTCTGTGCAGAACATATTCTCCAAATAACATGTTTGAAGATAATCTGTTGACATTCTATGGAAGGGTAGTGCCTTATCTGTATGTTAGCTTGTCCAGCATCTGAGGATCAAACCCTATTCTTCAGCTGGGTCCCATCACCGGCATCTCCATACTCCCTCCATGGATTTTAGAATCCAACAGTTCCTTTGTGGGTTTGAAATGCATGGTATCATACCTGGAACATGAATTATTAGTCATCATTGTAATCCTTAGAACCCTCACTACAGGGATGTCTGGGTGGCTCAACCTTGAGCTTCTGCCTTAGGCTCAGGGCATGATCCTGGGATTGAGTCCCACATCGGGCTCCACGCAAGGAGCCTCCTTATTTTTCCTCTGCCTCTCTTTCTGGTCTCTCATGAATAAATAAATAAAATCTTAAAAAAAAAAAGGAAACTTCATTACAACACCAGCCGCACCCCCAGATGTGCCCACCAAATTAAGACCCACTTCAGAATTCCAGAAATATTTCTAGGTCTCTAATCTAACTGGTCAGTGGGTGGCTACTTACAACAGATTACAGGACTTTATCTTTCCCAAATGATACCAACCTTAGAGTCAGATTATCATTTTCCAGAGATCACGATTTTGTCTTGGATATCAATGAACTATATCATTATTCCCCAGAAATTTCTAGTTTGTCATAAAGATCCAGTTTGTATGTAGGTATGTGTGTATTTATTTTTAGTTTTATTTTTATTCCAGTGTAGGTAACATACAGTGCTTATTAGTCTCAGATGTACAACATAGCAACTTAACAATTCCATATATTACTCAGTGTATATCAAGGTAAGTGTACTCTTAATTCCTTTCACCTATTTCAGGCATCCTCTCGCCCACTTATTTGGTAATGCTCTGTTTGTTCCCTATAGTTAGAGTCTATTTTTTGGTTTCTCTCTCTCTTTTTTTCTGTTTTTGTTTTTTGTTGTCATTCCTTTGTTTTATTTCTTAAATTCCACATATGAGTGAAATTATTTCACTTAGCATTATACCCTCTAGGACGACCGATGTTATTGCAAATAAGATTTCATTCTTTTTTATGTATGAGTAATATATATATATATATATATATATATAATATACATAATATATATTATAAAAAACTCATGTTCTTTATGCATATATCTATCAATGGACACTTAGGCTGCTTTTGTAATTTGGCTATTGTAAATAATGCTGTAATAAACATAGGGGTGCACATACCCCTTCAATTTTTTTTTTTCATTTTCTTTGGATAAATACCCAGTAGTACAATTACTGGATCAGATAGTAGTTTTACTTTTAAATTTTTGAGGAACCTCCATACTGTTTTCCACAGTGGTTGCACCCAGTTTGCATTCCCTCAGGCTTCCTTTTTCTCTATGTTCTTGTCAACACTTGTTTCTTCAGTTTTGATTTTAGCCATTCTGACAAGTGTGAGGTGGTATCTCATTGTGATTTTGATTTGTATTTCCTGATAATTAGTAATATTAAGCATCTTTTCATGTATCTGTTGGCCATCTGTATGTCTTCTTTGGAGACATGCCTGTTCATGTCTCTGTGTGTTTTTTAATTGGATTATTTATGCTTTGGGTATTGAATCATATAAGTTTTTTATATATTTTGTACACTAACCCCTTACCAGATATGTCATTTGCAAATATATTCTCTTATTCAGTAGGTTGCCTTTTAGTTTTGTTGGTTATTTCTTTTGCTGTGCAGAAGCTTTTTATTTTTTTTATATAGTTTCAATAGTTTATTTTTGCTTTTGTTTCCCTTGCTTCAAGAGACCTATCTAGAAAGATGTTATTACATCCAGTGGCAGAGAAATTGCTGCCTGTGCCCTCTTCTAGAAGTTTTTTTTTGTTTGTTTGTTTGTTTTTGTTTTTGTTTTTGTTTTTTTTTTTCAGGTCTCACATTGAGGTCTTTAATCCATTTTGAGTTTATTTTTGTGTATGGTATAAGAATGTAGTCCAATCTAATTCTTTTAGGCATTTAGCTTCCCCGTTTTCCCAGCACCATTTGTTGAAGAGACTGCCTTTTCCCATATTTTTGTCTCCTTTCTCAAATATTCATTGACCACAGAATTGTAGGTTTATTTCTAGGCTCTCTATTCTATTGATCTATGGGCCTATTTTTTGTGCCAATACCATATTGTTTTGATTACTACAGTTTTGCAATATAACTTGAAGTCTGGAATTATGATACTGTTTTTTCTTATTCAAGGTTGTTTTGGCTACTTGATATCTTATGTGGTTCCATACAAATTTTAGGATTGTTTATTCTAGTTCTGTGAAAAAAAACATTTAGTATTTTAATAGGGATTGCATTAAATCTATAGATTGCTTTGGGTAGTGTAGATTTTTTAATAATATTTGTACTTCAATCCATGAGCATGAAATATCTTTCCATTTGTTTGTGTCATCTTGAATTTCTTTCATCAGTGTTTTATATAGCTTTCAGAGTGCAGATCTTCCAGCCCTTTGGCTAAGTTTATTTCTAGGTATTTAATTATTTTTGGTGCACTTATAAATGGGATTATTTTCTTAATTTATCTTTCTGCTACTTCATTATTAGTGTATAGAAATGCAATGGATTTCTATACATTCATTTTGTATTCTGCAACCTTACTGAATTTATTTATCTGCTCTGGTAGTTTTTTGGTAGAGTTGTTAGAGTTTTCTATATTTAGTATCATGTTGTCGGCAAATAGGGAAAGGTTTACGTCTTCCTTGCCAATTCTGATGCCTTTTATTTCTTTGTGTGTGTTGCCTGATTGCTGTAGCTAGAGCTTCCAGAACTGTGTTTAATAAAAGAAGCGAGAGTGAACATTGTTGTCTTGTTCCTGACCTTTGGGGAAAGCTCACCCTTTGTACTTGAATGTCAATAAACTTCAGCATTATACAACTCTCTAGGAGTTTCTAGTCATAGAGAGCCAGTTTTACAGCAATGAAACAAACATGTTAAGATATCACAAGTTATGTTAGAAAGTTCTCATGAACTTTGTTTTTTTGCTTATTCATTTATATTCAATTAATTAACATATAATGTATTATTTGTTTCAGAGGTAGATGTAAGTGATTCATCAGTCTTAAATAATACCCAATGCTCATTACATCACATGCCATGAACTTTAAATAGTGAGTATGCCTTGCAAACCATTTTAAGATTAAAAACTACCTTTCACTCGCTGCTTTTAGATTAGAGGTGCATATCAATCTCATTTTTCTGACATTAACTCTTAAAGGAAAAGCTCTGAGACTCTGAGAGATGTAGACACTGACCTACCATTAGAAAAAAAAATAATGAATACATTTATTGGTTATGAGGCATTTCCTAATTAAAACTTTAAGAAGAGATTTATGAGCATTTGCAAGTCATAAGAATCTAATAGATACTGTCCTACTGAGTAGCAAGGTCAGAGCCTGTTTGCATATACTGACTCCCATTAACTATCAATAAAATGTTTTTCCAGGATTCACTAGAAATTTGAGTTCTGAAATATGGGTTCAGTTTCGTTGTTAATTTGCAACTATATATTTATCATATTTTAAAATATTTGCCATGAAGTATATGAGATATTTGAAAAAACTGTAAGCCAATATCCTATCCGTTTGTCTGAAAAAGTTGACATGAATAGAAGCTTGAACTCTGGATTTAAAATACAATGTCATAAAAAAAATGTAATTGATTGTGTGGCTAATGAATTTGAAGAAGAGATCTATCCCCTTATTTGTTTCCACACAACATAGGCATTTATATCAGGCATAAGCATCGACAAATACATGCTATTTGTACTACAGATGCATGCATACAACAAACTACAAATACATGGATACACACATTAGCTGAGAATAGCTCCAGAAGCTTCTACAAAAAGTCTATTATCTTGTAAATGCTAAATTGCTGTGAAGGTCAAAGGAGATAATATGAAAATACTTGGTAATCTCCAAAGTACCATTAGAATCTTATCACAAATGTAACCATTTTATCTATAGATATTTTGATCAGTATAATTTTTTGCACATTTTAAACAAGTTACCAATTTTCAGAATAAATTAAAAGAAATGCATTCTACCCAGTTGCATAATTAGCCTTAGCATTATGTGATTTTTATTTGTTAATCAAGGAATCATTTGGGAATCCTTTATTAACCCAGGACTACTATTGTAAACTTTGACTCTAATTGTAGTATTGCTTAATTTAATACAAATTTTTTATTAAAGCCACATTTGATAAATTATTCTTGGCTGACATGACTGTGAGGGTCCTGGAGTAGGAAATGTTAGCTCAGGGCAGCCCGGGTGGCTCAGCGGTCTAGCACCGCCTTCAGCCCAGGGTGTGATCCTGGAGACCCGGGATTGAGTCCCACATCGGGCTGCCTACATGGAGCCTGCTTCTCCCTCTGCCTGTGTCTCTGCCTCTGTCTCTCTCTGTCTCTCTCTCTCTCTTTCTGTGTCTCTCATGAATGAGTAAATAAAATCTTAAAAAAAAATGCTAATCTTGCAAGCTGAGCAAGTTCCCATAAAACTAACCGTTTTGAGAAGATTTTAGGGGGGTGGTAATAGTCATATGTGTAACAAACATATCGAAAAATGATCTGATCTATCTGAAGCATAACTATTTTTTGTCTCCTATTTGGATTTGAAAATGTATTTTGTAGACTCTCTTACTAACAAAACTTTTGAGAGCAAAACTCCATCAAATCCCAATCCTTTCTCCTCACAACTAGGCAACTGACAGATTTCTCAGACTTTAAATCAGAAACACAGTATCAATTTGGTAATTAGTTGCCCAATCCAGTCCACTATATGTACATGTATATCACAATTCTAAATTCAATCTATCATCAAGTCTTCCATGCTTATCACTTGTATTGTGTTCTGGCTGGAAGCCTGGAAAAGGAAAGGAGGATGTATTTGGTTCCTCATCTTTCTTTGCCCTGCACTTATTTTCCCTGCCAACAATCCCAGCTTGCTAGTCAGTTACCAGTGTTCACTCACTTCTCAACATTGGCCGGAACTGATGAGAGGGGTGTGAATGGTTAGGAGTGATAAGGAGACAGCAAGCGTCTTATTTGAACAAGTCTTGTTGTAAACTGGCCTCTCTCTGAGCATAATGAATCTTTAAAATTTACTCTCTTGAGGGATTTGGGTATGTGTGTGTCTCTATACCTGTCTGTATAGATGTGCAAGCTTTTGGGGGCTTTTCTGTTGAATCTCACTTTTTCATTTCCCTTGGCCAAAGTATATGGAATTCTATGCTTGTGACTTTGCATCCCTGAATATCTAGTTCACGCCCATCGTGTAATTGTTTGAGTCCTCATACCCAGCTGGACAGCTTTGTACTCATCTAAAGACATTCCTCGGCCAGCGTTCTTTTCTGTCTGGTCTACAGAATAATTTGCAAACCTTCTGCCACAGTAAACTCTGGGAGTATAGAAATAGTGCAAATCAACCACCACTAACTACTCTGCCACCAACTGTTAAGAGCTCAATTCAGAGATCTCCCAGAAGTACCACGGAAGCTCCATCACTGGAGCTCTTTCCTATCACCTTGGGAGCTTGAAGGGCAGGGACTAGAGTCATAGAGAAAAGTAACATCTTGAAAGTTCTCTTCCCTTTACATCGTTGATCCTGTTGAGACCTCCACGAGTTGTGGAAACAATTATGATCTAGTTCATTGTAAAAATGAGAACTTTTTTCCCCTACATTCATTTTTGCATTTTTTTTTTTATCATTTTGGCTCATAACCCAATCTTTAATTTTAACATCCCATTACAAATGTCACAGTGAGTTACTATTGCTCCTAATTCTGCAACCAAATTGCCAATGTTCTAATAGTCATTAGGCAGTGGTCCAAATGACACCTGGAAAGGAAAACAAGTGTAAGACTATTTTGAAAATTCATTTAAACATACAGGTGGTAACAAATAATATTTTCACTCCCCTTTATGCTCCTAGTTCCCTTTTTTATTATCTAATTTTAATATTACCTAGATTCTTAATTTTTATTTTAAACACTTTAAGGATTTTGCAAGGATTAGAATTCTTTTCAAATTAAAAAAAATGTGTTTGAAAATAATAATAAAAGCACACTCTAAAACTCTCAAGAGGTTCCAAGACAGTGCCATCCCCAGTCATGTTGTGAAAGAGTATCTCTTCACCTTCTCAGCCTTTTCCTCAATTGTAACAACTCAAATGTTACTTTTGCCTATCATTTATATTTTTAAGTGAAAGGACTAGATGTGGCATATTTTCTAAAATGTTATATTTGTGGCCAGTGAGTTATATCATCTGAGTTAATTTTCTATCCAAATTCTCTAGAATCACTACATATATAAAAATTAAAATTATTTCCAGTTCCAGACTAGCAGAGGCTCTCAAGATAAATGAAAAAAACAATGCTTATTGACTATGCATCACAAATCATAGAACTGTTGCTATTAATTAATTCCCATTGCCTATACTCTTACACCTTATGTCCCAGAGAAAATTATGTTACTTTTGGATATGACAGTCATGAGTTGTGAATTGAACAAGTTGGGGTTATGAAGAGTGGGCTCTTACAGAAGAAAATTAGCACACCTAACCATGAATATATACATTTATACCCTCTCTACCACAGGTTGATTTGAGTAGAAACTTTCCAGGTATATTTAGCTATATTTAGAGTAAAAAATACTGGATTAAATGTCAATCATATTAGTTATTTGGTGTCCTGTAGGCAAAAATCTTGAAGTTATGGATTTCTTTCTTTCTTTCTTTCTTTCTTTCTTTCTTTCATTCTTTCTTCTTTCTCTTCTAATCATACTGGTTGAATTAACTGGTATTCTTTTGTTCTATCTAAAAATAGCTACAAATTTTATTTTGAATACCTGTATTTTCCTTCCAATAATCACTGGCTGTTTTATAATTTTATTTTTAAAAATCAGGTTTTTCGTAGCATAACTTACATATAGTAAAAGTAACCTTTTTTAAAAGATTTATTTATTTATTCACTTATTTATTCATTCATTCATTCATTCATTCATTCATTCATAATAGACATAGAGAGAGAGAGAGAGGCAGAAACACAGGAGGAGGGAGAAGCAGGCTCCATGCAGGGAGCCGGACATGGGACCCGATCCCGGGACTCTAGGATCGCATCCTGGACCAAAGGCAGGCACAAAACCACTGAGCCACCCAAGGATCTTCACCCCCCCTTTTTAAGGAAACAATTCAGTGTACCCAGATGAATAGTCAACACCACAATCAAATTAGAATATTTCCAACTCCCCAGAAAGTTCTTAACAGCTAATAGTCTAATTTCTACTCTGGTCTGATTTTTCTATTAGAGTTTCACCTTTTCTAGAATGTAAGAAAAGATTAATCATATAGTGAATAGCTTTTGAGTTTGGCTTGCTTCACTTAGATAATGCTTTTTTAGGTTGCTGAATGTATCTATTCATTCTCTTTTATGATGGATTCTGTTATACTGTATGGACGAACCACATTGCTTCTTGGCCTTTTGGCTAAGATCAAGGGTATGGATGTACCACAAGTTTTTTTTTTTTTTTTCTTTTACAAGTTGATGTTCATTTGGGTTGTCTCAAGTTTAGTCAGTTATAATGAAAGCTGTTATAAACACTTGTATATGATACGTTGTGTAGACATGTGTTTTCCTTTCTACAAGTGGATTGCCTGGTAAAATGGTAAGATTGTGTATAACTTTGTAAGAAGCTGCCAAACTCTTCAGTCTGTCCAAACTTTCTTTTCAAAGTAGCTGGATTATTTTGCTTTCCCAACATCAAAGTATGAGAGTTTCAGTTGTTCTGTCTTCTCATCAATGCACATATTATCAATCTTTTTCATTTGAGCCATTGTAATAGACATATATTGATAACTCATGGTTTTGATTAGAAGGTTTCCACTTCACAGTCATCTTAGGGTCTGATTCTATTGATAGCTGCACCTCTTTTGTTTACCAATTTATCTCAGTGAGTTGTGTGTTTTTTATTGCTTTTTGTATATCTCATAATTATTTATTAAATATCAAACATTGAATTTAAAAAAAAACCTTAGAGATTCAAATTAATAAAATTTATGCCTGGAGAATTAACATATCTCTTCTGTCAGTTATTAGTGTGGAGATTTTGGTCATTCTATTCAGTAATTGCATTGGGTTTGGATTTTGTTCTTATTATAGTTAACTTCAGTAAACCAGAGCTTTAAGATCCCTCCAGTGATGGTCTGATACTACTTTGTGCTTGATGTGGAGACTTGAGAATTCTTGCTCATTCCTCAGCTTTCTTTCAATAGTCCATTCACAGCTGCCTTACTGAGCCATCTCTTTCCACACTCTTACCCTTCCTTCAGTGAGATTATTGTGCTGTGTTACTAAGTGAGAAGCTTCTAGGAGGTGGAAGAGATGTTCTCCATTTTCTTGGTTCAGTCTTGGTCTTAGGCTGTATGTGTCTGGGGTTTTGAGGTGGATCTTTCTGTACCTCTTCTCCCTTGGGAGCCAATGTCTACCATGTTCTGTGGGAAGTCGTGGCCTGGAAATAACTTGCTGCTATCATCCCCTCCCAGGGTAGTAGCAAATATCCATGTTTTTTGTTTGCTTTTTGTTTTGTTTTATTGTTGTTGTCATTTGTTTTTGTATTAATCCAATTATGGTTTTAAGCAGCTTTACTGTGCCTTCTCTAGAGGTGAACAGCCTTGCATCTCCTGTTCTCTCAACATCATCTCAAGCACCTTTGCTTTGGACCAGTGGCAGTAGAACTTCTTACTCTTCTCTAAGACAAGTGTTGCTTGTTCTGAGTAACAAACTTGTGGTAGGATCAATGGTGTTTCCTACTCTTCCCTCAGGATTTCATGGCTTTTGGGTCTACCTCTCCCTCAAGGCAGCTATACTTTACAGATCACCTTACCTTTGAGGAAGACAAGGTTTCCTGCTCCTTTTCTCATGGCAGGTGACTGTTTTTCTATACCCCCCTTACAGTCAGTGGATATTGGTCTTTCTTCTGAGAGTGGGAAAGTCTCCTCTCCATCCATAGTGGTTTAGAGGATTTCCTTTGTATGAGAGCAGAGTTTAGGAGATACGGTGGGTTTCACATCTGTTAGACACACAGGAATGTCTCAGGTCTCCTGTTATGCTTTCAATATTTCTCTTGCGGACTCAGCAAAAGAAATCTCTTGCACTGATTTATCCCAATAATTCTAAACTTTCACATTAAACCAAATCTAGTTTGAAGAATTCTTTGCCATTTTAGCTTTCTTAAATGTCTATTTTTATGGCAGTTTCCTTTTCCTCCTTTGCTTTGCCAATGGCACAACACTCCATGCATCTCATTTTTTTTTTTTTTTTTCCTGGAAGAGGCCTGTCACTCTTTGGATTTTTCATCTTGTTGCCTTGGGATCTCAGCTTTCATTTAGACTAAAAAAAGTTATGATCTCTTAGATTATTGGACTTTCTCTTATTGTTATGTGTTTCAATATTCTTTTGCAGCTTTCTGCATCCTAAATAAAGCCCAATGCTACATGTCTATGATTCATTAATGCAAATGGGAATTTGAAGAGCAAGATTGAAATATTTTTAAAAACTGCTTTGTCTCCCTTCACCTGAGCATTAGAAGCAATTCTTAAAAATACTGAGTACTACTTAGGAATACATGTGAATCCCTTGTGATGCTCTTAAACATCCACAGTTTACACATAAAAAATCACTTGATGCAAAAAGATTTGTGTTTTCTACTTTCAATAAGCTCATTTTGTATTTTTTAACCAGTAAACAGAAAAACAAACAAACAAACAAATAAATGTAGTCTTCCCAAAAGAAAAATAGCTTAATGCTTTGGTTGTCAGGAAAAAAAATAATGTTATTAAAGAGATAGTACAGCATGATATGATTAAAGCGTATCTGAGGGGTGTCTGTGTGGCTCAGTTGAGTAAGCATCAGCTTTTGGCTCAGGTCATGATATCAGAGTCCTGGGATCGAGTCCCACATCATGCTTTCTGCTCAGCAGGGAGTCTACTTCCTCCTTCTCCCTCTGCCTCCAACTCTGCCTACTTGTGCTCTCTGTCTAATAAATAAATAAAATCTTTTTAAAAAAGCTTATATGAAAATCTGATTCTTATTTATTGCTAAGCTTTCCATTTATTTACCTATATAAAGCATTATTAAATTACCAAAGATCTGCAGATAGTAGGTGAGGTGTTCATCTGAAATTATAAGATCGTCATTCTCAAAGAATCTACATTCTTATTTAATGCATCTGTCAGATTACAAGTGAATCAAAGAACTAAATATAAGACCAAGCAGACAGAGACACCTGGGTGGCTCAGCAGATGAGTGTCTGCCTTTGGCTTAGGGTGTGATCTCAGAGTCCCCAGATCGAGTCCCACATCGGGCTCCCTGAAGGGAACCTGGTTCTCCCTCTGCCTGTGTCACTGCCTCTTTCTCTGCATCTCCCATGAATAAATAAATAAAATCTTAAAAAAAAAAAGACCAAGCAGACCATTATGCCAGACTTTGCACTCTATATTCATGAAAATGAATGAAATATATTAACAAAATAAATTGATAACAGCACTGAGAAATTGAAAAAAAGTATACCATGAATCATTGAAAATAATGAGAATTTTCTAAGTAGAGTACAGATTGGACTATATTGACCAGAGAGCAAGAAACCATAACCTAAAATATCACAAGTATAAACTTTGAATATAAGAGGTGAAAAGGAGGACCTTATGGTCTTAATAATGACTAAAAGAGATAAAAAGAAGGCCGTAAGGCAATCTTTAAAGCAACTTAATAACTAAGTGAATTAAAAATAATGGGTTCAGTTCAATCCATCCCCTCTGGCATTAATTATACCCTAGAAAGTACACATAAAGAATGGATTGGGATGTGTCTATTCATTTAAGTGGGGAAAAAAAAGGTAAAGTTAGAATTTTATATAAAGCATACAAAAATAAAGCTTAAATAGAACAAAAATATAAAATTTAGGAAAATATGTTTTTCTTTATTAGTATTAGAATGTGGAACATTTTCTTAAGACACAAAAACCCAGAAGCTATTAAATAAATTACATAAATAATTTATGTAAATGTAAAACATATTTTTATGACATGCTAAGCAAGGAGAAAATAAAGTAGACAAAAGTCTTAACATATGTAACAGAAAAGAATGATTATTTTACAGAATAAAGACAATGTCAGAAAAAAATAAAGAATATATGTCAAGGTAATTCACAAAAGAATACAAATTTCCTAATTAGACACATAGAGAAATGTTCAGCATTATATTAATCATGAAAATCTAAAATAATACAGTAAAATATGACCTTTCTACCTTTATCATTAGATTAAAAATTTAAAAATTGGCAATAGGCAATATTAGTGAGGCAATAAGAGAATAATATATTTTCCACACTATTGGGGAAAATGTAAACTGCTAACAGTGGTTTTGAAGCATTATTTGGTAATATCTATCAAAATTAAATTACATATAATACTCAGTACAATTCCATTATTGGTTATCTATCCAATTGATGTGTACACATGTTTAAATTTATAATAACATTATTTGTAATAACAAAAACTGGAAATAACATAAATGTCGTCAAAAGAAGTATGATGCATTTTTGCTATGAATGATATTAAGTAGCAGTTAAAATGCATGAGGTAGAGCTTACATGAACAAACTCTAAGACAAACTGAAGAGTAAACAGTTGAAAATGTTTTTTTGCAGGCAGGATGATTCTAATTATGTTAATTTATTAATTTTTTTAAAAAGACTAAAGAACTGTTTATAGTGATACCTTTAGGGAGGGCCATGTGAATTATTTTACTAACATCTGACTACCTTTTTGAAATATGTACAAAATGAAATGCATTCATATCTTCCTTTTTTGGCAAAACGATTTGTTCATTTAAAAAGTTAGTTTTATAGAGGTGCCTGAGTGACTCAGTTAGTTAAAGATACAACTCTTGATTTTGGCTCAGGTTATGATCTCAGGGTTGTGGGATCGAGCCCTGTATCAGGCTCTGTGCTCAGGCCCTCTCCTTCTGCCCCCCACCATTCATTCTCTCTGTCTCTCTCTCAAATTAATGA